>NC_029787.2:97677508-97698117 GCF_000816755.2 Arachis ipaensis | reverse complement strand
TTGAGTGTTGCACGTGTAGAGGTCCTTCTTGGAGTTGAACGCCAGCTTTTGTGCCAGTTTGGGCGTTGAACTCCACTTTGCAACTTGTTTCTAGCGCTGGACGCCAGAATTGGGCAGAGAACTGGCGTTGAACGCCAGTTTTCATCATCTAAACTTAGGCAAAATATGGACTATTATACATTGCTGGAAAGCCCTGGATGTCTACTTTCCAACACAATTAAAAGCGCACCATTTTGAGTTCTGTAGCTCCAGAAAATCCATTTTGAGTGCAGGGAGGTCAGAATCCAACAGCATCAGCAGTCCTTCTTCAACATCTGAATCTGATTTTTGCTCAAGTCCCTCAATTTCAGCCAGAAAATACCTGAAATCATAGAAAAAGACACAAACTCATACTAAAGTCCAGAAATGTGAATTTAACATAAAAACTAATGAAAACATCCCTAAAAGTAACCAGATTCTACTAAAATCGTACTAAAAACAATGCCAAAAAGCGTATAAATTATCCGCTCATCACAACACCAAACTTAAATTGTTGCTTGTCCCCAAGCAACTGAAAATGGCTTTTTGCTCTTGCCTCTTGGTTTTAAGAGCTTTTGGCTTTTTCTGCTTGCTTTTTCTTTCTATTATTTTTTTTTCGCCTATTTTTTTTCTTTTTTTTTTCTGCAAGCTTTGTTCTTTGCTGCTTTTTTTTGCTTCAAGAATCATTTTTATGATTTTTCAGATTATCAAATAACATGTCTCCTAGTCATCATTCTTTCAAGATCCAACATATTTAACATTCTTAAACAACAACTTCAAAAGACATATGCACTGTTCAAGCATTCATTCAGAAAACAAGAAGCATTGTTACCACATCAATATAATTAAGCTAAGTTCAAGGATAAATTCAAAACTCATGTACTTCTTGTTCTTTTGAATTAAAACATTTTTCATTTAAGAGAGGTGATGGATTCATAGGACATTCATAACTTTTAAGACATGGTTACTAACTACTAATGATCATGTAATGAAGACACAAACATGGATAAGCACTTAACATAGAAAACGAAAAACAGAGAAAGTAAGAACAAGGAATGAGTCCACCTTAGTGATGATGGCGTTTCCTACTTGAGGAACCAATGATGTTCTTGAGCTCTTCTATGTCTCTTCCTTGCCTTTGTGGCTTGATTCCTAGTGATTTTTGGTATTTCTATCCTCAGTTGCTTCCAATAACTATGTGGAGGGAAGTGCATTCCCTGAGGTATTTCAGGGATCTTTTGATTTGCAGCCATATGTTCTATCACTGAGCTATAGATCCTTTACATAATTGTTTTACCACACCAAACTTAGAATGTTGTTCGCCCTCGAGCAAAAAAAGAAGGAATAGATGAAGAAGAAGATGTGGAAAAAAAAACTAGGATTATGAGGAAGGAAGGTGGGGATCCTGTGGGGTCCACAGATCCTGAGATGATCCTGTGAGGTCCACAGATCTTGAGGTGTCAAGGCATTTACATCCCTGCACCAATTTAGGCATGCAAAATGCCCTTGCACACAACTCTGGGCGTTCAGCGCCAGGTTGGTGCCCATTTTGGGCGTTCAACGCCCATTTGTTGCCCATTTCTGGCGTTGAACGCCAGAACCATGCTTGTTCTGGGCGTTCAGCGCCAGCTCTTCTCCAGGGTGCAATTCTGGCGTTCAGCGCCCAGATGCTGCCCATTTTGGGTGTTCAGTGCCCAGATACTGCCCATTTTGGGCGTTCAGCGCCAGAACCATGCTCTGTTCTGGCGTTGAACGCCAGGCAGGTGCTTCCTCCAGGGTGTGATTTTTCTTCTGCTGTGTTTGATTCCGTTTTCAATTTTTATATTTATTTTGTGATTCCACATGATCATGAACCTAATAAAACATGAAAAACAAAAATAAAATTAGATAAATAAACATTGGGTTGCCTCCCAACAAGCGCTTCTTTAATGTCAATAGCTTGACAGTGGGCTCTCATGGAGCCTCATAGATGTTCAGAGCATTGTTGAGACTCTCCCAACACCAAACTTAGAGTTTGGATATGGGAGTTCAACACCAAACTTAGAGTTTGGTTGTGGCCTCCCAACACCAAACTTATAGTCTGACTGTGGGGGCTTTGGTTGACTCTGCTTTGAGAGAAGCTTTTTCTGCTTCCTCTCCATGGATGCAGAGAGAGATCCTTGAGTTGTAAACACAAGGTTGTCCTTATTTAGTTGAAGGATCAATTTTCCTCTGTCTACATCAATCACAGCTCTTGCTGTGGCTAGGAAGGGTCTTCCAAGGATGATGGATTCATCCTCCTCCTTCCCAGTATCCAGGATTATGAAATCAACAGGGATGTAAAGGCCTTCAACCTTTACTAACACGTCCTCTACTTGTCCATAAGCCTATTTTCTTGAATTATCTGCCATCTCTAATGAGATTCTAGCAACTTGCACCCCATAGATTCCCAGTTTCTCTATTACAGAGAGGGGCATGAGGTTTATTCCTGAACCAAGGTCACACAGAGCCTTAAAGATTATGGTGCCTATGGTGCAAGGTATTATGAACTTTCCAGGATCCTGTCTCTTCTGAGGCAATGTCAGTTGATCCAGATCACTTAGTTCATTGGTGAACAAGGGACGTTCATCTTCCCAAGTTTCAGTACCAAATAATTTAGCATTCAGCTTCATGATTGCACCAAGAAACTTGGCAGTTTGCTCTTCAGTGACATCCTCATTCTCTTCAGAAGAGGAATACTCATCAGAGCTCATGAATGGCATAAGGAGATGGAAGTCCGTGAAACTTGCAGTTCTGCTGCATCAGAGAAACTAGCTGAGGTTTCAGCTCAAAATTGTTTGCTCCAATGGCAGGAATGGAGATGCTTCTTCCATGTAAATTGGAATTAGGTGCAGTAAAGTCACCAAGCATCCTCCTTGCAATATTGTTGTTGGGTTCAGCTGCCATCTCCTTTACTTGTTCGAAATTTTCAATAAGGTTGTCTCTGGATTGTTGTAATTTAGCTTCTCTTAGTTTTCTCTTCAGAGTCCTTTCAGGTTCTGGATCAGCTTCAACAAGAATGCCTTTTTCTCTGTCCCTGCTCATAAGAAAGAGAAGAGAAAAAAAAAAGAAGAGGAATCCTCTATGTCACAGTAAAGAGGTTCCTTATTGTTAGTAGAAGAAGAAAAAGAATAGGGGTGAAGAAGAATGAAGAATCCAAACACAAAAGTAGGGATAGGAGCAGTGATGTGAGATGAAGAGAAGTGTTAGTAGATGAATAAATAAATAGAAGGGGATGAGGGAGAAGAATTTTCGAAAAACATTTTTGAAAAAGAGTTAGTGATTTTCGAAAATAGTTTTTGAAAAAGGTTAGTAAGAATCCAAGAATGCATATGAAAAACAAGAAAAGACACAAAACATGCAAATGCAAAGATCAAACAAGAAGACTTACCAAGAACAACTTGAAGATCATGAAGAATACTATGAATGCATGAATTTTTTCAAAAAATGCAAGATGAACATGCAATTGACACCAAACTTATAACATGACACCTGACTCAAACAAGAAACACAAAAAAAAATATTTTTTGATTTTTATGATTTTCTAATTTTTTTTGGATTTTTTTTTTGAAAATTATTTGAAAAAAATAAAAATAAGGATTCCAAAATTTTTAATATGAATTCCAGGAATCTTATACTCTAAAGCTCCAATCAAAGGGTCAGGCATGGCTTAATAGCCAGCCAAGCTTTAGTATGTAATTCAGACATGACACGTCTATCATGCCCTACAGTCGTGGCTTTACAGCCAGCCAGGCTTCAACATGCTTTATGAAACACTAGAATTCATTCTTAAAAATTCTGAAGGAAAATATATTTTTGAAAACTTTTTTTTTATTTTAAAAATTTTTTTTTTCGAAAACAAAGGAGAAATTTTTGAAAGATTTTTGAAAAAAATTTTTTTTTTTGAAAAGAAAACAAAAAGAAAATTACCTAATCTGAGCAACAAGATGAACCGTCAGTTGTCCAAACTCGAACAATCCCCAGCAAAGGCGCCAAAAACTTGGTGCACAGAAATTGTGATCACACTTTGATTATGTAAAATTCATCGCTCTTTCTTTCCCTGGTAATGGCGCCAAAAACATGATGCCAATACCATGGTTCACAACTTCGCACAACTAACCAGCAAGTGCACTGGGTCATCCAAGTAATACCTTACGTGAGTAAGGGTCGAATCTCACGGAGATTGTTGGTATGAAGCAAGCTATGGTCACCTTGTAAATCTCAGTCAGGCGGATATAAAATGGTAATGGGGTTTTCAAAAATAATTAATAAAATAGGGATAGAAATACTTATGTAAATCATTGGTGAGAATTTCAGATAAGCGCATAGAGATGCTTTCGTTCCTCTGAACCTCTGTTTTCCTGCTGTCTTCATCCAATCAGTCTTACTCCTTTCCATGGCTGGCTTTATGTAATGCATCACCATTGTCAATGGCTAATTTCGGTCTTCTCTCGGGAAAATGATCCAAATGCCCTGTCACGGCACGGCTAATCGTCTGGAGGCATCACCCTTGTCAATGGTTACATCCTATCCTCTCAGTGAAAATGGTCAATGCACCCTGTCACGGCACGGCTATTCATCTGTCGGTTCTCGGTCATGCTGGAATAGGATTTACTATCCTTTTGCGTCTGTCACTACGCCCAGCAATCGCGAGTTTGAAGCTCGTCACAGTCATTCAA
Organism: Arachis ipaensis; assembly: GCF_000816755.2. Lineage (NCBI taxonomy): Eukaryota > Viridiplantae > Streptophyta > Magnoliopsida > Fabales > Fabaceae > Arachis > Arachis ipaensis. The sequence goes on along the minus strand of NC_029787.2, from coordinate 97,693,402 downwards.
TCATTGAATCCTACTCGGAATACCACAGACAAGGTTTAGACTTTCCGGATTCTCTTGAATGCCGCTATCATTCTAGCTTACACCACGAAGATTCCGATTAAGAGATCTAAGAGATACTCATTCAATCTAATGTAGAACGGAAGTGGTTGTCAGGCACGCGTTCATAGGGAATGATGATGATTGTCACGTTCATCACATTCAGGTTGAAGTGCGAATGAATATCTTAGAAGCGAAATAAGATGAATTGAATAGAAAATAGTAGTACTTTGCATTGATCTTTGAGGAACAGCAGAGCTCCACACCTTAATCTATGGAGTGCAGAAACTCTACCGTTGAAAATACATAAGTGATAATGGAGTTCATTGGTCTCGGCCCCAGAGGGGAACTAGAGTAACCAAGACTTGATCACAGGATTAAAAATACAATCCAGGATGTCTAATACAATAGTAAAAGGTCCTATTTATAATAAACTAGCTACTAGGGTTTACAGAAGTAAGTAATTGATGCATAAATCCACTTCCGGAGCCCACTTGGTGTGTGCTTGGGTTGAGCTTGAGTGTTGCATGTGTAGAGGTCCTTCTTGGAGTTGAACGTCAGCTTTTGTGCCAGTTTGGGCGTTGAACTTCACTTTGCAACTTGTTTCTGGCGCTGGACGCCAGAATTTGGCAGAGAACTGGCGTTGAACGCCAGTTTGCATCGTCTAAACTTGGGCAAAGTATGGACTATTATACATTGCTGGAAAGCCCTGGATGTCTACTTTCCAACGCAATTGGAATCTAGAAAATCCATTTTGAGTGCAGGGAGGTCAAAATCCAACAGCATCAGCAGTCCTTCTTCAACCTCTGAATCTGATTTTTGCTCAAGTCCCTCAATTTCAGCCAGAAAATACCTGAAATCACATAAAAACACACAAACTCATAGTAAAGTCCAGAAATGTGAATTTAACATAAAAACTAATGAAAACATCCCTAAAAATAACCAGATTCTACTAAAATCGTACTAAAAACAATGCCAAAAAGCGTATAAATTATCCGCTCATCAAGAAGTAATCCTAAAATTTAGAGAAATCTTAATCCTAAAACCTAAGAGAGAGGAGAGAACCTCTCTCTCTAAAAACTACATCTAAACTATGAAAAGTGAATAATTGGAGCTCTCCCTGAATGGATACATTCCCCCACTTCATAACCTCTAATCTGTGCCCTCTGGACTTGGATCTGGGCCAAAAAGGGCTTCAGAAATCGCTGGGAGTGTTTTCTGTAATTTCTGGTGCGTGGCGTCTGTCACGCGTCCGCGTGGGTCACGCGGTCGCGTCATCTGGAGTTTTCCTTGTCACGCGTTCACCTCGGTCATGTGTCCGCGTCATCTGTGTTCTTCTCATGGCGCGCGTCCGCATCAGTCACGCGTTCGCGTCGCTGTCTTTTCGCGCTAGGCATGCGGCCGCGTCGTCCATGCGTTCGCGTCACTGCCAGTTTCTTCAAAAGCTCCATTTTATGCTTTCCTTCCATTTTTGTATGTTTCCTTTCCATCCTTTAAGTCATTCCTACCTTTAGAATATCTGAAACTACTTAACACACAAATCACGGCATCGAATGGTAATAAAGGGTGATTAAAATAAATAATTTTAAAGCATAGGAAACATGTATTTCACATATATCACATAATAAGGAAGGGAAAGTAAAACCATGCAATTTACATGAATAAGTGAGTGAAGGATTGAATAAATCTCTTGAATTGAGCACAATATATATCATAAAATATGGGTTTATCAACCTCCCCACACTTAAACAATAGCATGTCCTCATGCTAAGTCCAAGATAAAGAATAAGGTAAGGTTAAAGTGGTGAAATCTCATGCAATGCAATCTATCTAAATGCAACTACCTAAATGAGTCATGCAATTCTAATTTTTATTCACTTGTATATAAAACTTACATGTAGTCAAATTAATTCACATTCTCAAGGAATCATATATGCATAGCCAAACCCTAGATAATGTTAAAGCACTTTTACAATTGAGATGGGTAAAAATATTTTTTAAACTTGCAAGACAATTAACAATTTAAGCAGAGATATTTGGTGATGAGCTATTGAACCCTCACTGGATTCTATGTTTACTCTCTAGTCACTCAGTGTTTATTGGGTTAATCACTCTATTCTTCTTTTTATCCTTACTTTCTATAACTTTATTCTTCATCTAACCAATCAACAATTATAGAATACAGACATACAAAAATCATGAGGTCTTTTTCAAGGTTGTAATAGGGCCAAGGTAAAGGTAAGGGTATATGTATAAGGCTAAGTGAGCTAATAAGTGGATCCTTGATTAGTCTAAGATCTCACCTAACATAGATATTTTGTATTTCAAAACTTCTTAACCTATTTGCCCAGATTTTCTCACTTTTATTTTGCAAGCTCATGCATTAACTTTTTATCCCATGTGCATTGATTCTTTTTTATTTTTTTTTTTGTAATTGGGGAATTTTTGTATCCCTTTTATTTAAATAAAAATTACAATTTTTTTTAATGCACATGGTAATTCAATTGATTTCACATGAGCATGCTTCCCAAAATTTTTATTTTGAGATATCTTTATTCTTTTTAACTTTCTACCTTTGTTTCTATCATCCATGTTCCCATAAATTTCCCCACACTTAAACAATACACAATTTCTATCTTAAGCTAACCAAGGATTCAACTTGGAATTTTTATTTTGTTTTTCTGCTTAAGGCTAGTAATGTGGTTTATATAACAAGAGGGGTTTAAAAGCTCAAGGGGGCTAACAAGGATGATGTAAAAGGTAGGCTTATTCGGGATAAGTGAGCTTAAACAAGTAATTGCCTCAATCATCTCTTAGTATGTATCTATACTCTATAATTGGATATATCGATTAAAACAAAGCAAAGAACATCAGGATAAAAAGAAGGGCGAAACACACAGGAATAAAAATTTATGGTTTGAATGTAACCATACAATTAAGCCTAAAACTCACAGGCTGTGTGTTCTCTAGCTCAAAAATTATATATCAGTTATATATGTCATGCAAGTGGAAATTAAGAGTTCCCATTATTCTCAATGTAAATTTTTTTTGTGGCTTTAAAGTTTTAGTGTTCCTCCTTGGTGAAATGTTGTTAACTAACTAACATGTTATGTTCTATATACAAGGTGTGTGGATTATTTTTATTCTGTTAAAGTCTCTAGTTTACTTCCTTTTTATTTTCAACTTAAACCAACTATCACATGCTAAAGGGTAAACTATACTAATTAATCCACATATTCTATAACTAATAAGTTGGAATTGCAACTAAACTAACTGGCTAATGGTATAAACTAAAGTGCAAAATGCAGAAAGTAGAGTAAAAACACATGAAAAGAACAATGTATAAGTACTGAAAGATAAAAATAAAAATAAAGATAAAAATACGGAAAAATAACCAAAATAAAATAAAAGAGTCTGTAGTGGTTCACCAAAAAATGCGCCAGAGATGGCGACCTCCCCACACTTAAAATAAAGCATCGTCCTCGATGCTCACTCAAGTCGGGTGTGAAGGAGTGTCATTACTGGAAAGATGGGCTGCTGGAGTCCCGGTGGTGGCCTGAGGATCTGCAGACTGGATGAGGGTAGGTGGGTCTGTCTGCTGGAGAGGAGGCTCTGACTGGATAGGAATCTCTAGATCTGCAGCCTGAATCTGCTGTGGCTCCTTCCGCTGTGGCGCAGTCTGCTCCGGTCCTGTCTGTGCAGCCTGGGTGGGTGTCTCCTCCTCGTGAACGTCGTCCTCCACCTCAGATGTATCAGAAGGGGTGTCAGGCTCGGAGGAGATTTCGCCGCCGAAACGGATCATCAACTTGACGTGCTCATAGCGTCGCTTGTTGCGACACTCCATATGATCCAAGCGGGCGAAGAGGCGATGCACCAAATGGTAAATAGGCTCAGGAGCAACTGGGGGTGCAATGGGTGGGGTAGGTGCAGCAGTGAAAGAAGAGGGGGCAGCTGAAGGTGTGGCTGTCTCATCAGAAGCAGGAAGGAATGGAGGTCTATAGCCTAAAGCCAGGAAGTTCCTGCTGTGAGGAATGATCTTCTTGCAGTCCGCAGCAGGTGGCTTCTCAGCAGCATCCTCCCAAGGCACGTCAGCTCGACGGCCTAGCTGGGTGACCAGGTAAGGGAAAGGGAGGGTGCCTCTGACATGGACCCTGGCCATATAGTGCCAGATGAAACGTGGCAGATACAGGTCCTTACCCTCCATCACACACCAGAGGAGGGTAATCATAGCAGCAGGCAGCTCCGTCTCATGAGTGCTCGGCATAATAAAGTTACTCAGGATCTGGTGCCAGAGCCGAGCCTCATCATTCAAGTATATCTGGTTGATTCCTTTAGGCATGGTGGTGTTCTTACCCATGACCCATGGGACAGTAGGGTCAAGGGCTATCCTCTCCTTGACAGCATCCCAGTCAAATCTCAGAAAGCGCATGTCCTCTTCAGCCTTTTGGTAACCGTCAGGCTGATCTGACTTAGGTTGAAGGCGCAGAATATCCTCAATGGCCTCTTCAGTGACCAGTATCTGTTTTCCTCTGAGGTGCACTGCATCCAGGGAAGTCTTGAAATAATTGCAGTAAAACTCTCTTTCCCAGGAAGCATTGACCTCAGTTAAATTTCTCTCCAAGAAGAACCAGCATCTTTGTTTGATCTGATCGGAGGTGTACTGCTGTAGTTCTTCTGGGATTTTCAAAGTCCTCTCCAGGTACAGATTTCTGGAGGTAGCAAACACTGGATACTTCAGCTCACAGTATCGGTTTGCAAACTTAATTGGATCAGTGGCAGGGAGGAGCTGGTCAGCCTTCTCCTGTGGGGTAAAGTGCTTCTCCCGCCAGGAGTCATCATGCATAAGCTCCAGGAGAGACATAGAGGATTCACCTCTTTTCCGTTTGCCAGTTGTTGCCTTGCCTTTTCCCTTTCTTTGAGTGTCAGACATCCTGAAAAACAGAAATTTAGGATATAATAAAAGCAGAAAAATAAGTAGGAAAATAACAAGATAAGCACAAAGTGGCAAAGGAGTAGTAGACTATGAAATGAGTTGAAGAATTGTGCATTTTGGATTGTTTCGGAATTAAAAAGCTGAGATGAGAAATTTCAATCCAAAATGTAATATAAATAGAATTCATGTTAATTAGGAAAAACCATAAACATGCCTTAAGTTAAAAAGTAAAAGTAAAGAGTGAGTCAAAAAGCAGAGGGGGTTGTTAGAAAGTTAAAAGTGGTTTTAAATTGAAAAAGAGGTTAGAAAGCAAAAATTAGTGAGTTAGTAAAAAGAAAGTCAGAGTAAGTGGCATGATGATTGGTTTCTAAGTAACAAGAATTTCACAATTTGAAGCAACAGACAACTTATATTTAAGCAAGGAAATCAAGTTGTTGATGATTCATATAGATATACCAATAACGAAAATTTGAAATCAAATCAACAATAATGTGATTTATTAACTGGGGAAACAAAAGGAATAAGAATATTGGCCCGTGCATTCATGAATTGGTTTGGGAAGAGCTAAGGAATGCAAAATTGAAAATGCCAAAACCAATACATGAGAATCCAAACGATTTACAGAAAATTGGGCAGCATTCCGGCTAAAATTGGATGATCCCGAAAAATAAACAGCAAGCAGAATAGTTCATATAAATTAAAATAAACTGCAAATAGATATAGATAATATGAACATGAAAGAGCAGTCGCAATAGCAGCATGAACAGTAAGAACATCATATGAACAATACTTAGATCACAGCAACAGCAGAATTGCTAAAATTATAAAACAAGTAGCAAGAACAGCGCAATTAATCAGGCCTAAATCCACTAACCACATCCTAGCTACCTAACCACCTAGAATCCACTACAACATACATCTTTAACTAGCCTAAATTTAAACATAAACTAAAAAAAATATGAAAATAACTAGGAATGAAAGAAAGGTGGCGTTCGGCGGAACCTGGTAGGCGTATGAGCTAAGCTAAGGAACTGAGGGATGGCGGGGGTGTGGTTGCGGTGGTGCTGCGGCAGCGTAGGGCGGCGCGGCGGCGAACCTTGGTGGCGGCAGGGATGGTCAGGGGAGGGGGAGAGAGCAGAGGGGGTTGGGGAAGAAGAAGGGGAATGGGGGGCGCGACGGGGTAGGGTTTCGCGTCACTTGGGGTTAATGAATTTGACTCCACGCGAACGCGTGGGGCACGTGGTCGCGTGGCTAGGGTGGACGAGGGGAGGGGGGTTGACGCGATCGCGTGAGTGATGCGATCGCATGGAGTGGGTACAAGGATGAATGATGCGGTCGCATGAGGCATGTGACCGCGTCGTTGGAATTTGTGCGAAACGCACAATTCCAGCGTCGTTTCAGCGCAACTCTCTGTCTCCTTTGGGGTGTTGTGCAATCCAAGCGACGCGAACGCGTTGCTCACGCTTTTGCGTGGGATAGGTTTTGTGCAAGTGACGCGTTCGCGTGATGGACGCGAACGCGTGGGCCGTGTTGTGCTAAACGTACGACAGCCGTACGATTCCAGCCCAGATTTCTGGGTGTTGGATTTTTACGCCAATTTCCAGATCACGCGGCCGCGTGAATGACGCGGACGCGTGGGAGGTGTTTTTCGCAACTGACACGAATGCTTTAGTGATGCGATCGCGTCGCACGCCTTCTTTTTTATGCAATTATGCAGTTATGCAGTATGTAATGCTAATGCAAATGCTCACGAATACTATCCAGGTTCAATGAAAATAAAACAATATAAAAATAAACAAAATGAAATGAAATGGAAACAGGAACGATCATACCATGGTGGGTTGTCTCCCACCTAGCACTTTTAGTTAAAGTCTTTAAGTTGGACCTTAGATGAGCTTCCTGTTATAGTGGCTGGTGCTTAAATTCATCCAGAAATCTCCACTAATGTTTGGAATGCCAACAGCCTCCGGGGTCCCAAACTAGGCATGTAAAGCTTTTGAGCAGCTTCAAACAGATTCTCAGGTTCCCGGGGTGACGAATGTCAGAATAGATTCCAGGATCCCAAACTTTGCTTTTAAATCTGCCTTCGTCTTGATCTATATTTTTCCGTCCGGGCGGTTCAGAAATTAGATTCTCACCAAGATGACCAAACGTTTTCCGAGATCCATTCGATTGAACATAATGCCAATCCGTGCACTTCGAGTTGAAGCGTAGAACCTTATTGAACCTTGTGCACCAGCTTTGAGTACGAGCCATTTTCCTCTTACTCTTAAAGCCACAGAGAGCTCTAAGCTAGCCATCTGTTTCAAGCAAATCATATTCAAGTGAAAAAATAAAATTAAAGGTTAAGGATTGTACCCACTTGAAGCTTGTATTGGGTGGTAATGGCCTTGGGATAGGTGTTTCCAGTGGTTCTGTAAGTTCTACTCCCTTGTGATCTTCTGTGAATTTCTCCACTTCCTTGCAGAATTCTTCAAATGCAACATCGTCTTGATCAAAGTCTTCTATGTCTTCCTCATCACTCAAGTCATAAGCTGGAGGTTGAGAGAAATCTACCTCCTCATCTTCTTCGTATTCACTTGGATAAGGTTCTTCAATCTCAGAGAATTCACTTGCAGATGCAAGTTCATTATTAGGAGAACTTGACTTGAGATTATCATTATTAAGGAAACTGGCATCTTGGGTCATTCCGTCTAGTTCTTCATAAAATACCTGCCTTGGGGTTTGTGCACTATCCTCCTTAGCATCAATTGTAACGTCCTTGACGGAATTCTTCGCTACTCTGGGTTCCCATGGAGGTTCAGCATCTCCTAAATCTTTAATCAGTACTTCTTCTTCTTGGATAATTTGAGCTTCCTCCAATTGTTCCAGAATAAAGTTATGCTCATTACTGCCCTCTGGGGTTTCTAGTGTCTCCTTCATGCTACGTTCATTATTAAATTCTCCACATAAGACTATTGGAGTTCCTTGAGTGCCTAAACGTCTGGAAGATAATTGATGTATTGCTTGCTCCAGCTGATGAAGGGTTGTATGAAGTTGACCTACTGTTTCCTTGAGGCGAGCCTGTGATTCTCAAGGTGATGGATTTGGACATGGTACATAGGAAAGTGGTGGTGTTTGGGAGTAATTGGATTGGAATCGGGGTAAATAAGGATCGTATGGTGGTGAATGGTGAAAAGGAGCTTGTGAGTGTGGTGGTCCAAAGTTATGTTGAGAGGATGGTCTATAGGCACAGGGTAGGGCTTGTTGGTAGTTACAAGGCTGTTCACCATATCTATTAGCTTGGTTTGCATTGTATAATGGTCTTTGTCCATGATATCTTGGAGGGTGTTGTTGCCTAAAGGGTTGATCAAATTCTCTTGGCTCTATCCATCTTTGATTGTTCTGACCTTGATGCATGTTCCTGCTATAACTTCCGTTTCCTTCAACAATATTAGAACCAAACTCAAAACGAGAGGGGTGAGAGTTCATAGTGGCTAATGGAAATAAAAGGAGAAAACAAAAACAAATAAACAAGTAAAATAAAAATATTTACAATAACCAATAATAAGGCACACGTTTGCAATTCCCCGGCAACGGCGCCATTTTGAAGAGAGGAAGATTGATGGTTTAGAATTCAGAATAAATTCTCATTGTTAGTATAGTTTCTAAACCAAGCAATCAACCTTTCTTAACAAGTAACAAACCCCTAAATAAATTGATAACCGAAGTATTTAAACCTCGGGTTGTCTTCTCAAGGAACTACAGGGAAGTATGTTCTTATTATTGGTTATGAGTTTTGTAAATTGGGGTTCTGAAAATAAGGAACAAGTAATTTAAAGGACAAATAAAATAAATAAATAACTGTAAAATAAACTCTTGGCAAGGTATGAGAAATTGGAATTTCTATCCTAGTTATCCTTATCAGGTGTGGTGAGAATTGGATTTTAATCCCACTTAGTTAAGTCAAGTGGGCTAATTAGATTGATCCTCAAGTCCTAGTCAATCCCTGTGGGACGACTAGCTTTAGAGCGATCTAGATTAATTAGGAATCTGCCAATTTCAACTACTACTAAGTTTGACAACTCAAGTGTTACCAATTACTTAACAAAAGGCAAAAGAAATAAAATATCTAAATTAAATTAAGAGCATTCATAACATGAATGTAGCATAAGCCAAATTGAAAAGATAAATGATAATTAAAGGTATATAATAAAAGTAGAAAATAAATAAGAGAAACATTAAACCTGCACTTGAAGAGAAATAATCCTAAAATTTAGAGAAATCCTAATCCTAAAACCTAAGAGAGAGGAGAGAACCTCTCTCTCTAAAAACTACATCTAAACTATGAAAAGTGAATAATTGGAGCTCTCCCTGAATGGATGCATTCCCCCACTTCATAACCTCTAATCTGTGCCTTCTGGACTTGGATCTGGGCCAAAAAGGACTTCAGAAATCGCTGGGAGCGTTTTCTGTAATTTCTGGTGCGTGGCGTCTGTCACGCGTCCGCGTGGGTCACGTGGTCGCGTCATCTGGAGTTTTTCTTATCACGCGTTTGCCTCGGTCATGCGTCCGCGTCATCTGCGTTTTGCTCATGGCGCGTGTCCGCGTCAGTCACGCGTTCGCTTCGCTGTCTTTTCGCGCTAGGCATGCGGCCGCGTCGTCCATGCGTTCGCGTCGCTGCCAGTTTCTTCAAAAAGTCCATTTTGTGCTTTTCTTCCATTTTTGTATGTTTCCTTTCCATCCTTTAAGTCATTCCTGCCTTTAGAATATCTGAAACTACTTAACACACAAATTACGGCATCGAATGGTAATAAAGGGTGATTAAAATAAATAATTTTAAAGCATAGAAAACATGTATTTCACATATATCACATAATAAGGAAGGGAAAGTAAAACCATGCAATTTACATGAATAAGTGAATGAAGGATTGAATAAATCTCTTGAATTGAGCACAATATATATCATAAAATATGGGTTTATCAATGGTTCAGAGAGAAAACTAGGATTCAGAAAAACTGTAAATTGTGGAATACGGTAGAAGAGAAGAGATAAGCCCGAAGGGCTGATTCTTTTCCCTTTTATATCTAATCCTAATTAATGTAAATTATATTTCCTAATACTAAAAAATATCATTTCCTAATTTTAAATAGAATAAAGTTTAATAAAAAAATTAACAAAGCCTTCGCATGTTGCTCCTTGGGACAAATGGGGACCACTTGGTTCATTAAAGGTGGCGCCAAACTTGGAGAATCCTAAGTTTGGCGCCGTTGAGGCCGAAAGGAATGGGAGTTGTAGCACTTCTTGGCGCCAAACTTGGAGAATCCCAAGTTTGGCGCCTTTGAGGCCGAGTGTGCTGGAGACGAAGTGTGCATTATTATATATCGTTGGAAAGCTTTGGACGTTAGCTTTCTAATGCCATTGAAATCACGTCAACTAGAACTCTATAGCTCAAATTATTTCTATTGGAGTGCAGGGAGGTTGGAGTTGACAACATCATTCACTTTCTTCTCTTTTTCTACAGAAACTCCATCAAATCTATCTGAATGCCACCTGAAATAAACAGAATTACACACAACTCAAAGAAGAATTCATAGTGGCTAAAAGATATTTAAATCTTGATTAAACTCAACAATTTGAATACAAATTCATTAGGAAAAGATAGGAAATATGCTCACGCATCAAGAGATAAACGTCGGTTCAGAATTCTCAAAAAAAAAAGAAAAGAATTTCATTGTAAGTATAGTCTAAACCAATAATTGACTCTCAATCAATGTTTAAAAGGTTATCACAATATAAACCAAAATAACCAGGAGTAGAATCCCGAGTCGTTCTCCCTAGGAATTGCAATAAAGTGATCAATTATTGGCTATGAGAAAATTGGGGGTTGTGGTTGAAATAAACAAGAAATGTAAATAGCAAGAAATTAAACAAGCATGCAAGGAATTAAACTAAAGGCAATTAAAGCAAAAGAAAGAAAATTCAAATACTAAAAGATTTTTGGCAAGGGAATGAGAAGCAAGGTTTGATATCCTAGTCATTGACCACAAACATGGCAATTATGAAGAGTTAGTCCTGCTTAGTCAACCTCTATATATTGAGGAAAGTCAAATAGGCATAATTGAATTCAATCCACAAATCCTAGCCAACTCACTAATTAACTTAGTGAAAGACTAGCGTTAGTGGAAACCAAATCAACTAACAACCCTAAATTACCAATCAATATTGGACATTAATGACTCAAGGTCACCTAAGCCCTCAATCCCAGGCCAAGAGTGTAAAAAACTACACTAAAACTAAAAGAGGCATTTTATCAAACACTTGGCATGCATAAAAGGAAAAACATAGTAATTGCATGAATAATAAAATCTAAGCTACCAATTGCAAGAAAATAATAAACAATAACTGAAACAAGCATTAAAGAAACATAAAATATCAAATTGCATTAAAAGGAATCAAAATTAACAAGGGTTCATGAACATAAAAAATGACAAAAATAGAGAAATAAACAAGTAAAACTAAGAGAATTGAGATACTAGAACAATAAAAAGTAAAGAAAACCAAGTCAAAACAAGAATCAAAATCTAAATCTATGAGAAATTTAGACTAAAAATCCTAAATTCTAAAGAGAAGAGGGAGCTTTTCTCCCTAGAAAATTACCCTAAAACATATTTCTAAGCTACCCTAATTTCTCCCCCTTCAACCTTCTTAAATTTGGCTTCAAATACTTCAGAAATTAGTTGTATTGGGCTTAAGAAGGCCTAAAATCACGACCCACCTGTTGCATTAAATGAAATCACGTGCCAGTAGTCATGCGTACGCATGTTGGTTGCGCGAATTTCTAAAACGTATGTACGCACGGGCTTGTTCGTACGCATAACTTCACATTCATTCGTACGCATCAGGCATGCGTACGCATGACCCTGAAAAGCTCCAAACTCCATTCATGAATTCTCTACTTTTGCATGTTTTTTCTCACTTCTTCAATCCATACTTTCCTTGTAAGCCTGAAATCATTCAACAAACACATCAAGGCATCAAATGGGATAAAAGTGAATTAAATTTAGTAAATTAAGTTCCAAAAAAGCATATTTTCAATCTAAAGCACAATTTAGGAGAAATTTACAAAACCATGCTATTTCAATGAATGAATGTGGGTTAAGTTGATAAAATTCACTCATTTTAATATGAAATAAACCATCAAATTGTGGTTTATCAGGAATACATACAGTGGGAGGGCTTGTCCCACGTGCAATTTGGATGCCGAGACTAAGCGACTCACCTTCAGTCAGAAATGGTGTTTCATGGGTTATCGTCGCTTTTTGAATTACGATCACAGATATAGACATGACCCAATTAGATTTCTTAGTAAGGTAGAGGATAGATCTCTACTTGTCAAATTGACTGACGGAGATATCTTGAGACAGTTAGAGGTTGTACACGTCTCACTTGGCATGGTGCAAATGGTGGCTGGGAAAACAAGGCTTGGACAGCAAACCGTCGTGCAAGACGAGTCTCCTTGGAAAAAGAGGAGCATATTCTTTGAACTCCCATACTTGGATAACAATGAATTACGTCACAACCTTAATGTGATGCACATAGAGAAGAATGTGTGCGACAACATTGTATTCACAATAATGAACGAGAGTGGTAAATCCAAGGACCACCTAAAAGCTCGAAAAGATCTCCAGCTGATGGAAATCAGGTGTGATATATATATGGCCACTTGATGGTGGAAATTATCCCTCCGTAGTCTTTACCATGTCCAATCCACAGAAGGATGTCTTTCTTAGGACCATCAAGAATGTTGTCTTTCTAGACGGGTACTCTTGCAACATCTCTCGATGTGTTGATTTAAAATAGCACAGGTTGTTGGGCTTGAAGAGTCATGACTGCCACATTCTAATAGAACATCTATTGCCAATTTCTTCAAGAAATGTATTGCCCACCCCCGGTGTCTGCCATTTTGGCAAAGTTATCAACCTTTTTTTGACAAATATACAGTAAATCCATAGGCCCTCAACAACTTCCTCTCCTTCAGGATTGTGTGGTCCATACTCTGTGCCATATGGAGAAGATTTTTCCACCTTCTTTCTTCACAGTCATGGTTCATATAACGGTGCATCTGGTTGATGAGGTACACCTTGGTGGCCCAGTGCATTACCAGTAGATGTACCCAATTGAAAGGTAATCATATAAATAAAAGTTTCGACTTGTTTTGTTCCAATATCCTGAACCTACTAAGATACTGATTATGTTCTCGAAGGTACCTATGTCGTCTCAAGCAGTACATGCGTAATAGGGCACAACCGGAAGGCTCAATTGCAGAGGGTTACTTATCTAAAGAGATTCTCACATTCTGTTCAAGATACTTAGATAATATCGAGAGTAGGATCCACCGACCGACGCGTGTTGATGATTGGCCGAGTGAAGCCGCGCCAAATGAGATTGCTAGCATGTTCCTAGAGGTTGGAAAGGCAGTTGGGGCTACTTCATTTTTTACTCTTACAGAAACCGAAAAACTTTAAACACATCATCACATACTTGTCAATTGCACTGGTGTCGAGAAATCCTTGGAGTAAGTATAGAGTGCAATTTTTGAAAGTAGGAAAGGAGCACCTAGAGTATTGAGAGTATTGACTTTAAATCAACTTTTTATATACACAGTGAGTTCAGAGCCACAAGTAAGAGAAGGTTACGAAATAAAATAAGGTCTCAATCTCACATCGATAGAGTTGTGCGCAAAGAATTTCCTTATTGGTTCAGGCATGAGGTAATCCTTTAAATTTTAGGATCCTTCTATCCCTTGATGTTATGCAAGCAAACGCGATAGTAATGTTGCTGTTGGTAGTGTCTCATATTATGAGAGATTAGTAGACATCACTGAGCTGAAGTACAATGGTCAATTCATGGTAGTCTTGTTTAAATGTCTTTGGGCAGACACCACGTCAGGCAGAGGCATCCGACAAGACATTTTGGGCCACACCTGTGTCAACTTCGCCAGTCCGATTCACACTAGTGATCGAGAAGACAACGAGCCATACATAATAGCATCTGAGGCACATCTTGTGTTCTACGTGAATGATGAAGTTGACAAGAAATGGAGTATAGTAGTCCATGTGAAGGCAATAGATTTGTTTGACATGGGTGAAGACTATGAACATTATGAGATCGACCTGTTTCCCCAACATTGTATTAGCTTGCCTGAATTTGACATCAAAGACTTACGATTGACAAGAGAAGGCGATTTAGAAGAATCCACTAATAATGGCTTTGAAGATCGCGATGAGGCTGCCGATTCATAAATAGAATCCACTAATGATGGCTTTGACTAGCTTCATATATATTACTATCTTGCTTCAAACAAAAAAAATTATTAGCTCAATTGAACCATTGCAATGAAATACTTTTTATGCCTATATTAATTCCTTAGCCTTGTACTTGGAGTCTAATTATTATGTTCATGAATTTTGTTCTTTATTATTTTGTTTTCAATGTCTTAAACCACTATAGCTGTAAATGCAGGAGAGAGCTTAGAATATTTTGGTTTTGAATATATCTCTCTGATCTCTGGAAATCAAAAATTGTTGAAACTTCTATATCAGAAATTTGCCTCATAGTATATAATTACCAAATAAAACTCGACTAAATTAGTCTATATGTTCCTAATAACCTGCACTACTATATTTGTGTCTTGCCATTGTTAGATTTCGCAATAAGCCATTGAAAATTCAAAATGATGTTACATTCTATGGTTGGTATTTATAGTAAAGTAACTAAATTCAATGTTCTTGACTCTTGAGTAAAGCTTGCTAAATAGAAGCATACAATAAGGGAATATAGCACATGCACGTTTTCCCCTTATTCTCCTGCATGGAGGAGAGAGAGAGAAAGACTTTCTGGCACATTTGTTCATACATATATAAAATTGCCATTTCCATCACCTCAATTACAATATGCTTTTGTCTTAATATAAAGAAAAGAAACTGATATATTTATTTCTGCTCAATCAAACTCTACTTTAAGGTGCTTATTAAAGGGTTAAGGAGTGGCTTCCATATCCCACTAAAAGCTTTCTCTTATGTGAAATGCTAATTAAGTAGCTTATTTTATTATAATTTCCATATCCCACCTAATGTAGTTTTTTATTATAATTTGCATGCATTATTGTTTCTTTAATGAACAACCAGTGAATAATCATTTTGCATAATTTTATAGTAATTACGCATAGTAGTTAGATATTGTTCTTTATTTTTCTACCTCTAGAGAGTGTTGCTGTCTTAATTAGTTTAATTGATTGATTTTATCACTTTTTTTTTTGTATTATCTTGGATGTTTTTTTTGGCAATTTTTTTATCCTTGTTGAGTCAGTAGTATCTTTATACATTCTTTTTATGTCTGTGACCTATCAGAAAAATTGGAGAGCCGAGACTTCCTTCTGATTTGCACTAGTATCTGGTTCGTAGAGGCGATGATAGATGCATCTCCGTTCTCTTCGCTGGATCATGCAACATCCTTTGCAAGACAACTGTGGTTTCAAGAGTCCCGTATACAATTATGGCTCGATGCCTTCTCTGGACACCTTCACCTTACTGATGCCATTGGTCATGCGCCTGCTTCAATGAAAAAGGTTTGATCTCTGCTGCCCAACAATTCTGATTTGTGTTTCATATTTTCAGAAGAAACCCGAATTAGATTTCATTGGGTTTTATTAAAATTTTAGGATTTGCATCAATAGGATAGAAGGTACAAAAGCAAATTTGGATTTGGATTTATAACAAGTACGGACACATTGTAGTTACAGAAAATACTTGATGAAGTGAAGGTAAATATTTAGATATTTATATTTGCACTTATTAGTGTCCGACGTATATAATATTGGTAAGTAGAACCTATTTGTGTCTGACGTGTATAAAAGCTCTTTATTAGCAATAAAGACCTTATA
>NC_029787.2:97675239-97677436 GCF_000816755.2 Arachis ipaensis | reverse complement strand
CTGCTTTACTATCACCATCACCTTATAGTACACTCATTAAACTCTTTATTATTGTGTTTTGGTCCCAATATATACGAAGCTAATTTATAGAATTATAAAGTTATGAAAAATATATACAAGTTATTTTGAGGAAAAATAGGCATTCTAGGATGTCTTATTTGCCTAATACTGATTTGAAGTACTGAATTGCAATACTTCAAATGAGTGTAATTGTTGTTGATATATATCTAAATGGGTGAATGTCATTATTGCAACTTTTAATTGCAATACTGAATTGCAATACTTTAGACGTCGTGTAATTATATATATATATAGAGAGGTGAGGTTTCTGGTGGCCTAATAATAGGTGATTAAGTATGGTCAAAAAGTTGACTAGCCTTTTAATAGATGACACATGACAAAGAGTTTATTCATCATATATTTAAAGGAAATATTGAGTGTAGTAAATGCCATAAATTATTGATGGTAAAAAGAAAAATACAATGCAAAAAACTGTTTTTGTCTTTTAGGCTTTATAATAATTAAACCAAAAAAACTCTTGCTACTTTTAATTTAAAAAAGAAATGATGATAATAAAAGAGAGATAGTTCACAAAAAGAAAAAAAAAACCATATAAGATGATGAATTACTTTTTTTTAAATATATTATATTTGTGAAATATACTAATTTAATTACACATTTTCATTCATTTAAAAATAGTTTTATCTATCCATAATAAATTTAAATGTTACTAAGATTTTTTTATATTATTATATTATAATTATTTGAAAATAAAAAGATTAGAATATATTAAAAAATTATACCTTCGTAGCTTTTTGTTATCAATTATTTTAATTTTTTTTCTTTTTGTTTTGTTTTATAATTTCGTCCACTTTCAATTTTCTTTCCAATGTAGTTATTTCTCTTGAAAAATTATTTTAAAAAAACATTAATATCTTAAATGTGTAATATATATTCGATTTGTTTCTTTTATCTAAGATAAAACTATTTTTAAATGAATGAAAATGTGTAATTAAATTAGTATATTTCACAAATATAATATATTTAAAAAAAAATAATTCATCATCTTATATGTTTTTTTTGAACTATCACTCTCTTTTATTATCATCATTTCTTTTTTAAATTAAAAGTAGCAAGAGTTTTTTTGGTTTAATTATTATAAGGCCCAAAAGACAAAAACAATTTTTTGCATTGCATTTCTCTTTTTGTCATCAGTAATTTATGGCACTTACTACACTCAACATTCCCTTTAAATGTATGATGAGTAAACTCTTTATCATGTGTCATCTATTAAAAGGTTAGTCAACCTTTTGGCCATACTTAACCGTCTATTATTAGGCCACCTTCAAATTGCAATACTGAATTGAAAGATGATAATGTGGGAAGCATTTAACAGTAGCCGCTTATTATAGTTCACATGTCACTGATTTTATTTTCACTCGATGGCTTTAACTATTATACCTCTTTGATATTAATTTTGTATATTGTGTAGACACATTATGAAAACACTTTTATCGTTGAACTGGATATTGCAGCACGGGAGGAATTCAAACTTATAGAATATGGTCTTGAACGACTCTGGAACGTAAGAAAGATACGACTTATATGATGTTAATGTAATAATACTATGTTTACACACTAATTCTTCATATATTGGGCTTGTTTGGCTATAATGTAACTTTCAGGGTTATCTCAAGACAAGATTCAACAGACATCCGAAAAACCAGGAGAGGTGGTTCCATATTCAATAGAGAAAGAGGACGTTGTCTCTGATAGTTCTGATGAGACTGATTCTACTGGACGAAATACTTTCATGCTGTCATATGACCTCGATAAAACGTTAGAAGAGAATGAATTTTCTTATAGTGGAATGTCTCCTGAGAAGAAGAGTGTGTGGCACTTGTCTATGTAGGCAAAACGATACTTGAAACCTTGAGGATAATGTAGTAGTTTAGTTGAAGAATTTCGATTCAGATTATATAGGATAGCCAAGACTTGTTTGTTGAATTTGTCGTGACTTTATAACTGTTCAGTTTATTTTTAGGGATTGTTATTATGCCACATTGAAGGCCCTTAGTCTACCATTTTACATATTTAAGCAATTTGTTGAAACACTATCACAAGATGCGGAGTAATATAGTTTTAATTGGCACAATTAGTAAAATGACTTTTTATTTTTTCTATTGCCTTTATTTTT
>NC_029787.2:97666420-97675192 GCF_000816755.2 Arachis ipaensis | reverse complement strand
AAGTTAAAATTATCAGTCTTATTGCCATTTCTCTTTTGAAAGCAGTCTTTACGCTCCAATTCTTCTTTTCCATCTTTATACATTGTATTTCACTCCAGTCCTAATTTACAACCCTAAATCCAGTGAACCAAGCATTCTGCCCAGACAAGCTCTCACCTCTCGCATCTCTCGCCGACGAGGACCACTCATCTCCTCGCGTCACCGTCGTGGTCTCTAGGAGCTGCCTGTCGTATCGCCGTCTCTGCTTGCGTTGTCATCGTTAGTTCGGGCCTGCTACTGGTCCATCTTCTCTTCTCCAGTAGCACCCGTCTCTATGGAGCTTTGTTAACTACATTATATAAGTTGTATAATCATTTGATGGGAATAATGGAGCTGTTGTCATTTTCATCTCACTTAAATCTTGATTATTTCTTCTTATTTGAGATGTTAATTAGTATTAATGGTAGGTATTTTTATAGGCAATGATGATTAAGCAATTAACTAACTAAAGGTTATATGAAGGATAATCCAAAACGGTGAGCTAAGAATGATTTGGAATTTTGAGTGTTATTGTATTAGATTGCAATATGTTTTGAGTGAGTTGGAATTTTGTTTGAAACTTTGTGCATTATTTCTCTGTCTCCTTATAAATTAGTAATATTTAGAGAGCTGAAAAATTGATCAAATTCATAAAGAACCTTTGAAACGTTGAAGATTATTGAGCTAGCTTTGGGACAATATTCATTGGAATATAAGTACGTCACACACATTTCATCCATTCAAACACTGTTTGATTTGATACTATGCACATAACTAATAGTTTTACTTAATTAACTAGTATTTAGAATACTTTGAACGCTCCATTTTCATAATTTGATATGACTTACTATCTAAGTTACAGAGATATATATGCCAACTAGAGCAATAAATGACCCTGTAAACAAAATTTCTATAATGATAACCAGTTCTATTCCAAACTTTTCAATTAATCTTGTCTCAATTTTTTATGAAATCCAACTCTATCAACTTCACCAACACACACAATACAAACATTGGGTCTTTTTACAACTCCTCTGTCTTATTATTATTTTGGTTGATATGTTTCTTTTTCCTCCTTGTATAAGTTTAGTTTCCTTTAAAAATAACATAAAAGTATACATGGTTATAACTATGTGTTGTGCTGGTTAACTCCTTGTATTATATAATTGTATTTTTTTTGGTTAATTTGTATAAACATAACTTACCAGCATTATGTGTTGTTGGAAAGAATGTGATGTTTTTTTTTTCTCCATCCTGGTATTAGGAATTTAAGATGGCTAGGACAGGTCATTACACAAAAATATTAAAATTAGGACCAACATGTCAGCAACCTCAAACGTGAGTGCCTACGGCTTCGGCTTCCCACCAGGATGTCTCTCAAATTCTCCTGCCTAGTGGTGATAGTGTTCCGTTGTTCCGTCCACCCACAGTAAACCAATGCCTACTCCACAAATGAGCACAAATAGTGCCCAGAACTCGGAGCCAGGCCACGAAAACTTGGATGCTAATGCAAATGAGGTAAATTCTCTTAATCAAGAAGTTGACGGCCTCTTTGTTACTTTTGGAGCTCAAAGTCACAAAAAACGCAAGACTATAGAATTTTGGATGGTTAAGATCGGTAACATATACATAATTTTTCTTGTTCAACATGATTTAGACTCTATGTTATTTATTAATTTTATTGCATGTTGTCCACAATGGATACATATATAAGGTTATTCTATTCTTTATAGATTCCGATGGCACAATCAAGCAAGAAAAATTAAGTGTGAGGGAGGCTATGAAATGGCCTGATGGCAGAAGGATCATACTCAAGTTCAACAACGAAATGCAACCAATTAGAGACGAAGTTGGACTGTTGAGTGGAGTTCTTGGAATGTTAGGAGCTGACTATAAAAAATTTCCTATGTGAGAAAAATTGGCATAAGATTACCACTAAAGACAAGATTTATAACAAATGTGTAAAGGTAAAAGTTTATAGCGTTGCTAAATTAAATATGCTTTGTTTGACAATTATTAACAAATTGTATTGTCTATACAGCAAATTTTTCACTTTGATAAAGATAGTAAAGGAACTATCAAGAAAATATTTTGAAAAGTATGGAAAAGTTTTGGAAGAATACAAGGCTGATGTTGTATGATGCTTATTACAACTCAACATCAATGACTGAACAAAATATTGAGAACCGCTCGTCGAAAATTGATCGAGAGCATTGGAGATGGTTTCTTGACTATCGCAGTAAACGTGAGATGCATGTAATCTAGTATATCATTTGCAACACAATAATACTATTTATCTTGCATTGAGTCTTTTTAAATCAGTTTCTAATCGCCCTTTATCTTTGATAAACCAATAGGAGAAGTGTAGAAAAAACGTGATGAATCGATTAAAACAACTATATACCCACACTGGCGGTTCAAAAAGCTTGGCAAGGCAGAAGAAAGAAGAGGTACTTTACTTTTTTATTCACTCTTTGGACTATCTCTATGACTACATTTTCCTTAATTGTGTGGAATCCGGTAATGGTATAAACTTTGTTGTTACAGTCAAAACAATAAGGGATAAGAGTCGGTAGAGGAGAGTTATGGATCACAGTGTACAAAAAAATGACTCCTATATCAATGATGGAGGAAGAGCAATTGGTGTAAGTACTACTTATTATAATTGATTGATAAAATTATAATCTCACATAGGTTAATTGTTTAATTTATTGTGTTTTACCCTTTTATTTTTTGAAATAGATCCCTTTATTGGTATGAGGATATAAGTTGTTGTACTCGTTAACATACTTATAGAGTTGTAATGGTTGAATGTTATTTTACTGTGATGAAAGTCATGCAGTTAATCATCCTGTTTGGCATGTTCTTGACAAGAGATAGACCAATCATCAAAATGATTATTTTTGCTGATTTATGTTTGTAGGAAAGACTTGAGGAGATTGAGCAATAGGATGAGTCTTCTACAGTGTTGTCTAAAAATGATTCGATTATTCAAGTACTTGGAAAAGAGAAATCGGGTAGAGTGCGTAGTGCGGGTTTTGGACCGACTCTTAGTCAACTCTTCTGTCTGAATTCAAATCCGTCGAGCAACGGAGTCCAAGTAGAGGAGACGCAGAGGAAGCTGCTTGAACTACAAGCAGAACTAGAAGCCAAGAATTTGAAAAGGAAGGTGATGAAGGATGAAGTAGCAGCAGAGAAGAAAAATAGGCAGGCGATGGAGAGTACTCTGAGATATCTATTTTAACGGCAGGATAAGGAGCTAGCACCAGACATCGCTGCAAGGATGAATTTTGTGGAAGGAGAAAGAGAAAAATAGAATACTAGGATTGGACTTATTTTAGTTTAAAGCAAACATTTTTTTAAATTTGACTATACAATTCTTAGCAAGAGATTTATTATGTTGATATTTTTATAAATATACCATTTTGTTTTCTAGTTAATTTTATTGTTTTTGCCATAAGTTTAGATTAATATTAAGATTTATAGTATTAAAAAAAATCCAAAAATGGCCAAAAAATATATCTTTAAAAATTTAACAAAAAAAATCAGTGTTTTTTAAAGGAAAATCCAATTTTTTTTAAAATATGTATTGAAATTAGTGGCAGTTTTAAAACCACCGAAAACAGTCCTAAATTGAAAAAAAGTAATAACATTGCGGCAGTTCGTATCCACTGATAAAAAACGCGCAAAATCCTAATACTCGTATATCGTGGCAGTTTAAAACCGTCACTAAATTAGTTGTCGTAAAATACTGATTCAGCGGCGGTTATACCAACAGTAGCTGGGAACCGCCACAAAACGCCGAAACCTACTCTCCGTGCCACTAGCCAGGGCGGTTTACCAAACCGCCGGTATTGAATTTTGCGGCGGTTCAAACCGCCGCCAATCACGACTAAAACCGACGTTATGTCCTGTGTCCTCTTGTAGTGTACTATGCGAGGATATAGTGAACATAAACATACATATCCAAAATTAAATGAACAACATAAACACATCCAAAATTAGGTATTTGCATATCCAAATTACATTAACATTACAAACTCCAAATCAAATAGAAGTGTGAAAAAAAATCAACACAAACACATCCCAAAAAAAAATCCATAAACACATCCAATATTATGCATAGATTGAAAAGATAGAACCTTTTATTAAATAGAATGAAAAAGAATAAAGTGGAAACCAATCACTATAGTAATATAGAGAATGTAAATGAGGTAACAAATCTCAAATTAAATAAAAAAATAGTGAAAAAAATTTATCAACACGGACACATCCAAATACATGAGACGCGTTTCCTGCACGGAGGAAGCGGCAATGAGGAGCATGGTGCAAAGGGAGCGACGATGAGAAGGAAGGTGGTGCCAGAGAAAGCGATGCGGATAGGGAAGCAACGACAAGGAGGAAGGCGGGATGGATGAGGAAGCGTGGTGACGAGAAGGAAGGCGGCGCAGATTGTGGAAGCGGCAACGAGGAGGAGTGTGGCGCGGATGGAGAAGCACGTTGACGGATGAGGAGCGACGATGAAGGAGTATGAGGGAAACTCTGGATTTTACGTGTTTAGCTTGTTGAAACGTGATTATTTAGGATTTTATTTGGGATGTAAGTGATTAGAAGGTTTGAAATTGGTTTGAAAATTTAAAATTAAAATTTTGAATTTTAGTTTTACATAAATTATTTTTTGGATATGTATTTAAATTTAAAAAATATTAAATCTATTTGGATGTGTTTGTTTTAATTTTTTAAATTATTATAACAAAAAGTTGTTTAAAAGATAAATTTAAAAATACCTAATCGTATTGTTATCATTAATGGTGGTACATGCTATTTAAAAGATGTTTTTATGAATGCTTTTAATTATCTTGATTTAAGTTATAGAGTAAAATATTTCGTAAATTATACATTTTTTAAAGATTATATTTGGATAGAATACATAATTGAATTGTTAAAAAAAAAATAGAGATGTTAAAAGTAATCAAAATGCATGAACATTTCTATATTTTTTAAATTGGTAGACATTTTGGTGATTAAGACATTTTTCTCGTATATCTTTTGAGAAGTTAATTAATACTCAAAATGGCTCCTAAAATTTGACCCCTGACTTAATTTAGCTTTCTAATTTTCAATTGATCCAAATTGTACCTTAAAATTTTAAGGCGTAACTCAAGTTGACTTCTCTGTCAATTTCCGTCACAGAAAAATGACGTGACACAACTAAACGACATTGTTTTGCAGTTTATGTCTAAACAACATCATTTTGCTCTCCTTCCTTCTTTTTCTTCCTTTTTCATGTTTGAACCTCCCATCACCCCATTGTCACCATCTTCAATCATAGCTCTCCAACCCCAATATCCTTACTACCACCACTCTCCTCCTCCTCAACAAAACACTTTTATACTCTCTAATTTTAGGAATTTTGCAAATGCTGCAGCTTTCATCAACTTTTCTATCCTATTGCAATACAAAATCTTTACTTCCCTCAAGTTGAGCAAATCTATGAATTGTCTTCTTCACTCTAGATGGCGTTTAGTATTTCCAAGTCATATAAAATCAAACAATGAAGGTTTTGAAGGTGATGACAAGGGCAGTAACGGCGACCGTGAGAGGTTCAAACATTAAGAAAGAAGAAGAAAAAACAGAGAATAAAATAATGTCGTTTATACATAAATTGTAAAATGACGTTTGATTCTGCCATGTTATTTTTTCTGTAATAGAAATAGATAAAAGGACCAACTTAAAGCACATTTTAAAATTTTAGATTAGATCAATTAAATTAAAAAGCTAAATTAAGTCAAAAATCAAATTTTAGGACCATTTTGAGTATTAACTTATCTTTTGAAACATAAATATACGAAGAGGGGCTCTCTCCTTGACTTGGTTAATAATGTGTCCTCGTCTCATACTTGTAAATTTATCTTAAAAGCAGCGGGTTTAATTGGACATGTGGACTTATGTCTAACTCCTTTTTGTTCTATCTTCGGCTTCCTACTGGTGCGGTGGGTTTGAAGGTGGAGATTATTGATATACATGAAGTTGACCTTCGAATTAATGATACATTTTTTTTTAACAATTTTTGGAATCTCTGGCGTATCTATTCTACTATCCTTGATACGTCAAACTAGAGATATTGAATAGTAACTGTGAGCTGAACTCCTCTCAAGAGCCACGCTGGGTGTGGATATCCCCTCTTCTATGGTGTATGTATTCGACGAAGATTGGATATACTTGGGTTTTGGAGAGATTAGTTCTTTGTGACACCACTCTTAACTGGAATTGGTTTTGGAAATTACGGGTTTCTGAAAAAATCCGGCTTCTTATATGGTTGTATCTTCATTCCTGTCTTCCTACTGCTAAGCTTAGGTAGCAGCGCAACTTGGCTGAAACAACGCTTACATTGCTTGAGGACTGCACCGTCTCTCGACCAATGTAGTTGTTGTTAGGGTTTACGCACCAGTCTTTGTTTCTTGATTTGAGCACGGCGGATTGACTAAAGGTGAATCTTAGCGAGGATAGTGCTGTCTCCTTTGCTTTGGAGGTGGCATTTCGAGCTTGTCTGCTTGTTCATGACTTGCGTCCTTCAAATGCTCTTGCTAATAATCATCTCTTCGATGCATCAATAACAACTTGGTGTGTCCCAGCTGATGGCTTTGCGAAACTGAACTGTGATGAGAGTGTGTATGTCGATGAGGGGAGAGCTGGTTTTGGTTGTGTCCTAAGAATAGCTCTGGACAGTAGATGTTTGGTTGCTCAGATTCAGTCCCTGGTACTAGTGTTTTCAGGACTGAACTTTGGACGATTTGGAGGGGCCATTGTATACCACATAAGCAGCGAGTTACATCAGTTGAGTGTGAAACGGACTCGGCGGATGTTTTCTTCCTTGTTAACCATTTGAAAGTCTCCGATGAACGTCAAATCTTGATTCAAAAAGTTTTTATTTGAAGATGAGTTCGAATTCGATCGTGCTGTCCGCTCTACTCCAGTGCGAGGCAAATCGAGTAGCAGATAGTTTGGCCAAACTTGAGACCCGAAATGGATGCTGCTGCTGCTGCTGATTGGATTCCTCCTCCAAGTAATTTAGAACATCTACTTATTTAAGATAGTGGCTAAGGAGTGTTCCTCCTGCCCTATTTCTCTTTTTTCTTTTTTCTTTTTTTTTTTTCTGTTTTCTGTTTTCTTTTTTAGTCCTAAATTATTAAAAAAACATATGTATTATATAAAAAAAAATCTGTATACTTGTAAAAGAAAAACAAGCAAGAGAAATACAATTTGGCCTCCTTCTCTGTACAGTATTTTAATTTTAGAATCTTAATATAATAGTGCTGTTATATATCTTAGCAATGAGTAGTTATTATATTTTAGTTGCTTAAATTTCTCTCTGTGGATATCATCACCGGAAAGATGAGGATTGCTTTTCCTAGATTTTCAAAGAATATACTCCCTTATATTCTGTTCCTAGAATGCATGTGCAAACGTTTGAGGCATGAGTTAGTGGCTCAAAAATCAAATACCCACCCACTCGCATTATTTTAAAGGAAATAATATTAAATATTATTGGTAATTTTTACTTTAAAATTTTTAAAAAGTAGTATGATAATATTTTTTAAACAGAAAAATGTTAAATAAATTGACAAAAGAGGAAAAAAATGAAGAAAAATAGGGGTGTACACGGATCAGATCGGATCGGATATGGCCGAAAATTCGATCCGATCTACACAATTTTTATCGGATCGGATCGGATATGATATCCGCGTTTTTTAGTGTTGGATCAGGTATCGAATATATGTGCATAATTGAACCTTTTCTTTTAAATCATATTTTTATGTAAAAAGTTCAATAAAAATATTTCTTTCACACTTTTAAACTTATTTATTCTTAAAATATTTTTAATTAAATTTTTTCTAAATAACAAAAGTAAAATAATACAATATATGAATAATAATTACTAACTAAAATATACAAACAAGTAAATATAATACCAAATATATATATTTATTTTTAATTATTATTGTGCGGATCCGCAGATCGGATATGTGGATATAGAGTAGATATATGCGATCTAATTCGTAAAGGGTGCGGATCAGATTCAATATATAGATCAAATCATATTCGCAATTTTTGAATCGGATGCGAATATTTACCATAAATCTATAGATACGATCCATGAACACCCCTAAAAAAAATGTGTTTCATGGATCTGGAGTCTCGTGTGCGTGTTTGTCTCACGAGATATTTGTAATCAGGCACAGACCCAGTAAGGGCAATGAGTGGGCACTTGCCCCCACTGCTTTTTCATTTTTTTTTTCAAAATAGTTATATATAATAATATATCTCTATTTTAAATTTTAAATGATCCCACTACAAATAAATTACACTCAATTGATTAAAGTTTCAAATTAACTTTTTTATTTTCTATTATTTTTACTATTATTTAACTTACTTAAATTTAATTTTTGTACTTTTCCTCTTTTATTCTCTTAAATTTTTTTATTTTTATATTTTTAACATTTTTTTTGTCTAGTAGTCATTTTCTGTTCATCAAAAAGTAAATTTCAAATTCTCTATATTTTTTTATATAATTTTCTATGACTCTATGTATCTTCCAATTTCATTGTTTTTCTTTTTGATATTTTCAATAACAAATTTTAATTCAAACAATTATAGTTTAGGTATTAATCTAATATTTCTCTTCATGACTTTATATATTTTATTTTATTCTCAATTTATTCATCTTTATTTCTTATTTTTTAATCTTTTGTT
>NC_029787.2:97665532-97666063 GCF_000816755.2 Arachis ipaensis | reverse complement strand
TTAGCTAAATTCTGTTTAGGATAAAGTATACTTTTTGTTCCTGAAGTTTGACAAAAATTTTAAAAAAATCCCTAAGTTTTATTTTGTTTTAATTTTATTCCAAAAGTTTTCAATTTGTATCAAATATATCATCGACAGCTAAATTTTCAAAAAATTTAAAACCAATCTAACAATAATGCATGAAAATTTTGTTTAATTTATTTGTGTTGAGGGATTGTTTTTATGAAATTATTGTTGAATCGATCTTAAATTTTTTAAAAAATTAGCCATCAAAAATATATTTGATACAAATAAAAAATTTTTAGAATAAAATTTAAATAAAATAAAATTTAAATATATTTTTAAATTTTTTGTCAAATTTCAGAAATAAAAAATATATTTTACGCTTTTGTTTATTAATGTGTTTTAGAAATCTAAACGAAGCGAATTAGGAACAAAAAGCTAAGGTGGAAAAAGAGATAACGGGTGGAGATAAAGTTTTATCCTTAAGCGGGGTAGGATGGGTGAGAGTGATGCTTGCCCATTCTCAAT
>NC_029787.2:97665119-97665500 GCF_000816755.2 Arachis ipaensis | reverse complement strand
TACTTTTTATTTTATATAAAGTAATATTAATTAATATTTTAATTTCTTATACTAAAAGTTTTGGTATTTTAACGTTTTTTATTTTTAATGTTTTAGAAATGTACTAACACCGACACTAGTATAATTTGTAAGGTGGTATTTATTTATAAGGACACTAAGACAAAGATACTAAAATATAAAATTATGTTTTACAGATGAGATATGAAAGAGATTTTATGTTTAGAAATATTGAATAAGTGTATTTTATATTCATCCTGACAGAAAAACACATAAATACCAACAAAAAATACAATTTATTTTTTATTTTTTCTTTCATAATTCTTGTTAATTTTTTATAATTATATTTTTTATTATTATATTTTTCATCTCAAATTTTTTAAA
>NC_029787.2:97664218-97664955 GCF_000816755.2 Arachis ipaensis | reverse complement strand
ATATTTATAATAACATTTAAATTTTAAAAATGTTTTTTAAATATATAAAAATTATTTATAATAAAATAAAATATTTAAAAATTTAATAAACATTTTTAATTAAAATATGTACATATTTATCTTAACAGGCTTAAGAAAACCTAATAGATAATTAACTAATTTATGAGAATGTGTCTAGTTTATTAAAAAGAGCAATACTAGGGGGACAGCAACTTTTGTGATTAGTAGCCATCAAATAGCTATCAATGATGATTTAATGGTGTGAGATTGGTATGAGATTTCATCCAATGGCTCATCTTTCTCTGCTGGTTAGATACTGGCCAAAATTAAATAAAATTGCTGGCCCTAAACTTTTCCTATTAAAAAATTTACACTAAAAAAAAAACGTCTATACATTGACCTAACTTGTGATAAGCCAAACCAAACTAAATCCAGAACACAGGTCAAATTGTAAGTATTTACACTCCTACTCTCAACAAAAATTCTTCCTTGGAAAGAAAGCATATGCCTTATTATATAGGTTCCCCATAAGTGAATTGGCAACACAATTTAGAAAGACATCAATTAAATTGACACTATAGGGATTGGCATGAAAAATTAGATAAAAGTCAAATAACATGTACATAGTGTCTTGTCGCTGCACAAATAGGGTATATTCGGAGACAATTACACAAATCTAATTTAATGGATCATCACCCATAGTGCACTATGTACAGAATATAAAAAAATGGTGAGAA
>NC_029787.2:97661725-97664189 GCF_000816755.2 Arachis ipaensis | reverse complement strand
TGTCTGGTTCATAGAACATGTTCTTCTCCCAATAATAGCACCGCCGCTTTTGAGGAACCTTCAACCATGTCTCTGGTGTTCATAGCAACCCATCTAGATTTTATTTTATACTAGATTGATTTCTTCGGCTGAAAATTTTACACCCACCCAGATTCCATACGGCACTTATTCAACAAAGGCATTATGTAGATCGTCAGAATCAAATCTCCACAGGTATGAGTATGAGCTGTCTGCCAATTATAGCTGGGACTATTTTATTGGGCTTAACCTTTGAGATCTAACTAAATTTTGGTCTTGGTACCCAGCCTCAGCCCATTTACAACTCACTGAAGCTTCAGAGTTGCCATTTTATGATACGATGCCCAATTCATTGTCAATGGAAAAGCGAAAAACAAATGCAAAAACTCACCATGTAAAGTTCTAAACCAAAGAAAAAAAAAAAAAAACCATGTAAAAAGATAAAGAGAAAAGGACAAATAGGTTTTGACCTTTTGTTCCGTAGACATTTTCGTCCCTGACTATTGAAAAATACTTTTAAGTCCCTGACCTTCACAAAACTTGGACGGATCAGTCCCTCCGTCCATATGCCTCCGTCCGGGACTAATCCGTCCAAATGCCTCCGTCAGGGACTGATCCGTCCAAGTTTTGTAAAGGTCAGGGACTTAAAAGTATTTTTCAATGGTCAGAGACGAAAATGTCTGCGGGACAAAAAATCAGGGACCTATTTGTCCTTTTCTCAAAGATAAAAAAGCAAAAACTCACATTACTATAGGCTGTAGTTTTTTTTAGGATTAAGTACGATTTTGGTCCTTAAGATATAGGTCGAAAATTTTATTCGTCCCTAACTTTTCTTTGCATACAAAATCGTCCCTAAGGTTCAGCTTGATTTTAAAATTGTCCTTTCACTAATTTTCGGACAAAATTACCCTTCCCCAATTTTACATATATTGACTCCCACTTTCTCAGATCTACCATTGTTGAAGGATCACCAAGTTCTCATACTCAGCAACACCAACCAAGTTCTCATACTCAGCAACCCTAATTTTCACAATTTCTCACATATACTCCAAACATTCAAAAATCAGCAACATCAATTTTTCACACAAATGTCACAATTTCTTAAAGACCGAACTAGAAAAGAGAAGGATGAACAAAGAGAATCAACAACAACAAGAACAAAAAACTAACAGAGACTGAAGAAGAAAAATCAGCAACAAATAACAACAAAAATCATCACCAAATACTCAAAAAATTATGTGATGAAAGGCTAAAGAATATAACTTGAGGGAGTACGAATGGGGGTGACCACTGCAATGAGAAGAAGACGACTCAGACCACCGCAAGCATCTGTGCCTGTCCACGTTGCTGCCGCCTGCAACCGTGCCCGCCCGCGTTGTTGCCGCTTGCATCTTTTCCCACCCGCGTCGCTGCTGTTCGCGTGGCTGTTGCATGCTTCTCTTCCCATCAGGTTCACTGCCGCTAGCGTGCCTTGCCGCCCGTGTTGCTACCGCCTGCATCTCTGTCCGTCTGTATCTCTGCTCACCCACGTTGCTACTGCCAGTGTGTCTGTCTCTCTGCCCTCCTTTCATTGCAGTGAAAGGAGAAGATGAGGGATTGGGATAAATTGGGAAGAAGGATATTTTTGTCCAAAAGGACGATTTTAAAATCAAGCTAAACCTTAGGGACGATTTTATATACAAAAAAAATTAAGGACGAATAAAATTTTTGGCCTATACCTTAATGTACTTAACCATTTTTTAAAAATCTCTATATAGATATTTTACATGAGTAAATGACTAAAATGATCTCTCAAATTTCATCAATTAGTCAAATTAGCCTTTCAAATTTTTACTCAATTAAATTGATTCTCCAAATTTTCTAACACCAATCAAATTCATTCATACTTAATTATTCATCCAAACTTTGTTATTTTTACCTTCTTTCTTGGGAATTTTGATTTGAATTTTTACATGTTTTAAATCCCATAATTTTAAAATATATTAAAAATCCTCACAAATAGATTCAATTTCTCCAAAATATAGCTTTTTTAAAATCTCATACTTTTACCAAAAGAAAATTTAAATGAAAGACAAAAGATATAAAAAAGAACAATCCAATATAAGAAGAAAAAGAATAGGTTTTTTGATCCATCCTAGAGTGAGTGTGATGGTGAAAAATATGAAATAAAAGCAATAAAGATATCAATAAGAACAAAAACTAGAAAAAATATCAGTAGAAATGATTTTTAGTTGTTTGAGATTGCCATAACTTAGCAAAGAAACCCACAAATGAGTGAATATAATAGAGTTTGGACAAAAAATTGATGTCCCAAAATTTAGGAAACTAATTTGCTTTGAATAAGTGAAAGTGTGGAGGACCCATTTAATGGATGGGTAAAATTTGAGAGACTATATTAATTATATTTTATTAGTTTAGATAATTTGATGCATGATTTGAGTTAATA
>NC_029787.2:97654283-97661672 GCF_000816755.2 Arachis ipaensis | reverse complement strand
GAAACTAGAAAATTAAATTTTATAGTTTAATGAAATAAAAATAATTAAAATATGAGTTTTGACACCAAGTTTAAAGATTTTAGCCAAAAAACGAGCTAACAGGCCGAACCGGTTAAACTGGCCTAAACCAGCCTAAAGCCTACCCATAAGACAAGCAACGAGTTCCTTTCTCCATTTTATTCCTGCGGATACATTGATTTCATCAACGTTAAAACCCTAAACCCTTCCAAAAAATTCAATCGCCCATAATTTTCAATTCAGAGCTCCGATTAACAAGCCGTTAGCGGCTACCTGTTCGTCTCATAATTCTTTTCAATTATACTTGAATAAAGCGGTAAGAAATTGAATTTCTTACCCAATTCTCTCCCTTCTCAATTTCGTGATTTTAGAGTTTGGGTATTGAAGAATTGAATGATTTTGATGATTTAGGTGAACTCTAGCAGCAGATAATCACTGGTGTTTGTCCAATTAATTCATGGGTAAGGAAGGAACTGTTGAACCCTTGTGAAATATTAAATTAGTATACCCTATGATTATTATAGTGATATTGTGAGAATTAGATTGTGTTCTTGTTGATTTGGAGTTCGATTGGGCAGTTTGAAATGAAATCCGGGTGATTAAATTTGAAAAATTTTGGAAGCTTGGAGCTTGTGAAATGAGAGATTTTTGAGGTGTTCCGAGCTTAGGGAGGAATCGGCTAATGTATGATTTTGGTATCTCATAGTTAATATTTAATATCATGTGAAAACTTAGGCTAGAAGACCTTAAGATAGGAATGAACTGAATGAATTATTAATGGATTGTGTATATGATATATGGTGTGTGTATAAAGGATGAATAAATTTGTATGTGTTGAATTATAACTTTGATGAGTATAAAATAATGATGATTATTGATGTGTTAAGGGTTGATGGTGGGTTTGTGAAATTGAATTGAATGGATTGGTTGAGAGATGCGTGATTTGATTTTATAAACGGTTTACTGATAGAGTTGGTTGGTTTAAAAAAAAGATTTGATATTGGAATTTGTTTGATTTTGAAATAATTTGGTACTAGGCATGATTTGAATGACTGAGAGATGTTTGGTTTGGTGGTTGGGACCCTTGAAGGGTGGCAAAAGTCCAAGTTTTAGAGGAGATACTGTCGAAAATTTTATGAAAATAGGAGGCTTTTTTTGAAGTGGTTATTTAGAAAGATTTGGATTTTTAAAGGATTTTATAATTTGATTTTGAGTTATTCAAAAAAGAATTACATTTTAAGTTTTGCTTTATTTAGAAAAGAATGAATTATGGTTTTGGAAGTGCAAAAATGATAATTTATAAATGAATGAGACATGTGACTCCGGGTAAAAGGTAGTGGCATTGTCCACTTGCTCCAAAAAAGAGATGAGGAATAAGAATGATGAAAACTGAGTTTGAATTATGAAATTGAATTGAATGATATTGAGAATGGAGATGAAAATGAAATTGAATTTGATTGAGATATATGTGACCGTGTAAGATGCAATGGTGCTATCTACTTGCTCCGGATAAGAGTTCGAGACTCCGGGTAAGATGCAAGGGTTGAGTTCTGTCGTCGCTTGCTCTGGGTTGAGAACTGTAACACCACCTGGGTAAGGGGCAGGGTGAAGTTTTCCCCTGCTCCGGGTACACGGGTAAGATGCAAGGGTTGCGACATTTTCCGCGTTCGGTGTTCTGTCCAGGGTTAGCTACCAAACATGTCGGGTTTGGCTTTATAACTGACAGATGAGGCTCATCAGCCATAGAACAGGCATAAATCATGTGTATTTGTATGTTTTGCTTGGGTGTGCATTGTTTTGGTTTGCTTAATTGTTTAACTTTGCTTGTCTGCTACTTGTTCTATTTGCTGTAGTTGCACTTCTATCTGTGTTTTCCTTGCTTGAATTGTATGTGTATATTTTTTGAGAAATCCCTCTTGGCAGAGGTGCTAGGGGGGTCGTTCCACCGATGATTCGGAAGGTTGGAGGAGACAGAAAGTGAAGTGTTAGGTTAAAGTTGGATTTAGAACTTGAATACCTTAGATAACTTACCTAATTTCTGGTTTAGTTGGATCTTTAAGCTAAAATCTGAGTGTCGGAGTTCTAGGAATGCCTCTGCTTTCCCAGGACCTTTTATATTAATTATGCGGGCACCTTATTCCATACATATTTCTGTTATTTTTCAGATGCAGGTTGAGAGGCA
The DNA here is from genome assembly GCF_000816755.2 of Arachis ipaensis. Taxonomy (NCBI): domain Eukaryota; kingdom Viridiplantae; phylum Streptophyta; class Magnoliopsida; order Fabales; family Fabaceae; genus Arachis; species Arachis ipaensis. The sequence goes on along the minus strand of NC_029787.2, from coordinate 97,659,472 downwards.
CCTCGCTGAGCCTCTGGAGTTTCCTGTGCAAGCGAAGTGTGGTTATTTTGGGATGTTATATTTTGTATTTATGCTATATATATATATATATATATATATTCTCCTTTGTATATATTTTATGTTTGTCCCTCCTAGAGATTAACTTGGAGAAACAGGTATTTATTCTGTAGTTTGAGTTATATTTTGGGTTGTATATATATATATATAATTGCATACTCTGGCCGGCCTTAGCTTTGTAGGTCGAATCTGGAGCTTGATATCTGTGTTTTGGAACTCTGATCTGTATATTATGTTTTTAGTTTTCCTTTTCCCTTACCTATCCGTTTTACAATTATCCATGTGAGTGTGACACAATTTTCTGTTTTTATTTTTGTTTAACTTATTCTTCAAGGCTCCTAGATATGATTTCTTTTAATTATATTTATGTACGTATTTTACTTTTAGAGGTCGTAATACCTCGCCACCTCTGATTTACGATTTAAGCGTAAGGCTCTGTGTGGTAGGGTGTTACAGGTGGTACCTACAAGAGACTCCGATGCTTAAGTTAGCAAGGGCTTTAGGTAGATTTTTAGTAGATTAGAACGTAAATTATACCTGAAGGGTGTCAGTGTATTTATAGTAGAGTCGATAACCACCTCGGTTGGAGTAGTTCCATCTTTTCTGATAGATAACCGTTCTCTTTATCTTGGGAGTTTGTTGGGACCTATCTTTTAGTGAAGATAGAGATCGCATGCAAGATTTTGGGGAGATAATTTCTTGCTTTTGGGCAGGTAGAGCTGGGCTCCTTTGTCCGTGTTTGGTGCACGAATTGTGAGTCACACTTTTCAGAACTCGTACCACTAACCAGCAAGTGCACTGGGTCGTCCAAGTAATACCTTACGTGAGTAAGGGTCGAATCCCACAGAGATTGTTGGTTTGAAGCAATCTATGGTTATCTTGCAATTCTTAGTCAGGAAGTCAATTGTATTTATCAGTTGAATTGTGAATAAACAAGAGAGCATAAGTTAAAGGTTACTTGTTATGCAGTAATGGAGAATATGTTGGAGTTTTGGAGATGCTTTGTCTTCTGAATCTCTGCTTTCCTCTGTCTTCTGATTCACGCATGCACGTCCTTCTATGGCAAGCTGTGTGTTGGGGCATCACCGTTGTCAATGGTTACATCCCCTCCTCTTGTGAAAATGGTCCAAATGCTCTGTCACAGCACGGCTAATCATCTGCGGTTCCTGATCATGCTGGAATAGGATTCACCCTCCTTTTGCGTCTGTTACTACGCCCAGCACTCGCGAGTTTGAAGCCCGTCACAGTCATTCAATCCCTGAATCCTACTCGGAATACCAGAGACAAGGTTTAGACTTTCTGGATTCTCATGAATGCCACCATCAATCTAGCTTATACCACGGAGATTCAGATTAAGGAATCTAAGAGATATTCATTCAATCTGATGTAGAACGGAGGTGATTGTCAGACACACGTTCATGGATTGAGGAAGGTGATGAGTGTCACTGATCATCACCTTCTCCATGGTTAGGCGCGAATGAATATCTTAGATAGGAACACACATGTTTGAATGGAAAACAGAAATACTTGCATTAATTCATCGAGACACAGCAGAGCTCCTCACCCCCAACAATGGAGTTTAGAGACTCATGCCATCAAAGAGTACAAAGTTCAGATCTAAAATGTCATGAGATACAAAATAAGTCTCTAAAAGTTGTTTAAATACTAAACTAGTAGCCTAGGTTTACAGAAAATGAGTAAACTATAGCAAATGGTATAGAGATCCACTTCTAGAGCCCACTTGGTGTGTGCTGGGGCTGAGATTTAAGTAATTCACGTGCATAAGGCCATTTTGGGCGTTCAACGCCAGGTTTGGATCCATTTCTGGCGTTGAACTCCAACTTTTAATCCTTTTCTGGCGCTGGACGCCAGAATTGGGCAGAGAATTGGCGTTGAACGCCAGTTTACGTCATCTATTCTTGAGAAAAGTATGGACTATTATATATTGATGGAAAGCCCTAGATGTCTACTTTCCAACGCAATTGGAATCACGCCATTTAGAGTTCTGTAGCTCCAGAAAATCCACTTTGAGTGCAGGGAGGTCAGAATCCAACAGCATCAGCAGTCCTTTTTCAGCCTGAATCAGATTTTTGCTCAGCTCCTTCAATTTCAGCCAAAAAAATACCTGAAATTACAGAAAAATACACAACTCATAGTAAAGTCCAGAAATATGAATTTTTCCTAAAAACTAATGAAAATAAACTAAAAACTAACTAAAACATACTAAAAACTATATGAAATTAACTCCAAAAAGCGTATAAAATATCCGCTCATCACAACACCAAACTTAAACTATTGCTTGTCCTTAAGCAACTAGACAAATAAAATAGAAGACTAATAGGTTGAGAAGCAATAATATCTCAGAGTTTTTGAGTGAAGCTCAGATTCTAATTAGATGAGCGGGACTAGCAGCTTTTTGCTTCCGTACAGTTTTGGCATCTCACTTTATCCATTGAAGCTCAGAGTGATTGGCATCTATAAGAACTTAGAATTTAGATAGTGTTATTGATTCTCCTATTTCAGTATGATGATTCTTGAACACAGCTATTTCATGAGTCTTGGCCGTGCAGCTTGGTTTAGCCGCTTAGGCCAGGATTTTATTCTCTTAGGCCCTCCTATCCACTGATGCTCAAAGCCTTGGGATCCTTTTTATTACCCTTGCCTTTTGGTTTTAAGGGTTATTGGCTTTTTTTTTTTTGCTGCTTTTTCTTGCTTCAAGAATTATTTTTATGATTTTTCAGATTATCAATAACATGTCTCATGTTCATCATTATTTCAAGAGCCAACATATTTAACAGTCTTAAGCAACAAATTCAAAAGACATATGCACTGTTCAAGCATTCATTCAGAAGACAGAAAGTATTGCCACCACATGTAACTAATTAGAATTTCTCTTATTAAAACTCGAAATTTTATTGCCTCTTATTCAAAAGATCTACTATTTTATTCATGCTTGTTGATGATGAGAAAAATAAACTATAGCTTAATTGGAGATAAGATCAAAATAGATACTGATTACTACTATATGACTCCTAAGGTGAACTTTTCTAATGACACTATCACAGATTTAAAGCAGAAATTAGAATTTAACAACCTTTATTCTGGGGGAACAGGGGTTCCTCTGATCCTTGGGGTGTTCGGTCCTGCAAGAGATAACTTCTGGCGCTTCAAGTCCCTTAAGTCACGCCCTTGCTCCTCTTGTTCTTTAAACATATAGGTAAGAATTTGACTATGTTCCTTCTGTTCTTTTATTATTTGCTCCATAGCTTCCCGTATCTTGGTGATAGACGTCTCAAGATACTCCCAATATTCAGATTGAGGGATTTCTGGGAGGAATTCCTGCGTTTTCTTCTTGGTGGGATCCTCCTACGCTTGTTGTTTTTCCATTGATAACTTGGTGATTGGTTTCTCAACTGAGATGTACTCAGTTATTCCCATCCTTACTCCAGCATCCTTGCAGAGCAGCGATATCACGCTTGGATAAGCCAACCTGGCCTCCTTAGAATTTTTGTTAGCAATTTTGTAGAGTTCAGCTGAGATCAGCTGATGAACTTCCACTTCCTTTCCCATCATGATGCAATGGATTATCACTGCTCTTTTAACTGTGACTTCAGAACGGTTGCTAGTAGGCAACAGAGAATGCCCAATGAAGTCCAGCCATCCTCTGGCGACTGGTTTGAGATCTTCTCTCTTGAGTTGATTTGGGACACCCTTTGTGTTGGTGGTCCACCTGGCTCCAGGGATACATATGTCCTCTAGAATCTTATCCAGACCCTTGTCTGTTCTCATCATTCTCCTGTTGAAGGAATCTGGATCATCTTTCAGCTGAGGTAGCTTTAAGATCTCTCTGATCTTGTCAGGGGTGGTATGAACAATCTTTCCTCTGACCATGGTCCGATATTCATAGAAGGCAGTTCTAGATAGTTTTTTCTTGTCAGTCTGCCACATATTAGCATAGAACTCCTGGATCATATTCCTTCCCACCTTCGTTTCAGGATTAGCTAGGGCTTCCCAGTTCCTGATTCGAATTTGCTCCTGGATCTCCGGATATTCATCTTCTTTCAGATCGAATCTAACTTCCGGGATCACTGATCTCAGACCCATTATTTTGTTATAATGGTCTGAATGTTCTTTAGATAAGAACTTCCCTTGATTCCAAAGTGGTTTTGGAACGCTCTCTTTCTTGCCTCTTGGAGTGGGTTGTTTTCCTTTGGGGGCCATGATCTTAGTGATCGCGGATAAACACACCAAACTTAGAGGTTTGCTCGTCCTCCAGCAAAAGAAAAGAAAGGAGAGGGATAGAAGGAGAGCTAGGTGCAATTGTTGATGGGAGAGGAGGGAGGCCGAACTCAAATTTATAGGGGGGGAGGGTGGGTTTTTCGAAAAAAAAAGTCCACGGGCAGGTGACATGCCTTACCATACACGAGTTGGTATGGAGAGGTCCCTATAGGGGTCTTGAATGCTGTTCTGTAAGCCCACAGAGCATTATCCAAGCTCTGTGCCCAATCCTTTCTACGGGTATTTACTGTCCGTTCTAGGATTCTCTTTAATTCTCTGTTAGAGACTTCAGCTTGCCCATTAGTTCGTGGATGATATGGAGTAGCTACCTTGTGGCGAATTCCATACCGAACCATGGCAGAGTAAAGCTGTTTATTGCAGAAGTGAGTGCCCCCATCACTGATTAGTACTCTAGGGACACCAAACCTGCTAAAGATATGTTTCTGGAGGAACTTCAGCACTGTCTTAGTATCATTGGTGGGTGTGGCAATGGCTTCAACCCATTTTGATACATAGTCAACTGCCACCAGAATATAAGTGTTTGAGTATGATGGTGGGAAAGGTCCCATGAAGTCAATCCCCCATACGTCAAACAACTCAATTTCCAAGATTTCTTGTTGAGGCATGGCGTAACCATGAGGCAGATTACCAGCTCATTGGCAACTGTCACAGTTACATACAAACTCTCGGGAATCTTTATAGAGTGTGGGCCAATAGAAGCCACATTGGAGGACCTTGGTGGCTGTTCGCTCACCTCCGAAATGGCCTCCATATTGAGATCCATGGCAATGCCATAGGATCCTCTGTGCTTCTTCTCGAGGCACACACCTACGGATTATTCCGTCTGCACATCT
>NC_029787.2:97631206-97653980 GCF_000816755.2 Arachis ipaensis | reverse complement strand
TTAAGGTCACCTATGGACCACCCAAGAGCTGTCTTGTGTGTCCTTAGCACTTGAATAAGTGCTTCCTCTTCCTGTGAATTTAAGGCAGAGCTTATGATCACTGGAAAAGTGTCACCTTCTCCCAGAAATGCATATTTCAATGATGGTGGTAATGGCTTGAACTCGGGTTTAGGAGGTTTTTCTTCTTCCAGAAGAAATTTCAGAGGCTCTTTCATGTACTCTGAATCCTCGAAATCAGGCTGAACATCTTTAAAGATGTTTTCCAACTCTGATTCAAGATTCTCAGCCATGTTGATCTCTTCTACCAAAGAGTCAATAAGATCAACTTTCATGCAGTCTTTTGATGTGTCAGGATGCTGCATGGCTTTGACAGCGTTTAACTTAAACTCATCATCATTGACTCTCAGGGTTATTTCCCCCTGTTGGACGTCAATGAGGGATCGTCCAGTTGCTAGGAAGGGTCTTCCTAGAATGGGAGTAGCACTCTTGTGCTCCTCCATTTCCAACACAACAAAGTCAGTGGGAAAGGCGAATGGCCTAACTCTGACAATCATGTCTTCAATCACGCTTGATGGGTATTTAGTGGAGCCATCAGCAAGTTGGAGACATATCCTGGTTGGTTTAACTTCTTCAGTTAAGCCAAGCTTTCTGATAGTGGATGCAGGTATTAGGTTGATGCTTGCCCCAAGATCGCATAAGGCTGTCTTGGTGCATTGACCTTCTAATATGCATGGTATCAGAAAATTCCCAGGGTCTTTGAGCTTCTCAGGAAAGCTTTTCAGAATGACTGCAGTGCATTCTTCTGTGAGGAGAACTCTTTCTGTTTCTCTCCAATCCTTTTTATGACTCAAGATCTCTTTCATGAACTTGGCATAAGAAGGTATTTGCTCAAGTGCTTCTGCAAATGGAATCTTTATTTCAAGAGTCCTGAGGTAATCTGCAAAGCGAGCAAATTGCTTATCCTGCTCCTCTTTCCGGAGTTTTTGAGGATAAGGTATCTTGACTTTATATTCTTCAACCTTAGTTGTTGTAGGTTTATTACCTACAGAAGTGGTTGAAGAAGCCTTTTTAGAGGGGTTGTCATCAGCACGTGTGTATGTCTGATCCCTCACTGGCAATTGAGTGCCAGAGTTAGAAGCTGGAGTGACGTGAGATGCTAACTCATTGTCTGTTCCTGGCGTCTGAACGCCAGAGCTGTGCCCATTTTGGGCGTTCAGCGCCAGGTCTTCCCCATTTTGGGCGTTCAACGCCAGATTCTTGCCTATTTCTGGCGTTGAATGCCAGTCCTGCCTTGTTTCTGGCGTTGAACGCCAGTCCTGAGCATGGTCTGGGCGTTCAGCGCCAGCCTTCCACCAAATTTCTGGCGTTTTAGTTCCAGAATTACTTTTCCCTGGGCTCTTAGTGTCCTCAGGTGAATTTTGGGTGGTTTGCTCATTTCTTAGCTTTTTGCTGCTTTGAGGTGGGGTATTTAATGTTTTCCCACTTCTTAGTTGAACTGCTTGGCATTCTTCTGTTATTTGCCTTGACAGCTGCTGCTTTGTTTGCTTAAACTGTTCGTCCATGTGTATATTTGCCATTCTTGTCTCTTGCAGCCTATCTTTAAATTCGGCTAGCTGCCTTGTTAGAAAGTCCAACTGCTGATTGAATTCAGCAGCTTGTTTTACAGGACTGAGTTCAGCAGTTGCTGTCTTAACCTCTTCTTTCATGGAAGGGTCACTGCTTAGGTATAGATGCTGATTCCTGGCAACTGTATCAATGAGCTCTTGAGCCTCTTCAATTGTCTTTCTCATGTGAATAGATCCACCAGCTGAGTAATCAAGAGACATCTGAGCTCCTTCTGCAAGCCCATAATAGAAGATGTCTAACTGAACCCACTCTGAAAACATTTCAGAGGGGCATTTTCGTAGTATCTCTCTGTATCTCTCCCAGGCATCATAAAGAGATTCACTATCTCCTTGTTTAAAGCCTTGGATGTCCAGCATTAGCTATGTCATCCGTTTTGGGGGAAAGTATTGATTCAGGAATTTTTCTGTCAGTTGTTTCCATGTCCTTATGCTGGCCTTAGGTTGGTTATTTAACCACCTCTTAGCTTGATCTTTCACAGCAAATGGAAACAGTAATAGTCTGTAGACATCCAGATCTATTTCCTTATCATGTACTGTGTCAGCAATTTGTAAAAACTGTGCCAGAAACTCTGTATGTTCTTCCTGTGGAAGACCGGAATACTGGCAATTTCGCTGCACCATGATAATGAGCTGAGGATTCAACTCAAAGCTACTGACTCCAATGGAGGGTATGCAGATGCTACTCCCATATGAAGCAATGGAGGGGTTAGAATATGACCCCAGAGTCCTCCTGGACTGTTCATTTCCGCTTAGGTCCATGATGGAGAAAGGGAGATGATGTAAGATAGAAAAAAATATTTTTATTTATTTATTTATTTATTTATTTATTTCGAAAACAAAATAAATCAAAATAAAATAAATAAAAATGAGTGAAAGATTTTTGAAAAAAATGAGGAGAGAGAAAGTGATTAGGAAGTTTTGAAAAAGGTATGATTTGGAAAAGATTTTAAAAAAAATCTGAATTTTTGAAACAAATTTCGAAAATTTGTTTTAGAAATAGAGAGAAAAGATATTTTTGAATTTAGTGAGGAAAGAGAAAAACAATAAAATAGCACAAGATTTAAAATTTTTTGATCTAATGCTCCTTGTTTTCAAAAATTTTGGAAAGAAAACACCAAGGAACACCAAACTTAAAAATTTTAAGATCAGGACACAAGGAAAACTCAAGAACACTTTGAAGACTCACAAGAACACCAAACTTAAAATTTTTAGAAAACCAAACTAAAATTTTCGAAAAATACAGAGGAATCAACAAGAAAACACCAAACTTAAAGTTTAGCACAGGATTTAATAGAAAAATTATTTTTTTTGAAAAAGATTTTATAAGGATTCTAAAGTTATAACACGCCAATAATACGGGACTCTAAACAAAAAGAGAAATTTTTCCTAATCTAAGCAACAAAATAAACCGTTAGTTGTCCAAACACGAACAATCCCCGGCAACGGCGCCAAAAACTTGGTGCACGAATTGTGAGTCACACTTTTCACAACTCGTACCACTAACCAGCAAGTGCACTGGGTCGTCCAAGTAATACCTTACGTGAGTAAGGGTCGAATCCCACGGAGATTGTTGGTTTGAAGTAATCTATGGTTATCTTGCAATTCTTAGTTAGGAAGTCAATTGTATTTATCAGTTGAATTGCGAATAAACAAGAGAGCATGGGTTAAAGGTTACTTGTTATGCAGTAATGGAGAATATGTTGGAGTTTTGGAGATGCTTTGTCTTCTGAATCTCTGCTTTCCTCTGTCTTCTGATTCACGCACGCACGTCCTTCTATGGCAAGCTGTGTGTTGGGGTATCACCGTTGTTAATGGTTACATCCCCTCCTCTTGTGAAAATAGTCCAAATGCTCTGTCACAGCACGACTAATCATCTGCGGTTCCCGATCATGCTGGAATAGGATTCACCCTCCTTTTGCGTTTGTCACTACGCCCAGCACTCACGAGTTTGAAGCCCGTCACAGTCATTCAATCCCTGAATCCTACTCGGAATACCATAGACAAGGTTTAGACTTTCCGGATTCTCATGAATGCCGCCATCAATCTAGCTTATATCACGGAGATTCAGATTAAGGAATCTAAGAGATATTCATTCAATCTGATGTAGAACGGAGGTGATTGTCAGACACACGTTCATGGATTGAGGAAGGTGATGAGTGTCACTGATCATCACCTTCTCCATGGTTAGGCGCGAATGAATATCTTAGATAGGAACACGCATGTTTGAATGGAAAACAGAAATACTTGCATTAATTCATCGAGACACAGCAGAGCTCCTCACCCCAACAATGGAGTTTAGAGACTCATGCCATCAAAGAGTACAAAGTTCAGATCTAAAATGTCATGAGATACAAAATAAGTCTCTAAAAGTTGTTTAAATACTAAACTAGTAGCCTAGGTTTACAGAAAATGAGTAAACTATAGCAAATGGTATAGAGATCCACTTCTGGGGCCCACTTGGTGTGTGCTGGGGCTGAGATTTAAGTAATTCACGTGCATAAGGCCATTTTGGGCGTTCAACGCCAGGTTTGGATCCATTTCTGGCGTTGAACTCCAACTTTTAATCCTTTTCTGGCGCTGGACGCCAGAATTGGGCAGAGAGCTGGCGTTGAACGCCAGTTTACGTCATCTATCATTGAGCAAAGTATAAACTATTATATATTACTAGAAAGCCCTAGATGTCTACTTTCCAACGCAATTAGAAGCACGCCATTTCGAATTCTGTAGCTCCAGAAAATCCACTTTGAGTGCAGGGAGGTCAGAATCCAACAACATCAGCAGTCCTTTTTCAGCCTGAATCAGATTTTTGCTCAGCTCCTTCAATTTCAGCCAGAAAAATACCTGAAATTATAGAAAAACACACAACTCATAGTAAAGTCCAGAAATATGAATTTTTCCTAAAAACTAATCAAAATAAACTAAAAACTAACTAAAACATACTAAAAACTATATGAAATTAACTCCAAAAAGTGTATAAAATATCCGCTCATCAGTGTTCGACCTCTTTAAAGAGGTCGAGCGTGTCGGGGAGACCACCCTTCTTAGTGGGCCTTTTTGTTTTTATTGGGCCTGGCTTTGCTTGTTAGGCCATGATAATAATAGTACCCCTGCTTGAACCCTGAGCTTTCAAGAGGTCGGGCTCAAGCTATTCTTGGCCTTGATTTGGACGTTGGGTACCCCGGCCGTTTGACCCCTTGTTCTTTATAAAAGCACCTTGGCTTCTCTTTTTACACATTTCTGAAAGCTTTTATCACTGTGAAAGTTTTGTTTTCTTCGTATTACTTTGTGGCTCCAAGTCTCAAGATTCACCCAATCCCATCCTTCTTGGAAGAGTTCTTTGAAGAGGATCATCCGTGACTTGCTGTTTGATGTGCCCTTCTCTTTTTTGGATTTTCTTTAAGTTTGGTGTCTCATTTTTTCGATGAACTTTGTATTTATTTTTACTTGAGGATGTTCTACGTAGCTTTCCAAAAAATGGGGTCGGTGCTAATGTGCTTTGTTTGTTGATTCTTGGAAAACTGTTGTTGCATTTTTTTTGCTTGAAAAAGTCTTTTTGAAGCCTTTTGGTTTTCTCCACTGATTAAGACTGGTGTGGGATGTACTAGTGTAGAATGTTTGGCGCCATTTTGTAAAACTGTAGCTGCTTTTGTTGTTTCTAAAAAAGGTTGAAAACTATAACCGTTTCGCTGTTTGTTTGGTTGCCTTCATATTGCCCCTAATGGTGTCTCTGCTATGTGGTATTTTGTTGCTACTGATAATATAGAGGGGACACCATTTCGGTGCACTTTGTGGGTGTTGAAATTTTTGGAAAAATGGTCTTTTTTGGCTTTCGCTTGATTTTCCTGACTTGTTTTGGACGTTATCTGAGTTCTTGAAGTAATGATCTCTTTATTTTGTGTTTGTAGGTGTAGCTTTTATGTCGCGTTCTGTTATCCTCGACATGTTGACCAAAGTTTCCCCTAGCCTTCTGGTACGCGAAATCGTGATTATTCATTCCCTGGCTATAGTGCCAAAAACGTGGTGTGGGAGAACGTGATTTCAAGACTTCTTCACAATTCCGTGTAACTGACCAGCAAGTGCACTGGGTCGTCCAAGTAATAAACCTTACGTGAGTAAGGGTCGATCCCACGGAGATTGTCGGCTTGAAGCAAGCTATGGTCATCCTTGTAAATCTCAGTCAGGTGGATTCAAATGGTTATGAGGTTTTGATAATTAAAATATGAATAAAACAGAAAATAAAATAGATATACTTATGTAATTCATTGGTGGGAATTTCAGATAAGCGTCCGAAGATGCTTTGTTGCTTCTGAACTTCTGCTTTCCTACTGCCTTCTTCCAACCATGCGTTACCTCCTTCCATGGCAAGCTGTATGATCCTCTCAGATGAAAACAAATCCATATGCGCTGTCACCGCACGACTAATCATCTGTCGGTTCCCACTAGCGTCAGAATAGGACCATTGTCCTTTTGCACACTGTCACTGCACCCAACATTCACAAGTTTGAAGCTCATCATAGTCATCCCTTCCCAAATCCTACTCGGAATACCACAGACAAGGTTTAGACTTTTCGGATCTCAGGAATGCTGCCAATGGTTCTAGCCCATACCACGAAGATATTAATCTCACGGACTCGGTCCGTGTATTAGATATCCAAGAGAGTATACTCCAGCTGTCGTCCAATGACTACGTTGAACATCATGTAGATCGCTTTGTGGTTGTCAGGCACGCGATCTTGGCTAAAAGGGTAACGAAGATTGGATGATTGTCACGGGTCACCCCTTCATTCTGACTTAACTGAATTAAGTACGAGAGTATATCTTGGAGAAGAAGTAGGCATGAATTAAAGGAAAAACAGTAGTAATTGCATTAATTCATGAAGAACAGCAGAGCTCCACACCTTAATCTATGGGGTGTAGAAACTCCACCGTAGAAAATGCATAAGTGAAAAAGGTCTAGGCATGGCCGTCAGGCCAGCCTCCAAACGTGTACAATCGTCTATATGATCAAAGTAATCAAAAGATAAAAGATATAAAATAAATCTCTAAAAGTAGTTTTTATACTAAACTAGTAGCCTAGGGTTACAGAAAATGAGTAACTAAGTGCAGATAGTGCAGAAATCCACTTTCGGGGCCCACTTGGTATGTGCTTGGGCTGAGCATTGAAGCTTTTTCGTACATAAGCTGTTCCTGGAGTTAAATGCCAGCTTTGGTGCCCGTTTGGGCGTTTAACTCCAATTCTGGTGCTAGTTTGGGTGTTTTACGCCAAGATATTTTAGGCTGACTTTGAACGCCAGTTTGGACCATCAAATCTCGAGCAAAGTATGAACTATTATATAGTGATGGAAAGCCCAGAATGTCTAATTTCCAAAGCAATTGAGATCGCGCCAATTGAGCTTCTGTAGCTCCAGAAAATTCACTTCGAGTGCAGGGAGGTTAGAATCCAACAGCATCTGTAGTCCTTTTTCAACCTCTGAATCAGATTTTTGCTCAGGTCCCTCAATTTCAGCCAGAAAATACCTGAAATCATAGAAAAACACACAAACTCATAGTAAAGTCCAGAAATGTGATTTTTAAATAAAAAATAAGAAAAATATAATAAAAAGTATCTAAAACATACTAAAAACTATGTAAAAACAATGCCAAAAAGGGTATAAATTATCCGCTCATCACAACACCAAACTTAAATTGTTGCTTGTCCCCAAGCAACTAAAAACAAAATAGGATAAAAAGAAGAGAATATACAATGAACTCCAAACTTATCAATGAAGATTAGCTTCAATTAGATGAGCGGGACTTGTAGCCTTTTTGCTTCTGAACAGTTTATTCCTGTGGGCCCTCCTATCCATTAATGCTCAAAGCCTTGGATCCTTTTTCTACCCTTGCCTTTTGGTTTAAAGGGTTACTGACTTTTTCTGCTTGCTTTTTCTTGCTCTTTTTTTTCTTTTCTTTTTTTCTTTATTTTTTTCACCATTTTTTTCGCAAGCTTTTCTCTATTCACTGCTTTTTCTTACTTCAAGAATCAATTTTATGATTTTTCAGATTATCAATAACATTTCTCCTTTTTTATTATTCTTTCAAGAGCCACAATTTTAACATTCATAAACAACAAATTAAAAAATATGCACTGTTCAAGCATTCATTCAGAAAACAAAAGGTATTTCCACCACATCAAAATAATTAAACTAATTTCAAGATAGAATTCGAAATCATGTACTTCTTGTTCTTTTACAATTAAAAATATTTTTCTTTTAAGAAAGGTGATGGATTCATAGGACATTAATAGCTTTAAGACATAGACACTAGACACTAATGATCATGTAATAAAGACACAAATATAGACAAAACATAAAGCATAATTTTTGAAAAACAGAAAAATAAAAACAAAGAAATTAAAGAACGGGTCCACCTTAGTGATGGTGGCTAGTTCTTCCTCTTGAAGATCTTATGGAGTGTTTGGGCTCCTCTATGTCTCTTCCTTGCCTTTGTTGTTCCTCCCTCATGGTTCTTTGGTCTTCTCTAATTTCATGGAGGAGGATGGAATGCTCTTGGTGCTCCATCCTTAGTTGTCCCATGTTGGAACTCAATTCTCCTAGGGAAGTGTTGATTTGCTCCCAATAGTTTTGTAGAGGAAAGTGCATCCCTTGAGGCATCTCAGGGATTTCATGATGAGGAATTTCCTCATGCTCTTGTTAAGGTCCATGAGTGGGCTCTCTTGTTTGCTCCATCCTTTTCTTAGTGATGGGCTTGTCCTCTTCAATGAGGATGTCTTCCTCTATGACAATTCCAGCTGAATTGTATATGTGACAAATGAGATGAGGAAAGGCTAACCTTGCCAAAGTGGAAGACTTGTCCGCCACCTTGTAGAGTTCTAAGGATATGATCTCATGAACTTCTACTTCCTCTCCAATCATGATACTATGGATCATGATAGCCCGGTTTATTGTAACTTCAGATCGGTTGCTAGTAGAAATGATAGAGCGTTGGATGAACTCCAACCATCCCTTAGCCACGGGCTTGAGGTCAAGCCTTCTTAGTTGAACCGGCTTGCCTCTTGAATCTCTCTTCCATTGAGCGCCTTCCACACAAATGTCCTTAAGGACTTGGTCCAACCTTTGATCAAAGTTGACCCTTCTAGTGAAAGGGTGAGGATCTCCTTGCATCATAGGTAAGTTGAATGCCAACCTCACGTTTTTCGGACTGAAATCCAAGTAATTCCCCCGAACCATTGTGAGCCAATTCTTTGGGTTCGGGTTCATACTTTGGTCATGGTTCCTAGTGATCCATGCATTAGCATAGAACTCTTGAACCATTAAGATCCCGACTTGTTGAATGGGGTTGGTGAGGATTTCCCAACCTCTTCTTCGAATCTCATATCGGATCTCCAGATATTCACTCTTTTGGAGCTTGAAGGGGACCTCGGGGATCACCTTTTTCTTGGCTACAACTTCATAGAAGTGGTCTTGATGGACCTTTGAGATGAATCTCTCCATCTTCCATGACTCGAAGGTGGAAGCAATTGTCTTCCCTTTCCTCTTTCTAGAAGTTTCTCTGACCTTAGGTGCCATTGGTGGTTATGGAAAACAAAAAGCTTTAGCTTTTCCCACACCAAACTTAGAATGGTTGCTCGTCCTCGAGCAAAAGAAGAAAGAAAGGAGTAGAAGAAGAAGAAATGGAGGAGATGGAAGGAAGAGGGTAGCCGTGTATGAGGGGGAGGGTTTGGGAGGGAAATGGTTTGAATTTGAATGGTAAGGTAGGTGGGATTTATGATGGATGGATGTGAGTGGTGAAGATGGTAGAATTTGATAGGAATTCGAGTCCCTGCACCATTCTGGCATTCAAATGCCCATTCTGTGCCAATTCTGGTGTTTAACGCCAGCTCTGCTACCTTTCCTGGCGTTAAACACCACTCTGCTGCCCATTTCTGGCGTTAAACACCACTCTGCTGCCCATTTCTGGCGTTAAACGCCAGCCAGATGCCCATTTCTGGCATTTAACACCCAGAATACTGCGAGGCTGAGCGTTAAACGCCCATTCTGCTATCCTTACTGGCGTTTGAATGCCAGTAAGTCTGTCCTCCAGGGTGTTCTATTTTTAATGCTATATTTCACTCTGTTTTTGATTTTTTTGTTGTTTTTGTGACTTCACATGATCATCAACCTAAAGAAAAAATAAAATAACAATGGAAAATAAATAAATATAATTAAATAACGTTGGGTTGCCTCCCAACAATCACTTCTTTAATGTTAATAGCTTGACAGTGAAGCTCTTAGAGAGCTTCACATAGACTCAGAGCTTAGTGGTGGCCTCCCAACACCAAACTTAGAAGTTGAGTGTGGGGGCTATGTTTGACTCTGTACTGAGAGAAGCTTTTCATGCTTCCTCTCCATGGTTACAGAAGAAGATCCTTGAGCCTTAGATACAAGGTAGTCCTCATTCAATTGAAGGACTAGCTCTCCTCTGTCCACATCAATCACAGCTCTTGCTGTGGCTAGGAAGGGTCTTCCTAGGATAATGGATTCATCCTCTTCCTTTCCAGTGTCTAGGATTATGAAATCAACAGGGATGTACATGCCTTCAACCTTCACTAAGACATCCTCTACAAGTCCATAAGCCTGTTTCCTTGAATTGTCTGCCATCTCTAGTGAGATTCTTGCAGCTTGCACCTCAAAGATCCCTAGTTTCTCTATTACAGAGAGGGGCATGAGGTTTATCCCTGACCCCAGGTCACACAGAGCCTTCTCAAAGGTCATGCTGCCTATGGTACAAGGTATTAAGAACTTTTCAGGATCCTGTTTCTTCTGAGATAATTTCAGTTAACCAGATCATTTAGTTCATTGATGAGCAATGGGGTTCATCCTCCCAAGTCTCATTACCAAATAACTTGGCATTCAGCTTCATGATTACTCCTAGATATTGAGCAACTTGCTCTTCAATAGTATCTTCATCCTCTTCAGAGGAAGAATACTCATCAGAGCTCATGAATGACAACAGTAAGTTCAGTGGAATCTCTATGGTCTCTATATGAGCCTCATATTCCTTTGGTTCCTTATTAGGGAACTTCTTGGAGGCCAGTGAATGTCCATTGAGGTCTTCCTCACTGGAAATCACTGCCTTTCCCTCCTTTACAGGTTTGGCCATGTGGGACGTGTTTATGGCCTTGCACTCTCTTTTTGGATTCTCTTCTGTATTGCTTGGGAGAGTACTAAGAGGGAGTTTAGTAACTTTTTTACTCAGCTGACACACTTGTGCCTCCAAATTTCTAATGGAGGACCTTGCTTCAGTCATAAAACTGAGAGTGGTCTTAGATAGATCAGAGACTACAGTTGCTAAGTCAGAGTGACTCTGCTTAGAATTCTCTGTCTGTTGCTGAGAAGATGATGGAAAAGGTTTGCTATTGCCAAACCTATTTCTCCCACCATTATTGTTACTGAAGCCTTGATTAGGCTTCTGTTGATCCTTCCATGAGAAATTTGGATGATTCCTCCATGAAGGATTATAGGTGTTTCCATAGGATTCTCCCATGTAATTCACCTCTTCTATTGCAGGATTCTCAGGGTCATAGGCTTCTTCTTCAGAGGAAGCTTCCTTAGTACTGCCTGTTGCAGCTTGCATTCCAGACAGACTCTGAGAAATCATATTGACTTGCTGAGTCAATATTTTATTTTGAGCCAATATGACATTCAGAGTATCAATCTCAAGAACTCCTTTCTTTTGAGTTGTCCCATTATTCATAGGATTCCTTTCAGAAGTGTACATGAATTGGTTATTTACAACCATTTCAATGAGTTCCTGGGCTTCTGCAGGCATCTTTTTCAGATGAAGAGATCCTCCAGTAGAGTAGTCCAATGACATCTTGGACAATTCAGACAGACCATCATAGAATATACATATGATGCTCCATTCTGAAAACATGTCAGAAGGACACCTTCTGATCAATTGCTTGTATCTTTTCCAAGCTTTATAGAGGGATTCACCTTCCTTCTGTCTGAAGGTTTGGATTTTCACTCTAAGCTTACTCAATTTTTGAGGTGAAAAGAATTTGGCCAAGAAAGCATTGACCAACTTTTCCCAAGAGTTCAGGCTATCTTTAGGTTGTGAGTCCAACCATGTCCTAGCTCTGTCTCTTACAGCAAAGGGGAAAAGCATAAGTCTGTAGACCTCAGGATTAACCCCATTGGTCTTAACAGTGTCACAGATTTGCAAGAATTCAGCTAAAAACTGATGAGGATCTTCTAATGGAAGTCCATGAAACTTGCAATTTTGCTGCATCAGAAAAACTAATTGAGGCTTAAGCTCAAAGTTGTTTGCTCCAATTGCAGGAATTGAGATGCTCCTTTCACAGAAGTCAGAAGAGGGTGCAATAAAGTCACCAAGCATCTTCCTTGCATCTCCACCATTGTTCTTGGGTTCGGCCATCTCTTCTTCTTTTTCGAAAAATTCTGTCAGGTCCTCTCCAGAGTGTTGTGCTTTAGCTTTTCTTAGCTTCCTCTTTAGAGTCCTTTTAGGTTCCGGATCAGCTTCAACAAGAATATTCTTATCCTTGCTCCTATTCATATGAAAAAGAAGAGAGCAGAAAAGAATAGGAATCCTCTATGTCACAGTATAGAGATTCCTTTATGTGAGTAGAAGAATAGAAGAGTAGAATGAAGAAGAGAGAAGATGATGAATTCGAACACAGAGAGGGAGAGAGGGTTCGAATTATAAGAAGAAGAGAAGTGTTAGTAAATAAATAAATAAATAGAAAGAGATGAGAGAGAGAGAGAGAGAGAATTCGAATTTTAAATTAAAATAAAAGGAAAATATTTTTGTTTTTATTTTAATTATTGGTTAGTATTCGAAAATTGAAGGAAGAAATAAAATAAAATTTGAAAACTAAATAAATTAATTAATTAAAAAGATTTTTGAAAAAGTGGTTAGTGATTTTCGAAAATTAGAGAGAGAAAAGTAGTTAGGTGGTTAATTGAAAAAGATTTGAAAATCAATTTTGAAAAGATAAGAAGTTAGAAAAGATTTTGAAATTGATTTTGAAAATATATCATTGAAATTTATTTTGAAAAAGATTTGAAAAGGAAATTAAAAAGATTTGATTTTTGAAAATTAAAGTTGATTACTTGACTAACAAGAAACTAAAAGATATGATTCTAGAATTTAAAGATTGATCCTTTCTTAATAGGCAAGTAACAACTTGAAAATTTTTTTTTGAATTAAAATATTAATTGTTAGCATTAATTTCGAAAATATGAACTAAGAAAAAAATTTTGAAAATTGATTTTTGAAAATTTTTTTCGAAAATAAAATAAAAAATGAAAAAGATTTTATTTTTGAAAAAAAATTTGAAAAAGATAGAATTTTTTTATTTGAAATTTTGACTTGACTAACAAGAAACAACCAAATTTTAAAACTTTTGGCTAAATCAATTCAAAATTTCAAAATTTATGAGAAGAATAAGGGAAAGATATTATTTTTGATTTTTGAATTTTTAATGATGAGAGAGAAAAATACAAAAATGAAATAAAACATAAAAATTCAAGATCAAAACAAAAAAAAATGCATGCAAGAACACTTTGAATGTCAAGATGAACACCAAGAACACTTTGAATGTCAAGATGAATACCAAGAACTTATTTTTGAAAAATTTTTAAGAAAAGAAACATATGCAAGACACCAAACTTAAAAATTTTTAAACTTTAGACAATAAGAATTCAAAAATGCATATGAAAAACAAGAAAAGACACCAAACAAGAAAAATTTAAAGATCAAACAAAGAAATTCATCAAGAACAACTTGAAGATCATGAAGAACACATGCATGAATTTTCGAAAATTTTTAAGATAAATTATAAATATGCGATTGAAACCAAACTTAAAATTTGACACAAGACTCAAACAAGAAACACAAAATATTTTTGGTTTTTATGATTTTATTAAATTTTTTGTAAATTTTTCGAAAATTATTTGGAAAAAGAAAATAAAGAAATTCAAAATTTTTAATAAGAATTCCAGGAATCATGCAATGTTAATCTAAAGCTTCGGTCCAAAAATTTAGACATGGCTTAATAGCCAGCCAAGCTTTATGTGAAAGCTTTGGTCCAAAAGATTAGACATGGCCAAATGGCCAGCCAAGCTTCAGCATACAAATCAGACATACAATAGCCAATTAGATGGGAATCCAAAGGCTCTTACAATGATAAATGGAAGCCTCAGTCCAAAAAAATTAGACATGGCTTAACAGCCAGCCAGGCTTCAACATATCATCTGAAACTTTATAATTCATTCTTAAAAATTCTGAAGAACAATGAACCGTCAGTTGTCCAAACTCAAACAATCCCCGGCAACGGCGCAAAAAACTTGGTACGCGAAATCGTGATTTATCATTCCCTGGCTATAGTGCCAAAAACGTGGTATGGGAGAACGTGATTTCAAGACTTCTTCACAATTCCGTGTAACTGACCAGCAAGTTCACTGGGTCGTCCAAGTAATAAATCTTACGTGAGTAAGGGTCGTTCCCACGGAGATTTTCGGCTTGAAGCAAGCTATGGTCATCCTTGTAAATCTCAGTCAGGCGGATTCAAATGGTTATGAGGTTTTGATAATTAAAATATAAATAAAACAGAAAATAAAATAGAGATACTTATGTAATTCATTGGTGGGAATTTCAGATAAGCGTCCGGAGATGCTTTGTTGCTTCTAAACTTTTGCTTTCCTACTTCCTTCTTCCAACGATGCGTTACCTCCTTCCATGGCAAGCTGTATGATCCTCTCGGATGAAAACAAATCCATATGCACTGTCACCGCACGGCTAATCATCGTCGGTTCCCGCTAATGTCAGAATAGGACCATTGTCCTTTTGCACACTGTCACTGTGCCCGACATTCGCAAGTTTGAAGCTCGTCACAGTCATCTCTTCCCAGATCCTACTCGGAATACCACAGACAAGGTTTAGACTTTCCGGATCTCAGGAATGCTGCCAATGGTTCTAGCCTATACAACGAAGATATTAATCTCACGGACTCGGTTCGTGTATTAGATATCCAAGAGAGTATGCTCCAGCTGTCATCCAATGACTACGTTGAACATCATGTAGATCGCTTTGTGGTTGTCAGGCACGCGATCTTGGCTAAGCAAGTAACGAAGATTGGGTGATTGTCATGGGTCAACCCTTCATTCTGACTTAACTAAATTAAGTACGAAAGTATATCTTGGAGAAGAAGTAGGCGTGAATTGAAGGAAAAACAGTAGTAATTACATTAATTTATGAAGAACAGCAGAGCTCCACACCTTAATCTATGGGTGTAGAAACTCCACCGTAGAAAATACATAAGTGAAAAAGGTCTAGGCATGGCCGTGAGGCCAGCCTCTAAACGTGTACAATCGTCTATATGATCAAAGCAATCAAAAGATAAAAGATATAAAATAAATCTCTAAAAGTAGTTTTTATACTAAACTAGTAGCCTAGGGTTACAGAAAATGAGTAACTAAGTGCAGATAGTGCAGAAATCCACTTTTGGGGCCCACTTGATGTGTGCTTGGGCTGAACATTGAAGCTTTTTCGTATATAGGCTGTTCCTGGAGTTAAATGCCAGCTTTGGTGCCAGTTTGGGCGTTTAACTCCGATTCTGGTGACAGTTTGGGCGTTTTACGCCAAGATGTTTTAGGCTAACTTTGAACGCCAGTTTGGGCCATGAAATCTTGGGAAAAGTATGGACTATTATATATTGTTGGAAAGCCCAGAATGTCTACTTTCCAACACAATTAAGAGCGTGCCAATTGGGCTTCTATAGCTCCAGAAAATTCACTTCGAGTGCAGGGAGTTCAGAATCCAACAGCATTTGAAGTCCTTTTTCAGCTTCTGAATAAGATTTTTGCTCAAGTCCCTTAATTTCAGCCAGAAAATACCTGAAATCACAGAAAAATACACAAACTCATAGTAAAGTCCAGAAATGGTAATTTTTAAATAAAAACTAATAAAAATATAATAAAAAGTATCTAAAACATACTAAAATCTATGTAAAAACAATGCCAAAAAGGGTATAAATTATCCGCTCATCACCTTCTAAATTGGGTAGACTCTGCCGTTCTTTCTTGTGTAATTGTGTTCCAGTAATAGATAAGGAATATTGTGATTCTTTTCGTAGACACCATAAGATTTGTGAGAACAGAGAGGACGAGTGGAACTATAAGTTGGTAGTGCCTGATCCCGAGGAGAGGATATGTTTCCCTCCCTTAGATAACTCGGAATGACCTTTCTTCTATGCTTACGATTGATTTTTGTTTTTTACCAAATTAGATGTCTTGCTTCCTTTTACTGATTTCGAGACAAACATTCTTTGGGCTTACAATGTTGCCCCTTCCCAACTCCATCCGAACTCATGGGCCTTCTTGAAAAATTTTCAACTTCTATGTCAGGAGTTGGGAGTCAGACCTACTACCAAGGTCTTCTTTCACCTGTTTGTCCTAACTAAACCAAGGATGATGAAGGGTAAAGCTTTCTGGTTTTCTTTTCATGCTGTCCATGATAAGAAAGTTTTTACCATCTTTGATGAGTCTTTTCATGATTTTAAGATTTATTTTTCAAAATCTGAGCCGTAGACGGTTCTTGGTCTTTCTTTCTAGATGAAAATGATGAACCCGCTTTTCCCTTATATTGGCAAGAGGAACTTGTAATAGCCAAATATAGTGTAGGTGACTTGGATGAGGTTGAGAGGGTTTTGTGGATGTATTACAAGAGTGTTGGGACCGAGCTCCATACTTGGACACGAAAAGGTTTCTAGGGGACCCAGGTCAACTCCAGTCCGAGCTAGGTAGTTTTCCCGACCTCTCACTTTTTGTGGTTTGTTCGAGTTGTGTTTTGTTGTGTTAATGTGGCTTTTTTCATGCTTTTAGAGACTATTGCTAACAAATATTTGTCCATGAAGTACCTGCGCCAGACCAAGAAGACAGTTGTAGCCTGGAGCCTTCATGGCCAATAGGCCGGTGGCACCTCCTCTCGACCTACACCGAAGAAACCAAGTTTTGATCCTGTAGGCCAAAGGAAGCTTATTCCCACTTCTTCTGTCCATCTGATCCCTCTGAATCCTTCTCAGGTGAGTTCGGGTTTCCCGTCATCCCCCTCGCCTTCGGGACCTCCTCCCAAGAAACAAAAAACTATAGGGGAGTTGAGTATCAATGACAAGGATTTTGACGGGTTTTCTTGGAGCGAGAAAAACATCTTGCCCCACAGTCAGATAGTCATGGATGATGTGGGTATCCAGAATCACCTTCACCATATGGCTCGTAACTATATCCGTATGGCGGCGGTGAGTACTACTCTGGTTAAGGAACTGAGGAAGACCCCTTATTCACACTATTCAGGAATTCCTGGACTCTGTCCGAGCTAAGCTAAAGAGAGTGAGTGGCTTGAAGTTAGAGCTGGAGGAGGAAAATGCTAGGCTAAAATCTGATCTAGAGAAGGTTTGTGCTTGAGCAGTAAAGGCCGAGGCCGTAACATCAATGGCAGAGGAGATGAAAAAGAAGGCTGAAAAAAAGTTACTCTCGAATGTATGGGTAGTTGATTGATATTCAGGAGGACCTGAAGACTGCTCGGGACGTTCATGCTGACCTCCAGGAGCATGTGGTCGGGGGAATGAATGAGATGTTTGAGAACTTGAAAGCTCAAGTTCAGGTTCTCGCCCTCGACCTAGATCTTTCCTTATTTAACATAAATAACATTATTGTGTACGGGAAGATCGTGTCTGCTCCCGAGGATGAAGAAGAAGGACCTACACCTGATCCAAAGGTTCAGACCGGTCAGGCCTCCCCTGCTCCCGAGGCCCAGGTCGATGTCTAACCCGAAGTTGTTATTGTGGAGACCTCCTCTTCACTTTCTGATGCCATCCCGGTAATGTCGGTCTCCGTGCTTGATGAGCGGATAATTTATACGCTTTTTGGCATTGTTTTTAGTATGTTTTTAGTAGGATCTAGTTACTTTTAGGGATGTTTTTATTAGTTTTTATGTTAAATTCACATTTCTGGACTTTACTATGAGTTTGTGTGTTTTTCTGTGATTTCAGGTATTTTTTGGCTGAAATTGAGGGACTTGAGTAAAAATCAGATTCAGAGGTTGGAGAAGGACTGCTGATGCTGTTGGATTCTGACCTCCCTGCACTCAAAGTGGATTTTCTGGAGCTACAGAACTCAAAATGGCGCACTTCCAATTGCGTTGGAAAGTAGACATCAGGGCTTTCCAGTAATATATAATAGTCCATACTTTGGCCGAGTTTAGACGATGCAAAAGGGCGTTGAACGCCAGTTCTATGCTTCAGTCTGGAGTTAAACGCCAGAAACACGTCACGAACCAGAGTTGAATGCCAAAAACACGTTACAACTTGGCGTTCAACTCTAGAAGAAGCCTCTGCACGTGTAAACTTCAAGCTCAGCCCAAGCACACACCAAGTGGGCCCCGGAAGTGGATTTATGCATCAATTACTTATTTCTGTAAACCCTAGTAACTAGTTTAGTATAAATAGAACTTTTTACTAGTCTTTTAGACATCTTATGATTTTTAGTTCATCTTTAGATCATATTGATCACGTTTGGGGGCTGGCCTCTCGGCCATGCCTGAACCTTCATCACTTATGTATTTTCAACGGTAGAGTTTCTACACTCCATAGATTAAGGTGTGGAGCTCTGCTGTTCCTCACAAATTAATGCAAAGTACTACTATTTCTCTATTCAATTCAACTTATTCCGCTTCTAAGATATTCATTCGCACTTCAATATGAATATGATGAACGTGACAATCATCATCATTCCCCTACAAACGCGTGCCTGAAAACCACTTCCGTTCCACTTTAGATTGAATGAATATCTCTTGGATCTCTTAATCAGAATCTTCGTGGTATAAGTTAGATTGATGGCGGCATTCATGAGAGTCCGAAAAGTCTAAACCTTGTCTGTGGTATTCCGAGTAGGATTCAGGGATTGAATGACTGTAACGAACTTCAAACTAGCGAGTGCTGGGCGTAGTGACAGACGCAAAAGGAGGGTGAATCCTATTCCAGTATGACCGAGAACCTTCAGATGATTAGCCATGCCGTGACAGAGCATTTGGACCATTTTCATAGAGAGGATGGGATGTAGCCATTGACAACGGTGATGCCCTTACAGAAAGCTTGCCATGGAGAGGATTAAGACTGATTGGATGAAGACAGTGGGAAAGCAGAGATTCAGAGGAACGAAAGCATCTCTATACGCTTATCTGAAATTCTCACCAATGAATTACATAAGTATTTCTATCTTTATTTTCTGTTTATTTATTATTATTATTCGAAAACTCTATAACCATTTGATATCCGCCTGACTGAGATTTACAAGGTGACCATAGCTTGCTTCATACCAACAATCTCCGTGGGATCAACCCTTACTCACGTAAGGTTTTATTACTTGGATGACCCAGTGCACTTGCTGGTTAGTTGTGCGAAGTTGTGAAGTTATATTTGGACCATGGTATTGTGCACCAGTTATTGGCGCCATTGCCAGGGAGAGAACGAACAACAAATTTTACAACCTCAGAGTAACAATTTCGCATACCAAGTTTTTGGCGCCGTTGCCGGGGATTATTCGAGTTTGGACAACTGACGGTTCATCTTGTTGCTCAGATTGGGTAATATTCTTCTTATTTTATTTTCAAAAAGTTTTCAAAAAATTTTTCAAAAATATTTTCCTCTTTTTCGTTTTTCCTAAAAAAAAATATTTTCAAAAAAAAAAAAATTATATTATGTTCTTCAGAATTTTTAAGAATGAATTCTAGAGTTTCATGAAGCATGTAAAGCCTGGCTGGCTGTAAAGCCATGTCTAAATTCTTTTGGACTGGGGCTTCCAACCCAATATTATCAAGAGCAAGCTAGTTGTTACTAATCCATCAGCTGCTGTATGCTTGATTTGTCACTTAAAGCTTGGCTGGCCATTGGCCATGTCTAGTGTTTTGGACCGGAGCTTTCATTGAAAGCTTGGCTGGCTAGTGAGCCATGTCTAATTCTTGGACTGAAGCTTTAGACTAAGAATGCAAGATTCCTGGAATTCATATTAAAAATTTTGGAATCCTTATTTTTCTTTTTCAAATTAATTTTCGAAAAATACAAAAAAAATTAGAAAATCATAAAAATAAAAAATATTTCATGTTTCTTGTTTGAGTCTTGAGTCAAATTGTAAGTTTGGTGTCAATTGCATATTCATTTTGCATTTTTCAAAAATTTATGCATTCATAGTGTTCTTCATGATCTTCAAGTTGTTCTTGGTAAATCTTCTTGTTTGATCTTGATGTTTTCTTGTTTTGTGTCTTTTCTTGTTTTTCATGTGTATTTTTGCATTCATAGTGTCTGAACATGAAAGATTTCTAAGTTTGGTGTATTGCATGTTTTCTTTGCATATAAAATTTTCAAAAATAAGTTCTTGATGTTCATCATGAATTCATGATCTTCAAAGTGTGTTCATCTTGACATTCATAGCATTCTTGCATGCATTCATTGTTTTGATCCAAAATTTTCATGCATTGCATCATTTTCATGTTTTTCTCTTTCATCATTAAAAATTCAAAAATAAAAAAAATATCTTTCCCTTTTTCACTCATAAATTTCGAAAATTTGAGTTGACTTTTTCAAAACTTTTTAAAACTTAGTTGTTTCTTATGAGTCAAATCAAATTTTCAATTTAAAAATCTTTTCTTTTTCAAATCTTTTTTTTAAAAAAAATCATATCTTTTCCATTTTTTTTCTTTTCGAAAATTTCAAAAATCTTTTTCAAAATATTTTCAAAATCTTTTTCTTAATTTTATCATATTTTCGAAAATATCATCAACAATTAATATTTTGATTCAAAAATTTCTAGTTTGTTACTTGCTTGTTAAGAAAGATTCAAACTTTAAGTTCTAGAATCATATCTTGTGATTTCTTGTGAACCAAGTCATTAATTGTGATTTTAAAAATCAAATCTTTTTCAAAACTAATTCTAATCATATCTTTCTATCATATCTTTTTTTAAAATCTTATCTTTTTCAAAAATTTGATTTTCAAATATCTTTTCTAACTTCTTATCTTCTTATCTTTTCAAAATTGATTTTCAAATCTTTTTCAACTAACTAATTGACTTTTTGTTTGTTTCTTATCTTTTTCAAAACTACCTAACTAACTCTCTCTCTAATTTTCGAAAATCTCTTCCCTCTTTTTCAAAAATTCTTTTTAATTAAATAGTTATTTCAATTTTCAATTTTAATTTGATTTCATTCCTAATTTTCGAAAATCACTAACCCCTTTTCAAAATTTTATTTTCGAAAATCCTCTCTCTCTCATCTCCTTCTATTTATTTATTGATCTACTAACACTTCATCTCACCCAAATTCGAACCCCCTCTTCCATCTGTGTTCGAATTTTCTTTTCTTCCCTTCTTTACATTACATTTTTTTCTTCTTCTACTCACACAGGGAAACCTGTATACCTGGGTAAAAAGGATCCCTATTATTATTATTTTTCTGTTCCCTCTTTTTCATATGAGCAGGAGCAAGGACAAGAACATTCTTGTTGAAGCAGATCCTGAACCTGAAAGGACTCTGAAGAGGAAACTAAGAGAAGCTAAAATACAACAATCCAGAGATAACCTTACAGAAATTTTTGAACAGGAAGAGGAGATGGCAGCCGAAAATAATAATGCAAGGAGGATGCTTGGTGACTTTACTGCACCTAATTCCAATTTACATGGAAGAAACATCTCAATTCCTGCCATTGGAGCAAACAATTTTGAGCTGAAACCTCAATTAGTTTCTCTGATGCAACAAAACTGCAAGTTTCATGGACTTCCATCTGAAGCTCCTTTTTAGTTCTTAACTGAATTCTTGCAGATCTGTGATACTGTTAAGACTAATGGAGTAGATCCTGAAGTCTACAGGCTTATGCTTTTCCTGTTTGCTGTAAGAGACAGAGCTAGAGTATGGTTGAATTCTCAACCCAAAGATAGCCTGAACTCTTGGGATAAGCTGGTCAAGGCTTTCTTAGCCAAGTTCTTTCCTCCTCAAAAGCTGAGTAAGCTTAGAGTGGATGTTCAAACCTTCAGACAGAAAGAAGGTGAATCCCTCTATGAAGCTTGGGAGAGATACAAGGAATTGACCAAAAAGTGTCCTTCTGACATGCTTTCAGAATGGACCATCCTGGATATATTCTATGATGGTCTGTCTGAATTAGCTAAGATGTCATTGGATACTTCTGCAGGTGGATCCATTCACCTAAAGAAAATGCCTGCAGAAGCTCAAGAACTCATTGACATGGTTGCTAATAACCAGTTCATGTACACTTCTGAGAGGAACCCTGTGAGTAATGGGACGCCTCAGAAGAAGGGAGTTTTTAAAATTGATACTCTGAATGCCATATTGGCTCAGAATAAAATATTGACTCAGCAAGTCAATATGATTTCTCAGAGTCTGAATGGAATGCAAGCTGCATCCAACAGTACTCAAGAGGCATCTTCTGAAGAAGAAGCCTATGATCCTGAGAACCCTGCAATAGCAGAGGTAAATTATATGGGTGAACCTTATGGAGACACCTATAACCCCTCATGGAGAAATCACCCAAATTTCTCATGGAAGGATCAACAAAAGCCTCAACAAGGCTTTAATAATGGTGGAAGAAACAGGTTTAGCAATAGCAAGCCTTTTCCATCATCCACTCAGCAACAGACAGAGAACTCTGAACAAAATACCTCTAATTTAGCAAACTTAGTCTCTGATCTATCTAAGGCCACTGTGAGTTTCATGAATGAAACAAGGTCCTCCATTAGAAATTTGGAGGCACAAGTGGGCCAGCTGAGTAAGAAGATCACTGAAACCCCTCCTAGTGCTCTCCCAAGCAATACAGAAGAAAATTCAAAAGGAGAGTGCAAGGCCATTGACATAGTCAACATGGCCGAACCTAGAGAGGAAGGGGAGGACGTGAATACTAAGGAGGAAGACCTCCTGGGACGTACAGTGATCAATAAGGAGTTTCCCTCTAAGGAACCAAAGGAATCTGAAGCTCATTTAGAGACCATAGAGATTCCATTGAACATCCTTATGCCATTCATGAGCTCTGATGAGTATTCCTCATCTGAAGAGAATGAGGATGTTACTGAAGAGCAAGCTGCCAAGTT
>NC_029787.2:97629200-97630255 GCF_000816755.2 Arachis ipaensis | reverse complement strand
CCCTTGAGTTTAAAACTCAAGGACATCCTTCTGTAAACATGGAAAAGAGGCACAATAAGCTTCTCTCAAAACAGAGTCAACCAGAGCCCCCACAGTCAAACTTTAAGTTTGGTGTTGAGAGGCCACAACCAAACTCTAAGTTTGGTGTTGAACTCCCATATCCAAACTCTAAGTTTGGTGTTGGAAAGTCTCAACAATGCTCTGAACATCTGTGAGGCTCCATGAGAGCCCACTGTCAAGCTATTGACATTAAAGAAGCGCTTGTTGGGAGGCAACCCAATTTTTATTTATCTAATTTTATTTTTATTTTTATTGTTCTTTCATGTTTTATTAGGTTCATGATCATGTGGAGTCACAAAATAAATAGAAAAATCAAAAACAGAATCAAAAACAGCAGAAGAAAAATCACACCCTGGAGGAAGGGCTTACTGGCGTTTAAACGCCAGTAAGGAGCATCTGGCTGGCATTCAACGCCAGAACAGAGCATGGATCTGGCGTTGAACACCCAAAACAAGCAGCATCCTGGCGTTCAGACGCCAGGAATGCACACTGAGGAAAGCTGGCGCTGAACGCTAGAAACATGCTGCAGATGGGCGCTGAACGCCCAGAACAAGCATCAATTCGGCGTTTAAACACCAGAATTGCATGAAAAGGCATTTTACATGCCTAATTGGTGCAGGGATGCAATTCCTTGACACCTCAGGATCTGTGGATCCCACAGGATCATCTCAGCATCTGTGGACCCTACAGAATCCCCACCTACCACCACTCACTCTCTTCCCTCTTCTCAATGTTCATCCTCTCCTCCCAATAAACACTCTTCCCCAAAACTCTTCACCAATCACCTAAATCTCTCTTCCCTATCACCACTTCACCACTCACATCCATCCACTCTTCCCCATAAACCTACCTCATAAACTCCACCTACCTTCAAAATTCAAAATCAATTTCCCACCCAAACCCACCCTATATGGCCGAAACTAAACCCCCTCCCCTCCCTATATAAAGCCCTCCATTCTTCCTCATTTTCACACAACACAACCCTCTCTTCCCCT
>NC_029787.2:97601611-97629157 GCF_000816755.2 Arachis ipaensis | reverse complement strand
ACCTCTCCCTCCTCTCCTCCATATTTTCTTCTTCTTCTTCATCTATTCTTTCTTCTCTTGCTCGAGGGCGAGCAATATTCTGAGTTTGGTGTGGTAAAAGCATAAGCTTTTTGTTTTTCCATTACCATTGATGGCACCTAAGACCGGAGAATCCTCTAGAAAAGGGAAAGGGAAGACAAAAGCTTCTACCTTCGAGTCATGGGAGATGGAAAGATTCATCTCCAAAGCTCATCAAGACCACTTCTATGATGTTGTGGCCAAGAAGAAGGTGATCTCCGAGGTCCCTTTCAAGCTCAAGAGAAATGAGTATCCGGAGATCCGACATGAAATCCAAAGAATAAGAAAAGGATGGAGCAAACAAGAGAGCCCACTCATGTAGCTCAAGAAACACGTGAGGAAGCTCATCATCAAGAAATCCCTGAGATACCTCAAGGGATGCACTTTCCTCCACAGAATTTTTGGGAGAAAATCAACACCTCCCTAGGAGAACTAAGTTCCAACATGGGACAACTAAGGGTGGAACATCAAGAGCACTCCATCATCCTCCATGAAATTAGAGAAGATCAAAGAGCTATGAGGGAGGAGCAACAAAGACAAGGAAGAGACATAAAAGAGCTCAAGGACATCATTGGTTCCTCAAGGAGAAAACGCCACCATCACTAAGGTGGACTCATTCCTTGTTCTTAAACCTTCTATTTTTTGTTTTCTTATGTTAAATGTTTATCTATGTTTGTGTCTTTATTACATGATCATTAGTGTCTAAGTGTCTATGCATTAAAGTAGTGAATATGAATCCATCACCTCTCTTAAATGGAAAAATATTTTAATTACAAAAGAACAAGAAGTACATGAGTTTCGAATTTATCCTTGAACTTAGTTTAATTATTTTAATGTGGAGACAATACTTTTTGTTTTCTGAATGAATGTTTGAACAATGCATATGTCTTTTGAAGTTGTTGTTTAAGAATGTTAAATATGTTGGCTCTTGAAAGAATGATGACAAGGAGACATGTTATTTGATAATTTGAAAAATCATAAAAATGATTCTTGAAGCAAGAAAAAGCAGTGAATACAAAAGCTTGCAAAAAAAAAAATGGCAAAAAAAAATAGAAAAAGAAAAAGCAAGCAGAAAAAGCCAAAAGCTCTTAAAACCAAAAGGCAAGAGCAAAAAGCCAATAACCCTTAAAACTAAAAGGCAAGGGTAATTAAAAAGGATCCAAGGCTTTGAGCATCAGTGGATAGGAGGACCTAAAGGAATAAAATCCTGGCCTAAGCGGCTAAACCAAGCTGTCCCTAACCATGTGCTTGTGGCGTGAAGGTATCAAGTGAAAACTTGAGACTGAGCAGTTAAACTCAAGGTCCAAAGCAAAAGCAGAGTGTGCTTAAGAACCCTGGACACCTCTAATTGGGGACTTTAGCAAAGCTGAGTCACAATCTGAAAAGGTTCACCCAATTATGTGTCTATGGCATTTATGTATCCGGTGGTAATACTGGAAAGCAAAGTGCTTAGGGCCACGGCCAAGACTCATAAAGTAGCTGTGTTCAAGAATCAACATACTGAACTAGGAGAATCAATAACACTATCTGAACTCTGAGTTCCTATAGATGCCAATCATTCTGAACTTCAATGGATAAAGTGAGATGCCAAAACTATTCAAGAGGCAAAAAGCTACAAGTCCCGCTCATCTGATTGGAGCTAAGTTTCATTGAGAGTTTGGAATTTATAGTATATTCTCTTCTTTTTATCCCATTTGATTTTCAGTTGCTTGGGGACAAGAAACAATTTAAGTTTGGTGTTGTGATGAGCGGATAATTTATACGCTTTTTGGCATTGTTTTTAGTATATTTTTAGTAGGATCTAGTTACTTTTAGAGATGTTTTTATTAGTTTTTATGTTAAATTCACATTTCTGGACTTTACTATGAGTTTGTGTGTTTTTCTGTGATTTCAGGTATTTTCTGGCTGAAATTGAGGGACTTGAGCAAAAATCAGATTCAGAGGTTGGAGAAGGACTGCTGATGCTGTTGGATTCTGACCTCCCTATATTCAAAGTAAAGTTTCTGGAGCTACAGAACTCAAAATGGCGCGCTTCTAATTGCGTTGGAAAGTAGACATCTAGGGCTTTCCAGAAATATATAATAGTCCATACTTTGGCCGAGTTTAGATGATACAAAAGGGCGTTGAACGCGAGTTCTACGCTGCAGTCTGGAGTTAAACGGCAGAAACACGTCACGAACCAGAGTTA
The DNA here is from genome assembly GCF_000816755.2 of Arachis ipaensis. Lineage (NCBI taxonomy): Eukaryota > Viridiplantae > Streptophyta > Magnoliopsida > Fabales > Fabaceae > Arachis > Arachis ipaensis. The sequence continues at coordinate 97,626,912 of NC_029787.2, read as the reverse complement.
AACACCAAAAACACGTTACAACTTGGCGTTCAACTCCAGAAGAAGCCTCTGCATGTGTAAACTTCAAGCTCAGCCCAAGCACACACCAAGTGGGCCCCGGAAGTGGATTTATGCATCAATTACTTATTTCTGTAAACCCTAGTAACTAGTTTAGTATAAATAGAACTTTTTACTAGTCTTTTAGACATCTTATGATTTTTAGTTCATCTTTAGATCATATTGATCACATTTGGGGGCTGGTCTCTCGGCCATGCCTGAACCTTCATCACTTATGTATTTTCAACGGTAGAGTTTCTACACTCCATAGATTAAGGTGTGGAGCTCTGTTGTTCCTCACGAATTAATGCAAAGTACTACTGTTTCTCTATTCAATTCAACTTATTCCGCTTCTAAGATATTCATTCGCACTTCAATATGAATATGATGAATGTGACAATCATCATCATTCCCCTACGAACGCGTGCCTGACAACCACTTCCGTTCCACCTTAGATTGAATGAATATCTCTTGGATCTCTTAATCAGAATCTTCGTGGTATAAGCTAGATTGATGGCGGCATTCATGAGAGTCCGGAAAGTCTAAACCTTGTCTGTGGTATTCCGAGTAGGATTCAGGGATTGAATGACTGTGACGAACTTCAAACTCGCGAGTGCTGGGTGTAGTGACAGACGCAAAAGGAGGGTGAATCCTATTCCAGTATGATCGAGAACCTCCAAATGATTAGCCATGCCGTGACAGAGCATTTGGACCATTTTCACAGAGAGGATGGGATGTAGCCATTGACAACGGTGATGCCCTTACAGAAAGCTTGCCATGGAGAGGATTAAGACTGATTGGATGAAGACAACGAGAAAGCAGAGATTCAGAGGAACGAAAGCATCTCTATACGTTTATCTGAAATTCTCACCAATGAATTACATAAGTATTTCTATCTTTATTTTCTGTTTATTTATTATTATTATTCGAAAACTCTATAACCATTTGATATCCGCCTGACTAAGATTTACAAGGTGACCATAGCTTGCTTCATACCAACAATCTCCGTGGGATCGACCCTTACTCATGTAAGGTTTTATTACTTGGACGACCCAGTGCACTTGCTGGTTAGTTATGCGAAGTTGTGAAGTTATATTTGGACCATGGTATTGTGCACCAGTTATTGGCGCCATTTCCAGGGAGAGAACGAACAACAAATTTTACAACCTCAGAGTAACAATTTCGCATACCAGTGCTCCCTCTGACTCCTCCTGTTAAGGGAAAAGATGTTGCAACGGGCGAGGATCTTAACCCGCTTCTTAGCGAAAATTCTTAATTTCCTTTGTTTTTATTTTGGATATTCGGAATGGCCTGACCTGTGGGTCCTCATAACACTTGATTTTTGTAATAGTTAGTAGCTTTCTTGGATACTTTTATCTTTTATTTTTAGTTATTTCCACAACTTTTACAAAGTAATGTTTAAAGTTATTCTCTCTTATATATATCAGAAAACCCTTCTATTTTTGAAATGAAGTTATTTGTTTGCTTGACTTTAGGTCTTAGCAACTTTATTAGATTCCTTTCGTAGTTTCTACTTCGAGTTGTCGGCCTTTGTTAAGTTATTTTTACAGCTCATTTTTTATCGGATCTCATTGAGGTCGCTTTGTATGAGTTGTTATATAACTTGTTACATTAATTTGTACCTCGTCGCTTCATCTTGCCGACCATTTTTAGGTCGGGCAATGATTTTCGCAATTTATAGAGCTTAAATTAATGCCTTCTAAATAGGAAACTATTAAAGAAATAGATTTTATTAATAGTACAGAAATTCCTTTACATAGACATATGTACTAGGGGCTTGAGTACCCCTAGCCCTTGCGCTGGTGCCTCGTTAAAAAACCCTTAGGTTGCATGCCTGCCAAGACCTTGGGAGCTCCCCCCTTGGACGTCAGACACTTTGTAGTAACCTTTGCCTAAGACCTCAACTATTTTGTAAGGTCCCTTCTAATTTGCAGCCAGCTTTTCTTCTCCTGATTTCTATACTCTGATGTCATTTCGGATCAGGATGAGGTCATTGGCACCACAGGTCTTCTTGATCACCTTTTGGTTGTTTCTTAGAGCAATCCTTTGCTTTAGGACTTCCTCCTGCTATTCCTCAGACTTCGGGGAAAAGATCGAGCTCTTCTTTCTGTGCTTGGATGTTAGCTCTTTCATTGTAGAATATGACCCTAGGTAGTTCTTCAGCTACCTCTCTGGGGATCATTGCTTCCATCCTGTAAGTAAGCCGGAAAGGTGACTCCCCCATTGTAGAGTGTGGGTGATGAGTCCATATTTGATGATAAATTTTGGATTAAATTGAGTGGATTTCATCATATAATTGTGAAAACATGCTCTTTTATGAAAACATGCTCTTTTGTGCTTAATTTAATCAATTTTATCCCACTTTCATTCCATTCGATGCCTTGATTTTTTGATGAGTGATTTCAGGTCTAATAGGTAGGAATGACTTGATAAGAATGGAAGAGAAGCATGCAAATGGGAGAAAACATGAAGAAACAAAGGAGAAGAGTATTTTAGAGTGTGCGTACGCACAACCTCCCGTGGGTACACACAAGATAAAAATCAGTAAGTGTGCGTACGCACAAGTCCCAGTGAGTGACTTCATTAAAAAGTCATGTGGCTCGTGATTTTGAAGGCTTTCTGGCCCATTTCTGCTTGGTCTGAAGCATATATGGAAGGGCTGGCAAGGGGAGAAGATACCATATGACACACTTAGGCCTTTTTAGATAGCTTTAGGTAGTTTTAGTTTAGTTTTTCTTTAGGTTTTCTTTCAACTTTCTTAGGGTTTAATTAGGGTTTATACTACAAGTTTACATTTTCCTATTTTGATTTTGGATTCTAGCTTGCTTTCATCGTAAGTATTTCTTATTTTTTTTTTAATTATACTACTTGTTCTACACTTTCATATATTTTAATTCACTTCATCAATACATATATACTTTTACAATTTTGAGTTCTATTTGATGACTTTGATGTTTAGTGGTTATTACATGTTTATTTGAGTTATCATTGTTGATTTTGTTCATTGATTATTCATAGTTTTAAGTACTTTTGCGATTTTGGCATGTTTTATGATTATGCACACCAAGTGTTTGTGGAAATGTCAACTTTGAATATGGAGTAAATTTTCACTCCTTGGCTTGGGAAAATGAGTATATGAGATACTAGAGTCATAATGTCCGATATTTAGTGATAATTCTTGGATTGTTAGTTGTTCTTGTTTCCACTAGCGCTAGCATTTTACTAAGGTAATTAGTAAGTTAGCTAGGATTTGTGGATTAAGAACAACTATGCTCACTTGACTTACTCTTCGATGTTAAGGGTTGACTAGGTGAGATTAATCCATTATAATTATCATAGTTGTGGTTATGACAAAAAAGAGATTCCTTAACTCAACCCAAGCCAAGGTTCCATTTATGTTTTGAACCACAATTCAATCATTTTGAGCTTTACTTGTTGTTACTACATTGATAGTTCTTTAATTCATTTATTAATTCATTAATTGCAATTTTAATTGTTCTTTAATTCCTTTAATTGTTTTCTTCATTACTGAAAACCCTGATTTCACAACCAAACTTATGTACTTGTGGTCACTAGTACCTTGGGAAGACGACCCGGGATTCTACTCCCAGTTAAATTGGTTTGAATTGTGACATCTCTATTCTAAACTTTGATTGAGAGGATCGATTGTCGGTTTGGACTATACTTGCAATGGAAGTTATTTTTATGAAATTTCCAAACCGGCATAATCCTCTCTATTAGCGGGGTCGTCCGATATGCCCACAGGGCTTGAGGGAGCTCGTCAGCCCAAGTCCCCTTTGCATCTTGTAGTCGGTATTTTAACCCGGCTAGTATGACTTTGTTAGCAGCTTCAGCCTGTCCATTGGCCTGGGGTGTTCTACTGATTAAAACTGGTGTTTTATTTTGAGGTCGGCCACAAATTTCCTGAAGGTCGAGTTAGTAAATTGAGTCTCGTTATCTGTGGTGATGGAGTGGGGGACTCCAAACCTTGTGACAATATTATTATACAAGAATTTTTGACTTCTTTGGGTGGTGATAGTTGCTAGGGCTCTGTCTCGATCTATTTAGTGAAGTAGTCAATCTCTACTATGAGGTATTTGACTTGTCTTGGTGCTTGTGGGAATAGTCCGAGCAAGTCGAGACCCTATTTTGCAAATGGCCATGGTGAGGTAATGCTGATAAGTTCCTCAGGTGGCGCCACGTAGAAGTTGGGATGTTTCTGACAAGGTGGGCACTTGTTAACAAATTCGGTCGCTTCCCTTCGTAAGGTCGGCTAGAAGAAGCCAGCTCGGATAACCTTTTTGGCCAGTGACCAAGCTCCTAAGTGATTTCCACATATGTTACTGTGTACATCCTCTAAGAATTCCTTTGTATTGGAGGTCAGAATGCATTTCAAGAGGGGTGTTGAGATCCCACTTTTGTACAGAATGTTGTGGACTAGTGTATAATTTTGTACTTCTTTAATAAGCCTTCTAGTTTCTTTTTCATCCTCGGAGAGGACATCAAATTTGAGGTAGTTGACTATAGGAGTCATCCATCCTAAATTTTGATTGGATATGGTTAATACCTCTTAATTGCTCTCCTCTTTTGATATTGACGGTGTCTGTAGAGTCTCCTGGACGAGACTTCTATTCTTGCCACCTGGCTTGGTGCTAGCTAATTTGGAGAGGGCATCAGCTCAAACATTGGATTCCCGGGCTATATGTCAGACTTCTCCTTCCAAAAAGTGTGTCAATTGTTCTCGGGCTTCATCCAAGTACTTCTTCATAGTGGGATCTTTGGCTTGATAGATGTCGTTAATTTGCGAAGTTATTACTTGTGAGTCACTAAACACTATCAATTTCTCAGCCCCTACTTCTTTAGCCAGTTTCAAGTCAGCAAGTAAGGCCTCATATTCTGCTTAGTTGTTAAAGGCTGGGTACTCAAACCTTAAGGAGAGTTCTATCCAAGTTCCTTTGTCACTTTCTAGAATGACGCCTGCCCCGCTTCTGGCTTTGTTTGATGACCCGTCTACATATAAGCTCCATGTAGCTGGGTTTTCTTGGGTTTCGGTGTATTCGACGATAAAGTCAGCAAGGTATTGTGACTTAATTGCTGTCCGAGCTTCGTACTTTCAGGGCTAATCTAGCTAGGAATTGGATAGAGTTGCCAGCTGATGAGTGGATATTTTATACACTTTTTAGGTTCATTTTCATAGTGTTTTCAGCATATTTTATCAAGTTTTAGTATGTTTTAGTGCAAAATTAATATTTTGGATGCTAATTTGAGCTTGTGTTTTTCTTATGATTTTAGGTGATTTTTGGGTGAAAATGACAAGTTTTGGGGAAGTCAGATTTAGGGGCAAAGAAAGGATAACAGATGTTGTGAAATCCTGAACTTCATGCATTAAAATAAGCATTTTTGGAGCTACAGAGGTCCAATTGATATGTTCTCAAAGGCGTTGGAAAGCTAACTTCCAGGGCTTTCCAGAAATATATAATAGTCTATACTTGTTATTAGAAAGGACTGCCCAAAATGGGTGTTGAACTTCCAACTTACCGCCTTTCTGGCGTTCAACACCCCAAAAGGACCAAGGCCAGCGTTGAATGCCCAAAACTGGTGTTCAGCGCCACCAAGGGAGCATTGAGGCAGCGTGGACACCCCCTAGTGGGCGTTCAATGCCCACTCAGCCAAGTTGGACGCCAACTCAACCCAAACACTCACCAAGTGGGTCCAGAAGTGGATTTTCGCACCTTTCTGCTTAGTTTATTTCATTTTTGAAATTTTTTGATTATTAGATTAGTATATATAGGCGAAGATCACCCATGTTTAGGATCTTTAACCTTTTAGAACTTATTTTCTATTTTCTCTATAAACTATGAGCGGCTAAACCTCCTAGGTTAAGGATAGGGACTTTGCTCATTCCTATAGATTAATATCATTACTTTTCTACTCTAATATATGTTTGATTCCATTCTATGATGTATTGTCGTTCTTCATCTTTATGAATCTGGGGTGGAATGAGAGTATAAACCCTTATTCTATATGAGTTCTTTACGAGTCTTGACCCGGATAGTATTGAGCTACAGCCTGAGAAATCACAGGTTCTAACAAGTTATTCTAATTAGGATACGTGACATGAAATCTCGTTAGTCATGGGAAATTGAGGTCCCTGTGGCGCTAAGGCTAGAATCATAGAACTTCAATCTCCGATCCGGAAGATCTGACCTTGTCTGTGGTGTTTTGAATAGGATCATCAGGGATTGAATTACGTTAGCTTTACCCTCGTCTAGATTGACTGATCTGTTCGAGCGTTTGGTTTGGATCAGAGGAGATCAATAACCACTACCCCTGGCTTAATCACTTACAGCCTTGCTATTGAATGAATCACTCATTGTTAAAGTAGTGAGTAAGAAGTATTAATCCGGAAGAACAAGCATCTCCGAGGTCTTAACTGATTTCCTATCATTGTTTTTATGTCTTTTTGTTAGTGTTCTGTTTATGCTCCCACAACAAACAACAACTATCTTTCTATTCGCCTGACTAAGATCTGCAGGACAACCACAGCTTGCTCAATTTGGCAACCCTCGTGGGATTCAACCCTCACTCACCTGAGGTATTAGTTGGAAGACCTGGTGCACTTGCCGGTTCAGTTGTGCAAGTTTCATTTTTGCGCACCAAGTTTTTGGCACCGTTTTCGGGGATTGTTCGTGATTGACAAACTAACGGTTGTCTTGCTCCTTAGATCAGGTACTTTTTACTATTTTTCTTTTTGTGTTTCTTATTTTCTTTTGTTTAAAATTTTCCAAAAAAAAAATTTAAATTAATTTTCCGTTTTTAATCATCTTTTTCTTTTGTTTGAGTCTTTTGTCAAGTCTTAAGTTTGGTGTTCCTTTGGTTTTCATTTCTTTTCTCGAGTCTTGGAAAATTGTTCTTGTTTTTCTTTCTTTGTGTTTGAATTTTTTCTGTGTTTTTCCTTGTTTGATTTCAAAATATTTAAATTTGGTGTCCTTTAGAGTTTTTCCTTTTCAAATTTTCGAAAATTAGTGTCCTTGATTTCAACATTTTTAAGATTGGTGTCCATCTAGTATTGTTCTTTTCTTTTTAATTTTTAATTTTTCGAAAATTTTTATCTTAAATTCAAAAATTTTAAATTTGGTGTATTTGATTAAGTAATCTTGTTTTTCTTGTTTATCTTTTCTATCTTTAAAAATCTTTGTCTTATCTTTTTCTTTGATTTTTAAAATTTTGTTATCTTATCTTTCTTTTGAATTTCAAATTTTAAAAGTTTAGTATTTGGTTTGTTTTTTTTTTTAAATAAAATTTGAATTTCAAAATCTTTCTTTGACTTTCTCTTTTTAATTTCAAAATTTTTCAAAATCAAATCTTCCATCTTAAATTTTTAAAATCTTATCTTATCTTGTTTGACTTTTTTTCTGTCCAAATTTAAATTTTAAAATCTTTGATTGACTCTTTCTTTTGAAATTTCAAAAATTTTCAAAATCAAATCTTTAATTTTATTTTCAAATCTTGTTCATTAATTATTTGTTTTATCTTATTTTAATGTTAAAAGTTTGGTGTCTCTTTATTTCTTCTTTCTCTCTCCTCCTTTTTCGAAAATTTCCTACCTTTTTCCCTCTCTTCTTTTTCGAAAATACTCTAACCTCTTTCTCTCTCATCTTTTTCGAAAACTTTCAATTTATTTCTCTCTTTATTTTTGAAAATTCTTTTTATTTCAAAGACATCTTTCTTTTCTTTTCTCTCATCCAACTCTCTTACAAGGAGCTCTATACTCTGACATAGAGACTCCATTCTTTTTCTCTTCTTGGATTTTTCTTCTTGTTTATGAGTAGGAATTGGGATAAAGAACCTCTCTTTGATCAAGATCCTGAATATGAAAGGACCTTAAGAAGACATCTGTAACAAGCTCAACCTAGTAGAGCCGTAAAGAATCTCATAGGAGCTCTAGAACAAGAAGCTGAAGATATAACAATAGCAGCTAATCCAGATAATGGAGGGAGACGCAAGAAAGGTCTGAGGATCTTACACTACACCCAATTCTGACTTCTATGGGCGTAGCATCTCCGTTCCTGCTGTAACGACCCAATTTTCAGTACGCCTAGGACATACCAGAAACTGAGTGCTACCAATTTGTCATCCTAATTATTATCTATTATTTATTATATGAGCCTGATTCGTTGTTAGAAGCGTAGTTAGTTAGCGAGGTACTTTTTTTTTTTGAAAATATTTGGATTAATAAACATAATCATTTATAATCAATTCATAAATAATAACAGATAAAACAGTTATAAACAACCACACATAAATACATCACAAGTAGTTGACAACATTCGGTGATTTAGCCTTTATTAGAATATAGACTGTTAGTTAGAACACCCCTAGATATAGCTAAATAATATCTATACATATATATACATACAACATCCCAGGTCCTGACCTGTTCAAGAGGTCCCTAAGCTGGCACCTAGGCTAGCCTAGACTCTATACTCACCTAGTCCCTCTAAACTACTAAAGTGAGGGAAAGTACGTTCTAAGTCTTCAAAACTCAAGTCAGGTGGAACGTCACCAAAAGGTAGAACATCATCTGCTACTCCTCTGCACGATCAGACATTGCCATAGGACGTCTCTCTGGTACCTCATCAAGTAGCCACACAACAGGAGTCTCGTACACAGGATTTAGGTTAAAGTTCACGTACAAATGGGGTGCAGACATTGGCTGGTCTCATAATATATACATATAAACAGAGAACGAGATTCACCCTAGACTCAGAAGACTACCTAGAGTGGAATCCTTTTTGCAAATGGTCATCAGCAAACTACGGAAAGGAACTCTTGCTTCCATCTGAAGGGGGAAGGGAGAGAGAAGGGGTAAGAACTGGGGAGTTCTTAGTAGGGTCGAGGTTATTAGTTAAGTTCATTAATTCCGTGTTGTTTAACAGACGAATAGCAAAATATAGAAAAGCAGTAAATAGAAGTTACAGATAAATAGAGAAGATAGAGAAAACAAATAGCATAACACAAACAGAAGAATATAAGAAAATAACACAAACACAGAGAATAGAATACAAACAAGGAAAGCATACATTCATACAACAATCATAACAGAAGAAATGCACAACCAAGTATGATGCATGTCTAGCCCTAGTGCAGGTAATGAGCTCATTTGTCGGTTACATACCTGCTCCCGACGTTACCCGGAGTCCTCTGACCAGGTAAGGCTTCCCTGTTGTAAGAGTCCTTTGACTTGTGAGGCAAACCACTGCAAGAGTCCTGTGACTTGCATGGCGGAGCTAGTTAACTTATATCTGCTCAACACACTCACTGTAAGTGTCCTTTGACTTACAGGAGCATACACACACTCTCATTGTAAGAGTCCTTTGACTTACAAGAGCATACACACACTCTCACTGTAAGAGTCCTTTGACTTACATGAGTATATGCTAGTCGTGTGTTCTCGATACCTCTGTAAGAGTCCTCTGACTTACAGAATAGCATTATAGCTAAGTATCCCAGGAAAGTACTCTCAGTGGTCGTACCACCATCTATCTAACTACCTTCACGCAACAGATAATCACAAAATCATTCGTATTATCATCATTCATTATCATTCTCATTATTCATCATCACTTTCACATTCTTATGCAGTACCTCTTTCTTTCTCTGTTCAATCATGCTATACAAACTTTACAGCTTTTACTTTTACAACATCATAACTCAAACCATTTCTCTTTATCACATTACTCTTTTTTCTTTGTCTTTTTACTCTACTCTGATTACTCTTTTCTCTGTATCTCTTTACTTTTCTCTGGTTACTCTGTTCTCTGTGTTTCTTTACTCTGCTTTGATTTCTCTTCATAACATATGTATTTAAAGCTTATGTAAATTTCGGTATGAATAGTTATCCTGTCCCAAGTATAGGTTCATTAAGTCTATACTGAAACAATTTAACTTTTCATATAATACCTAACCCTAGTTGCAACTCAAGGACTAACTATGTTGCCCTAGTTCGTTCACTAATCTCCGTCTATTTTTCTGTCATTAAAACTTTACAAACTTTTCTTTGGTGTTTATCTTTTCTTTAACTTTTTATCTTTCATTTATCTTTGCCTCACTAACATGTTATTACCACTCCCTAAGTGTTTTATGAAGGTAATTATGAGATTCTGCGCTTAAAGTTGTCTTTCTAAAGCTTTTACGGAAAACTGCCTTTTCTGCATTATTTTATTATTTTTATTAAAATATTATTTTTAATTAAATATTATTATTTAATATTTTATTATTATTTATTATTTTATCATTAAATTTTCGAAAATTACCCCACTTTAACCTTTAACCTTTAAAATTCACTTTTTACCACCCGTAACTTTTAATATTTCTACTTTAACCACCCTAACTTTCAGAAATTACCAAATAACTCCTCAAACACCAAAATAATTACAACCTTGCCCTTTTTAAGATCTAAAAGGTGTTCTTCAATGTTCTTCACCACACTCAAAGTGTTCTTTGTGTTCTTCGTAAATTCTTCAAATTCTTTCTCTGTTTTTACCCGTTTTTCAGTCTTTTCAGCAACCGATTTTTACTATAATTCATAATAAATTAGCAGCCAATAAAACCCCATATTTTCTACATGATTTCAACACAAATTGAATCCCAATTTAAGGATTAGGGTTCGTTTTTCCAGCTGCACTCAAGAACAACATTCATAGCTTAAATATCATCAAATTTCATCAAAATTTCAACAAACTTTCACCAAGAATAACTCATATAAGCAATCAATTTCAAGCATAACCAAACCATATCATAATCACATACCTCAAACACAATCAATCAAGATTAAATTCGTCACACCCTACCTGGTTTTGCTGCACCTAATTCAGTTAGACTTTTAGGTGGTCCTTTAGCACTTTTTCCTCCTAAATCACATCAAGAACAAATTTAAATCCACAAACTCTCAAATAACCAAATCTCCCTCAGCATGTTAGGAGGTGATTTCTAACCTTATACTTGCTGGAAAGTCACGTTTCTTGGCTCTCAAGTCAATTTAAGCATGATTCCTAAGGAAGAACATCAAGAAAACACATGTTTAAGCATGTTTCCTTGAAAACCAAATTGAAAGGGGAAAGGAACAGCCATCCCACCTTATTTCCAGCCTTGATAAGTTACATGGTTATGTAGAAGAAGAAGAGAGATCATTTTGGTGAAATCAGAGTTTTGATTTGAGTTTTAGTTCAGAAGAAATCAAGCTTTGAAGATCAAGTGTTCATGAAAGTTTCTCTCTTTTCTCTCTTGTTATTTTCGGCCAAAATGAAGAAATAAGACAGCCTTGGAGGTCTTGGGGGTGTAGGAAGAGTTGTGATTGGTTGGCTTGGAGGTGGATTAAAATAATATTAAAATATCTCAGGTGTATAACTACTAAAACTAGATGTATCGAAACACTTGTAAAAACATCTCTAAAAATTATTTTCTGAGCTACTAGCATAAATGACACTAGTAACATATTTATTATGAGAATAAAAGATGTATAATGAGGCCTTTGCATTACTAAAGTCATCAGAGAGTGCTGGTGCTAAGCTGCACCAGTAAACTGTGAATCCGGTTAAACTGATTTCTTGTTTTTAACTAAAACAGACCAGGTAACCTTATAATATCATTCTAGCAGCTTCTAATACTCATATAATGATAATATTATACTATTATCTATCTTCTCTCATGAATCAAGTCCGGTTCGTCAAATAGAGACTATTTACGAAAAACAGGATCAAAACTCCTAACCGATACGGTTCAAAAACTAGGTTCTTCGCGATTGCATTGTCGGGCTTGTCTCAACTAAGGTCCTGAGTTAAAGATAATATAATGACAATGAGGATTGAGATGCTTGATGATACAGAAGAGGTGTTCTCTTTACTGATCTTTCGGAGAAATCCGTGTTTTCAGAAAAGATCTTGCGTACTCGAAAATTAGGGTTGTTACACCTGCCATTGGTATAAACAACTTTTAGTTGAAGCCTCAACTGTTCATTCTGGTACAACAGAATTAACAATTTCATGGAATTTCACAGAAAGATCCTAACAAATTCTCTTTTCCTTTGCTGTAAGAGATATAGCAAGGCTATGGCTGGATTCTCAGCCCAAACAAAGCCTAGATACATGGGAGAAGGTGGTCAATGGATTCTTGACCAAATTCTTTCCACCTCAAAAGCTGAGCAAGCTTAGGGTGGAAGTACAAACCTTCAGACAAAAAGAGGGTGAATTCCTCTATGAAGCTTGAGAAAGATACAAGAAACTAATTAAGAGATGTCCTCCTGACATGATTTCAGATTGGACCATGCTAGACATCTTCTATGATGGTTTGTGTGAGGCATCCAAGATGTCATTGGACCACTCTGCAGGTGGATCCCTCCACTTCAAGAAGATCCTAAAGAGGCACATGAGCTCATAGATATGGTTGCCAACAACCAATACATATACACTTCTGAGAGGAAAACTGTGAACAATGGGATAGCTCAGAAGAGAGGTGTATTGGAAGCAGACACCTTAGATGCCATCTTGGCTCAGAATAAGCTCATATCCCAGCAGATCAACATGATCTCTCAATACTTGAGCGGGATGCAGAGCTTAGATATTTATTGTCTAGAGATAGCTTATGAGGTGGATGCTGGTGATAACATCTGGACCACCATGGAGGAGGTGAACTACAACAACAATCCCTATTGGAATACTTTCAATCAGGGATCGAGGAACCACCCCAATTTTGGGTGAAAAGATCAGCAGAAGCCTCAACAAGGCTTCGCTAACAATCAGGGTGGAATGAACTAGAACCGGTTCAACAACAGACCATTCGAACCCTTTCAGCAGCAGATGGAGACTCCTACATAGAGCCTCTCTGACATGGCCACTATTGTCTCTCACCTCTCCAAGGCCACGAACAGTTTTATGGCATAAACTAGGTCCTCCATTTGGAATCTGGAGATACAGATTGGATAGCTGAGCAAGAGAATTCAAGAGATCCCCTCCAACACTCTTCCTAGTAACACAGAAGTAAATCCGAAGGAAGAGTACAAGGTCCTCACGGTGGAAGCTGAAGGTGAACCCAAGGAGGAGCCTGCTGTTGAGGAGCTCAAGGAAATCAGAGCTCATGAGGAGCCTGGGAATGTCATCTTGCATGCCCCTCTACAGAGAGAGGAGCCTGAAGAATACCCCACTTCAGGCATGCAAGAGGAGCCCAAGGAAGAGCAAATTGCTCGGTTCTTGGCAATTCTCAGGAAGCTGAAAGCCAAGTCCTCTTATGCAGAGGCATTGGAGAAGAAACCTCCTTGCATGGAGCACTTGAAGAGCATGATCTCTGAAAAGAAAGCTCTGAGAGGAGATGAGACTGTGGTACTGACCAAGGAATGCAGTGCTTTAGTGCAAAAGAAACTCCCTTAAAAGCTGCCTGATTCCATAAGCTTCCTGATTTCCTGTACTATAGGGACCATCACCTTTGAGAAGGCACTATGTGACCTTGGCTCAAGCTAATAACGATAAAGAAGCGCTTGCTGGAGGGGCAACCGAACCATTAGCATGGTACTTTCAATTTCCTTTCATTTGTTTTTAGTTTGGTTTTATATTATAGATTTTCCTTTTCTTTTTCACGTTTGTGATTATCTACAGCACTTAGAACAGAGACAGAGACATTCAGAAGTTAAAACAAGAACATCTTAGGGAGAGTCCCTTGCTGGTGTTGAATGCCAAACAAGGAGGAAGTTGGGCATTCAACGCCCAGTTAGGAGAGGAAAGCTGGCGTTGAACGCCATAGAAGGAATACTCTGGGCGTTCAATGCCCATAGGGGAGCAAGGAGTTAATGTTGAATACCAGAAAGGGAGCATCCTGGGTGTCCAACGCCCATGAGGGGGCATGGACTGGCGTTGAATGCCAGTAAGGGACCACTCTGGGCGTTCAACGGCCCTTATGGAGCAACCAGGGCCAAATTTTTGACCCTCAGTGGGTGTTCAACACCCATTCCTAGCGTTGAACGCCAGGTAGAAGGCAAGCAGCTCGAGCTTCGAAGCTTTCTCAGCCAGTGGATTCCACAGAATCTCCACCTACCCAACCTATCCCACCCTTCCATCTATCTCCTACTTTTTCAACCTTGAAACCCACACCCCACTTTCCCTCTTCCCCAAACACAATCACCTTTCCCTTTTCCTAAAATCCATTGGGGCACAAAACTGACTCTGCACGTTTCGCACAGATAGACCGGCAAGTATACCGAGTTGTCCAAGTAATACCTCAGGTGAGTGAGGGTCGATCCCATGGAGATTGTTGGTTTGAGCAAGTATAGGATACCTTGCAGATATTAGTCAGGTGGATAGAAAAGATAGTTGTCATGAGAAAACACATAAAATAGATAAATAAATAAAACGTTACTAGATAGGTGTGAATTCAATGGTATGAGAATGGTTGAGGCTTCGGAGACGCTTCTTCCTTCTGGGTCAACTTTTCTCACCATCTACTCCAACTTTTGATTGATTCAGGCTATATATGATTAACACCGGGTTAGCGGTCATTAATCTCCTCTGCTTCAGATCAAATGCCGGGTCAGCAGTCATCCAATCTGAACGGGGTGAAGCTCTAGCACTCCATTCCCTTGGTGATCCTACTCAAAATACCACAGACAAGGTCAGATCTTTCAGATCAGAGAACGCTTCTCCTTGGGTTCTAGCCTATACCATAAAGGCCTTAATCGCCCCGCACCTCGGCTGAAATGATGTCTCATGAAGTCCCCAATGAAGCTGTGGATTAGCCGTCTAAGAGATGTATAATCAAGCTGGTGGTTCAATACTATCCCGTTAAGGACTCGCAAGAACCCATGTGGAATTAGGATGACAGTCAAGTTACACTCCCAATCTATTAGGATGAAGAACGAAGATATATCTTAGAATAGAATCAAGCATAGATTGAAGTAAAATAGTGATATTATTAATTCATAAGAATCAGCAGAGCTCCTAACCTTAACCTTAGGAGGTTAGTGACTCATACTGTACAGAAAATAATAATGAAAGGTTCAAATGGGCAAAGATTTTTTAACAAGGGTGAACTCTTGTCTATATACTAATCTGCTAACTAAGAATTACAAAAATACGATAAACTAGTCTTGTAGTGCAAAAATTCACTTCTGGGGTCGACTTGGTGAGTGTTTGGGCTGAGCTTGAATGCAATCCACGAGTTAGTGCTCTGTTTTGGGCATCCAACTCCAGCTTTGGACTCTTAAATGGGCGTTGGACGCCAGCTACTCCCCTTTGGGCGTTGGATGCTAGGAATGAGGCTGGTGGCTGGCATTGAATGCCAGTTTTGGGCCTTTATTTCCAAAGTAAAGTATAAAGTATTATATATTTCTGGAAGGCTCTGGATGTTAGCTTTTGATAGCCATTGAGAGCGTGCCATTTGGACTTCTGTAGCTCTAGAAATATTCCTTCGAGTGCATGTAGGTCAGATCCTGACAGCATCTGTAGTCCTTTATGTCTCTGAATCAGACTTTTGCTCAAGCTCCTCAATTTCAGCCAGAAAATACCTGAAATCATCATAAAAACAACAACTCAAAGTAGAATCCAAAAATATGAATTTTACACTAAAACCTATGAAAATATAATAAAACTTAAACAAAACATAATGAAAACTATATGAAAATGATGCCGAAAAGCGTATAAAATATCCGCTCATCAAAATACCAAACTTAAACTATTGCTTGTCCCCAAGCAACCAAAAACAAGGTATGATTAAAAAGAAGAAAAGGATACAATAAATCTCAGAGTTCTCAATGAAGCTCAATTTCAATTAGATGAGCGGGACTAGTAGCTTTTTGCTTCTAAATAGTTTTGGCATCTCACTTTCTATTGAAGCTCAGAATAATTGACATCTTTAGGAACTTAAAATCTAGATGATAGTATTGACTCTCCTAGTTCAGTTCTTTTTTATTCTTGAACACAACTTCTTTAGAGTCTTGGCCGTGACCCTAAGCACTTTGTTTTCTCATATTACCACCGAATACATAAACGCCACAGACACTTAACTGGGTAAACCTTTTAGGATTGTGATTTAGCTTTGCTAGAATCCCCAGAAAGTGGTGTCCAGAGTTCTTAAGCACACTCTTTGCTTTGGATCACGACTTTAACTGCTCAGTCTCAAGCTTTTCACTTGACACCTTCACACCACAAGCATATAGTTAGGGAAACAGCTCATTTGAACTGTTTAGGCTAAGATATTTCTTTTAGGCCCTCCTAACCATTGATGCTCAAAGCCTTGGATCCTTGCTCTTGCCTTTTGGTTTAAAGAGCTATTGACTTTTTCTTTTTCTGCATGCTTTTTTTTTTGCATATACATATATAGATATATTTTTTTCTTTTATTGCTTTTTCTTGCTTTTTCTTGCTTCAAGAATCAATTTTTGAATTTTTTAGATTACCAATAATATTTCACTTTTATCATCATTCTTTCAAGAGCCAATATTCTTAACTCCAACATCAAACATGCACTATTTATTCATGCATTCAGAAGATAAAAGCAATGCCACCATATCAAATAATTGACTATTTAATATATAATTCAAAATTCATGTATCATTACTACTTCTAAAAAAATCAAAATTTTATTCAAGTTCAATAAGATGATAAGAGGAACATTTTATAGCTAATTGGAAAATAAAAACTTAAATCCTAATGATGCTCATGCAATTCTGAAATTTAAAAGACATAAACTTAAATAGAAACTTAAATACTACTAGTGATCATGTAAATTTAAACATAAGAAACAGGAATTAGAATAGGCACAGAAATAGGGAGGTGGAACTCAACCACCCTAATCATGGGAGGCATTAGGCTCTTCAGGGGATAATTTTTGACGCTTCAGTTATTCTAGCTCACGCCCCTGTTTCTCTTGTTCCTTGACCAGTTTGCAAAGCATGCTAGTCTGGTCTTTTTTCTCCTCTCTTAATTGATCCAAGGTGGTTTGTAATTGTGCAACAGATACTTCCAGATGGGTCCAATATTCAATTAGAGGGATCTCTTGTGTCTGAAGAGGCTCAAGTGTCTTCTTTTTGGTCCTCTCTTAATTGATCCAAGGTGGTTTGTAATTGTGCAATAGATACTTCCGGATGGGTCCAATATTCAATTAGAGGGATCTCTTGTGTCTGAAGAGGCTCAAGTGTCTTCTTTTTGGGATGATCAGTTGGTACTTGGGAGCTTTCTAACACTTGCTTGGTGATTGGGCTTTCTGCTGGGATAAAGGAGTCTCTGTTAATCATGACTCCTGCCTCTTTACACAAGTGAAAGATAAGGTTTGGATAGGCCAATCTGGCTTGAGTTGACTGGTGCACGAAATTACAATCACACTTTTGCAACTCCACACAACTAACCAGCAAGTGCACTGGGTCGTCCAAGTAATACCTTAGTGAGTAAGGGTCGATCCCACATAGATTGTTGGCTTGAAGCAAGCTATGGTTATCTTGTAACTCTTAGTCAGGATATCAATAATTCTCAGATTTAATTGTAAAAAGTAAAAGAACATGAATAAATACTTGTTATGCATTAATGAAGAACAGGTTGAGGTTTTAAAGATGCTTTGTCTTCTGAATCTCTACTTTCCTACTGTCTTCTTCTTCATGCACGCAAGGCTCCTTCCATGGCAAGCTTTATGTTGGGTATCAACGTTGTCAATGGCTACTTCCCGTCCTCTCAGTGAAAATGTTCCAAATGCGCTGTCACCGCACGGCTAATCAGCTGTTGGTTCTCGATCATGTTGGAATAGGATCCATTGATCCTTATGCGTTTGTCACACGCCCAACACTCGCGAGTTTGAAGCTCGTCATGGTCATCCCTTCCAGATCCTACTTGGAATACCACAGACAAGGTTTAGACTTTCCGGATCTCAGGAATGGCCGCCAGTATTTCTAGCCTATACCACGAAGGTTCCAATCTTATATTAGAAACCCAAGAGATACACATTCAAGCTTGATTGCATGTAGAACGGAGGTGGTTCTCAGGCATGCGTTCATAGGTGAGAATGATGATGATTCTCACGGATCATCACATTCATCAGGTTGAAGTGTGAATGAATATCTTAGAATAGAAGCAAGCGTGATAGAATGGAAAACAGTAGTAATTGCATTAATTCATGAAGAACAGCAGAGCTCCTCACCCACAACAATGGGGTTTAGAGACTCATGCCGTATCAGATACAATATAAAACGTGTAGAATGTCATGAGGTGTGTAAATACAATAGCAAAAGGTCCTATTTATAGAAAACTAGTAGCCTAGGGTTTACAGAAATGAGTAAATGATGCAGAATCCACCTCCGGGCCCACTTGGTGTGTGCTTGGGCTGAGCATTGAAGCTTTCTCATGTAGAAACTTTTCTTGGAGTTAAACGCCAGCTTTTGTGCCAGTTTGGGCGTTTAACTCCAGCTTTTATGCCAGTTCTGGCGTTTTGACGCCAGAATTTTTATGCTGACTTGGAACGCTGGTTTGGGCCATTAAATCTCGGACAAAGTATGGACTATTATATATTGCTGGAAAGCTCAGAATGTCTACTTTCCAACACAATTAAGAGCGCGCCAATTGGGCTTCTGTAGCTCGAGAAAAGCCACTTTGAGTGCAGGGAGGTCAGAATCCAACAGTATCTGCAGTCCTTTTTCAGCCTCTGAATCAGATTTTTGCTCAGGTCCCTCAATTTCAGCCACAAAATACCTGAAATCATAGAAAAACACACAAACTCATAGTAAAGTCTAGAAATATTATTTTTGAATAAAAACTAACTAAAATATACTAAAAACATACTAAAAACAGTGCCAAAAAGCGTATAAATTATCTGCTCATCACAACACCAAACTTAAATTGTTGCTTGTCCCCAAGCAACTAAAAATCAAATAGGATAAAAAGAAGAGAATATACAATGAACTCCAAAAACATCTATGAAGATCAGTCTTAATTAGATGAGCGGGGCTATTAGCTTTTTGCTTCTGAACAGTTTTGGCATCTCACTTTTTCCTTTGAAGTTCAGAATGATTTGCATCTATAGGGACTCAGAATTCAGATGGTGTTATTGATTCTCCTAGTACAATATGTTGATTCTTGAACAAAGTTACTTTATGAGTCTTGGTCGTGACCCTAAGCATTTTGTTTTCCAGTATTACCACCGGATACATAAATCCCACAGACACATAACTGGGTGAACCTTTTCAGATTGTGACTCAGCTTTGCCAAAGTCCCCAATTAGAGGTGTCCAGAGCTCTTAAGCACACTCTTTTCCTTTGGACCACGACTTTAACCGCTCAGTCTCAAGTTTTTACTTGGCACCTTCACGCCACAAGCACATGGTTAGGGACAGCTTGGTTTAGCCGCTTAGGCCATGATTTTATTCCTGTGGGCCCTCCTATCCACTGAAGCTCAAAGCCTTGGATCCTTTTTATTTTACCCTTGCCTTTTGGTTTAAAGGGCTATTGGCTTTTTCTGCTTGCTTTTTTCTTTTTCTTCTTCTTTTTTTTTTCGCCTCTTTCTTTTTCTTCTATTCACTGCTTTTTCTTGCTTCAAGAATCATTTTTATGATTTTTCAGATTATCAATAACATTTCTCCTTTTTCATTATTCTTTCAAGAGCCAACAATTTTAACATTCATGAACAACAAATTCAAAAATATGCACTGTTTAAGTATTCATTTAGAAAACAAAAAGTATTGCCACCACATCAAAATAATTAATCTGTTTTAAAATTTGAAATTCATGTACTTCTTTTTCTTTTGCAATTAAAAACACTTTTTATTTAAGACAGGTGATGGATTCATTTTCATAGCTTTAAGGCATAGACACTTAGACACTATTGATCATGTAATAAGACACAAACATAAATAAACATAAAGCATAAAAATTCAAAAAACAGAAAATAAAGAACAAGGACATTAAAGAACGGGTCCACCTTAGTGATGGCGGCTTGTTCTTCCTCTTAAAGATCTTATGGAGTTCTTGAGCTCCTCAATATCTCTTTCTTGCCTTTGTTGCTCTTCTCTCATAACTCTTTGGTCTTCTCTAATTTCATGGAGGATGATGGGTTGCTTTTGTTGATGTCCATGAGTGGGCTCTCTTGTTTGCTCCATCCTCTTTCTAGTGATGGGCTTTTGAGATGAATCTCTCCATCTCTCATGACTCGGAGTTGGAAGCCACTGCTTTCTCTTTCCTCTTCCTAGAGGTTTCTCCGGCCTTAGGTGCCATAAATGGTTATGAAAAAATGAAAAGCAATGCTTTTACCACACCAAAGTTAGAAGGTTTGCTCGTGAAAATGAAGGGGCAAAGATGGGTTTATATAGGAGTGGGGAGAGGGTAAGGTTTGGTCATGTATGGGTGGGTTTGTGATGGATGGATGCACAGAGTCCTTTCCGGCTCAACCCGAACTGACGGCAACCAAAACCTCAGCTCCCAGCCACTTTCGCAATAACCAAAGCAACACTATTCGCAACATACAACAATCGAAACTCAATCTTATAGCAATTAACACCACAAACCTCAGCGTGAGATAACAAAACAGTAACAAGAGGGCTTTCAAATTAAAACGCTTACCAAATCGAGGGAGGAATGGCTGAATCGAAACAGCGGCGATCTCTGAACCGGTTCGGCGGCTCCCCGATAGCTACCTCAAGCGGCAGTGGTGACCTGAACAGTATGCAGAGACAATGAGATTCCCAGAAACTCAACGAAAAGGAGAGCCAACTTGAAACCCTTACCGACAGAATTTTTCCGGCAACGGCAAAAGCATCCAGAGGCTCCGGCGGTGCTCCCGAAAGTCACAGAACTACTCCCGGCGGTCAGAATCATAGAGACGCATCTCTCTTCTCCGGCAGCGACACCTGCGGCGGCCAAAACTCCTTTCTGACGGCGGCAATTCTGACAGAGGCGGCGCCGGCGACGCGAGCACAGCTGGGCATGGTGGCTGAACCCCAGCTCAGCCTCTGATCTCTCCGTCTCTCATGCTCGGTGTGACTGGACGGCCCTCCTCTCAACGGCACGGCGGCAGCAAACCCTAGCAGTGGCAGCAGCGGCTCAGCAGGGACGGGTTCCTTCGGCGGCAGCAGCGACGCGACCTCCTCTCCCTTGCGTCGTTCCCTTCTCCACGGTGGAACCCATCAGGGACGGCAGCAGCACCAGCCGCGACGGGTTGACTGCGACGGAACCCTTGGCGGTGACAATGGCGAGGTGGCTGAGCTTGTGAACGACAGCAGTGCAGAGGCGGTTTCTTCCCCTCCCGTGCGCGCCAGTTCCTCCCGTCAGCCTCTCTCTTCGTGATCGCAAGGATGGCGGTGGCGTGGTGAGAACGATGGCGGCGGCATGGTGAGAACGATAGCGGCGACGCGGCGAGGGCGACAGCGGCGCTGTGAGCTCCCTACCCTCTCCCCGCCGGCGAACCTTCCTCTTTCCTTCTCCTTCAATCCGTTTCCTACTTCTGTCTCTCTCCTTTCATGGAAATGGGAAAGGAAACCGTGTGCTGCTGTGAAGGGGGGTTGGGTGGTGGCTGCTGGGTCACTAGGACTAGGGTTTCATTTTTGAAATTTAGGGTTAGGGACAATTTGGTAAATTTAAATAAAATTGGGAATAATATAGTAATTAGAAATAAATTCTAATTCAACAATAATAATGTATAAAAATACTATTTGCTCATCAATTGTACAAATTATTTTCAATAAAATGTTCAAATCCAAAAATTAGAAATAATATACTTAAATCCTTTATTTTCTCAAAACAGTAGTATCAATATTCTAAAATATTAATTATTTAGTCCAAGATCATATAAAAATCCTTATTATTTCACAACCACTAACTTTGTGATTTAAATATAGAAAATAATCCAATAATTATAAAATTGGATAATAATCATAACTTATCTCAAATTCAATAAATCAAAACTTGCCTTAATTATCTTTAATAAAATAATTTCTGAAATTAAGGTTATAAACAACCATATGATTTGAGACTTGATCATAATAAGACTTTTCAAAGGTTTTGGGTCTTACATTCTACCCACCTTATAAAAATTTTCGTCCTCGAAAATTGATACAAAACGAAAGAAATCTCATAACAGTTCACCCTTGAACACATTTAAGGAAGAAGCAAAAATATCTCAACATATAAACATATATACGATTTTCAAATACTTGGACTGTCGTATGCATGAGGTTACAAAGGAAGGAGTGTGCTTGAAAAGTAAACGTTACAGGATAGAATCCATGCAAAAGATGCCACGGTTTAAACATGTGATAGCGAGGCAAGGCGTCGAAGGCTATAAAACAGGATGGGGTTAAAACGACGTGCTCAACATCCGCACACTAATCTCATATCAACCTCAAAGTTTCAACTTTCCAACTCCATTAAGCACTTTACAACCTCATAGCCGATCATAAGCCTGACAACTGCAAGCCCGTTCGCAAGGAACGAAACACCCATAACTCATAACGTTGCACACCTACCGCTTCAACTTCTGTATACACATATCACGTCTTAAAGAACTAACGTATCGCGTTACTATGTCTACAAGTCGCACGTGATATCAAAACAATTCTCGAGTCTACTCAGAAGGATACAAGATCTAGAACGGAGAAACAATTATCAAGGGTAATACTCAGATTTAAGAGAATGTATCCAATTCCCAGATAAACAAAGACGCTCAAGCAATGAAGTTTGCTAGAAATAAATCAATTGACAACTTCAAATATAACCCTTGGATCCAAGAAATTCAATAGGACCAATAAGAAGAGAACCAGCGCCTTAGTTCGAAACAAATTCAAATTGAGTCGAAGAAGTAGGAGGTTTACAGGAAAGAATATCTCGAACCCAAGACAAAGCTCACAGAACTCAAGAGTACGATTACAAATACTTTCGGATACATTGTTCATGAAAGAGTCGAAAACTTGCGGAAAAACCACTTTGCAGTCTAGAAGAAAAGTTAAGCAACAAACATTCTTCAAGAGAGTAGCAAAAGCATAAATGTGGCTTTACTTCAATACAATTTCATGTTGAAGTAGATTTTGTAAAATTCCAAAAACAAAATGCACACAACTTTGGCTAAGAGCTAAAATATTCCTCAAATATTTTAGAAAAATAATTAGATGCACAACTTAACCAAAAGCAGTTCATAAAGACTCGGAAGTAATCAAATGCTTGCTCAAAAATTCTAAAAATTCATATTCAAACAAGCGTGTATAACATTTATAGCAAGTACAAAAGAGGAAGTTAAACTCTTTTTAGAAAAGAAACTCCGAAGTAAAAATTTGCTCACAATTTGGTAAAGAAAATAAGTAGTGCGTTACAAACGAACCGATTTCCACTAAACAAGAAAGTTCTCCAAAGCCTCATTTAAAATAGCGCATGCCAACTTTAAATCAACTTTGTCAAAATTGAACAATGGTTTCAATCTCAATCAAGCAACAAAAAATAAATTCCGTTTAGAATTCCTTCAAAGAAGATTCAAAAATTCAAAAAGTCCGAAACAAGACTCCAAAAGTATACCTGAAATCGCCATCTCAGAAGGATATTCAAGAAAATTAGGATGTACTTAAAAAGAGTGAAGCCATACAAGAAAGGATCTTAAATCAAGGTAGTTCAAACAATATCCACTAGACATGAAACATCAAACAAGTTTTCAATTGATTCAAAAGAATACGAAAGTCATAGGAAAATACAACCCAATCATTAGTAATTTTCCAAGGATAAATCTTTGACTAAAAACTCTTGTAAAGATAATGAGAGATTAAACGATGCACTGTTTTGAAACGAATTAAACTGACTCATAAGAATGAGGTTCACCAGAGAAGAAAAACCCAGATCAATGGTAATGTTCACAAGATGTAAAAGATTAGTTAAAAACAAAGTCAAGCATGACATTCATGGAGATAGAAAGCTTAAAAGAGACTCTAGTCCGCTCATAAGAAGAAAACCATGAGTCCAACATTTTCAAAAGAACAACAATGGCATAAGCCATGTAGTATGCTAAATCAAACTCAAATCAAAATGAATTAAGTAAAGTTTATCAAACGAAACTCAACCGAGACAAAAGTGGTAAATCCTTTCTTTTCAAAATTTTGAAAAATATCCAAATACATAATCAAATGAAGATGTGCACTGGAGCTATAGTAGAATTACTAGAAAGTCAATTTACTTTTAAAGTAAGTGCAGTTCCGTAAACCAGTAAAAGTACATGCGAGGTATTAGAGATAAATAGTTATTAAACTGTATAAGAAATCTTCAAAGATTCATATATAGATAAGTACATATCTAATCAACAGCAATTTTTATAAAAATCTCAAAATTAGCTGTAATCACTGTCAAGTAAGAGGAAAACTGAATCAACAAGTTCTCTAAGAATGAACACGGAACCCAGAGTTAAAAGTCGCAGCACATTAAGACAAGTTCAAGGCTATATCAAAGAATACTTGAATCAAGAAGAACTCAAACAGAGAAAGATAGATACAACAAGGATTTCAAACAAGCATATGCACTTAAGATCAAACAAGAATGCATATGAATAGAGGAATAGAGTTGAAAAATCAAACTACTTTTTAAAAGGACTAGCAAACAAGAACTTCAAGTTACGATATAAAAGAACGGGTCAACTCGAACAAAATTCAAGACACACAACTGAATAGCCTCGAGAAATACTTTCCAACTTTTCCAAAACCCGCGATTCGCTTTACCCAAAACTCGTATTTCATCTTATTATCATTAGAGGGTATCTGCGCCCTGTCGCCATTAGAGGGTATCTGCGCCCTGTCGCCATTAGAGGGTATCGGTGCCCTGTTACCCTTACAACCAGAGAGAAAACACAAGCATACTCGTATACAACATTCATCTCAGCCATCCGGCTTAAATTCACAATTCATTCGATTGCATACATGCATTTGTACTCAACCATGGATCACCATCCATCTCAGCCATCCGGCTCACGGTTCAATCCGGAACCAGCCAATTTATCAATAAATACAGCCCTTCGGCTTAAGTTCATAATTCATAATCATCCATACGGCTCACAACTCATTCAGTAATCAGCCATAGTTCAATAGCGTACATGGCTATTCCGGCTCACAACAAAATAACACTTCTACCATTCAACATCATCAAATTCATAAAACCGGCATTTAAGCCATAAATCACTTTTCTCAAGCCATTTCACTTTGAAATCAAATTTCAACTCTTTTTAGCTTTGGCTTTAAAGATCTCATTTCTCAAATCATCTC
>NC_029787.2:97596556-97601582 GCF_000816755.2 Arachis ipaensis | reverse complement strand
AAACCCCAGCCCCCAGCCACTTTCGCAATAACCAAAGCAACACTATTCGCAACATACAACAATCGAAACTCAATCTTATAGCAATTAACACCACAAACCTCAGCGTGAGATAACGAAACAGTAACAAGAGGGCTTTCAAATTAAAACGCTTACCGAACCGAAGGAGGAACGGCTGAACCGAAACAGCGGCGATCTCTGAACCGGTTCGGCGGCTGCCCGATAGCCACCTCAAGCGGCAGTGGTGACCTGAACAGTATGCAGAGACAATGAGATTCCTGGAAACTCAACGAAAAGGAGAGCCAACTTGAAACCCTTACCGACAGAATTTTTCCGGCAACGGCAAAAGCAGCCAGAAGCTCCGGCGATGCTCCCGAAAGTCACAGAACTACTCCCGGCGGTCAGAATCATAGAGACGCATCTCCCTTCTCCGGCAGCGACACCTGCGGCGGCCAAAACCCCTTTTTGACGACGGCAGTTCTGACAGAGGCGGCGCCGGCGACGCGAGCACAGCTGGGCATGGTGGCTGAACCCCAGCTCAGCCTCTGATCTCTCCGTCTCTCATGCTCGGTGTGACTGGACGGCCCTCCTCTCAACGGCACGGCGGCAGCAAACCCTAGCAGTGTCAGCGGCGGCTCAGCAGGGACGGGTTCCTTCGGCGGCAGCAGCGACGCGACCTCCTCTCCCCTGCGTCGTTCCCTTCTCCACGGTGGAACCCATCAGGGATGGCAGCAGCACCAGCCGCGACGGGTTGACTGCGACGGAACCCTTGGCGGTGACAATGGCGAGGTGGCTGAGCTTGTGAACGACAGCAGTGCAGAGGCGGTTTCTTCCCCTCCCGTGCGCGCCAGTTCCTCCCGTCAGCCTCTCTTTTTGTGATCGCAAGGATGGCGGTGGCGTGGTGAGAACGATGGCGGCGGCGTGGTGAGAACAATAGCGGCGACGCGGCGAGGGCGACAGCGGCGCTGTGAGCTCCCTACCCTCTCCCCGCCGGCGAACCTTCCTCTTTCCTTCTCCTTCAATCCGTTTCCTACTTCTGTCTCTCTCCTTTCATGGAAATGGGAAAGGAAACCGTGTGCTGCTGTGAAGGGGGGTTGGGTGGTGGCTGCTGGGTCACTAGGACTAGGGTTTCATTTTTGAAATTTAGGGTTAGGGACAATTTGGTAAATTTAAATAAAATTGGGAATAATATAGTAATTAGAAATAAATTCTAATTCAACAATAATAATGTATAAAAATACTATTTGCTCATCAATTGTACAAATTATTTTCATTAAAATGTTCAAATCCAAAAATTAGAAATAATATACTTAAATCCTTTATTTTCTCAAAACAGTAGTATCAATATTCTAAAATATTAATTATTTAGTCCAAGATCATATAAAAATCCTTATTATTTCACAACCACTAACTTTGTGATTTAAATATAGAAAATAATCCAATAATTATAAAATTGGATAATAATCATAACTTATCTCAAATTCAATAAATCAAAACTTGCCTTAATTATCTTTAATAAAATAATTTCTGAAATTAAGGTTATAAACAACCATATGATTTGAGACTTGATCATAATAAGACTTTTCAAAGGTTTTGGGTCTTACAGGATGTGGATTGGTGAAGGTTTTATGGAGAAGAGGGTAGGATTTGATAGGTGAGGGGTTTTTGGGGAAGAGGTGTTGAAGTGATTGGTGAAGGGTATATGGGGAAGAGTATTATGAAAAGGTGTGAAGAAGAGAGAGTGTGAGTTGATGTTGGTGGGGATCCTGTGGTGTCTACAGATCCTGAGGTGTCAAGGATTTCTCATCCCTGCACCAATTAGGCTTGCAAAATGCCCTTTGCTGCCAATCCTGGCGTTAAACGCCAGGTTGCTGCCCATTTCTGGCGTTTAACCCCAGCTTCTTGCCCTTTTCTGGCGTTAAAAGCCAGTCTGGTGCCCATTTCTGGCGTTAAACACCCAGAATGGTGCCAGACTGGGCGTTTAACGCCCATTCTGTTGCCCTTACTGGCGTTTAAACGCCAGTAGGCTTCTCCTCCAGGGTGTGCTATTTTTCATTCTGTTTTTCAGTTTATTTTTGCTTTTTCAATTATTTTTGTGACTTTACATGATCATCAACCTACAGAAATCATAAAATAACAACAGAAAGTAGAAATTTAACATAGATAAGTAAAATTGGGTTGCCTCCCAACAAGCGCTTCTTTAGTGTCAGTAGCTTGACAGTGGGCTCTCATGGAGCCTCACAGATACTCAGAGCATGATGATGGCCTCTTAACACCAAACTTAGAGTTTGGTTGTGGGGATTTTATTTGACTCTGTATTAAGAGAAGCCTTTCATGCTTCTTCCCTTTCCTGTTTGCAAACCATGGTGCTTCCTGAATGGCAAAGAGTTGCTCATCCGGAAAGGTTTCAGAGATCTCAGTAGGAGGGAGGGACGCCCCTGCTACTGGTTCTATCCGGGACAGGTGATCAGCTACCTGGTTCTCTGTCCCTTTTCTGTCTCTTATTTCTATATCAAACTATTGCAGAAGCAACAACCATCTTATGAGCCTGGGTTTTGAATCCTACTTTGTGAGTAGGTATGTAAGAGCAGCATGGTCAGTATACACAATCACTTTTGAACCTACTAAATAGGATCTAAACTTGTCAATGGCATAAACCACTGCAAGTAACTCTTTTTCTGTAGTTGTGTAATTCTTCTGTGCATCATTTAAAACACGGCTAGCATAGTAAATGATGTGCAGAAGCTTGTTATGCCTCTGTCCCAACACTGCACCAATGGCATGGTCACTAGCATCACACATTAGTTCGAATGGTAATGTCCAGTCTGGTGCAGAGATGATTGGTGCTGTGACCAACTTAGCTTTCAGGGTTTCAAACGCTTGTAGACACTCTGTATCAAATACAAATGGCGTGTCAGCAGCTAGCAGATTGCTCAGAGGTTTTGCAATTTTTGAAAAATCCTTTATAAACTTCCTGTAGAATCCTGCATGTCCCAGAAAGCTTCTGATTCCCTTTACATTGGCAGGTGGTGGTAATTTTTCAATTACTTCCACTTTAGCTTGATCCACCTCTATACCCGTGCTTGAAATTTTATGCCCAAAGACAATTCCTTTAGTCACCATGAAGTGACATTTTTCCCAGTTTAAAACTAGGTTGGTCTCTTGGCATCTTTTCAGAACAAGTGCTAAATGGTCAAGACAGGAGCTGAATGAGTCTCCCAATACTGAAAAGTCATCCATGAAGACTTCCAAAAAATTTTCTACCATATCAGAGAAGATAGAGAGCATGCACCTCTGAAAGGTTGCAAGTGCATTGCATAGACCAAAGGGCATCCTTCTGTAGGCAAATACTCCAGAAGGACATGTGAATGCTGTTTTCTCTTGGTCCTGAGGATCTACTGCAATTTGGTTGTATCCTGAATAGCCATCCAAAAAGTAGTAGTATTCATGACTTGCTAGTCTCTCTAGCATCTGGTCTATGAATGGTAAAGGAAAATGATCCTTTCTGGTGGCTATATTGAGCTTTCTATAGTCAATACACATACATCACCCTGTAACTGTTCTTGTAGGAACCAGTTCATTCTTTTCATTATGAACCACTGTCATTCCTCCCTTCTTAGAGACAACATGGACAGGGCTCACCCAGGGGCTATCAGAAATAAGATAAATAATCCCAGCCTCTAGTAACTTAGTGACCTCTTTCTGCACCACTTCCTTCATGGCTGGATTTAGCCGCCTCTGTGGTTGAACCACTGGCTTAACATCATCCTCCAATAGGATCTTGTGCATGCATCTTGCTGGGCTAATGCCCTTAAGGTCACTTATGGACCACCCAAGAGCTGTCTTGTGTGTCCTTAGCACTTGAATTAGTGCTTTCTCTTCCTGTGGATTTAAAGCAGAGCTTATGATCACTGGAAAAGTGTCACCCTCTCCCAGAAATACATATTTCAGGGATGGTGGTAGTGGCATGAGCTCGGGTTTAGGAAGTTTCTCCTTTTCCTGAGGGATTTTCAGAGGTTCTTTTATTTCCTCTGATTTCTCCAGACCAGGCTGAACATCTTCAAAGATGTCCTCTAGCTCTGATTCAAGACATTCAGTCATATTGACCTCTTCCACCAGGGAGTCAATAATATCAATGCTCATGCAGTCATTTGACGTGTCTGGATGCTGCATAGCTGATGAGCGGATAATTTATACGCTTTTTGGCATTGTTTTTAGTATGTTTTTAGTAGGATCTAGTTACTTTTAGGGATGTTTTCATTAGTTTTTATGTTAAATTCACATTTATGGACTTTACTATGAGTTTGTGTGTTTTTCTGTGATTTCAGGTATTTTCTGGCTGAAATTGAGGGACTTGAGCAGAAATCAGATTCAGAGGTTGAAGAAGGACTGCTGATGCTGTTGGATTCTGACCTCCCTGCACTCAAAGTGGATTTTCTGGAGCTACAGAACTCGAAATGGCGCGCTTCCAATTGAGTTGGAAAGTATACATCCAGGGCTTTCCAAAAATATATAATAGTCCATACTTTGGCCAAGAATAGATGACGTAAACTGGCATTCAACGCCAGCTCTCTGCCCAAATCTGGCGTCCAGCGCCAGAAAAGGATCCAAAACCAGAGTTGAATGCCAGAAATGGATCAAAACCTGGCGTTCAACTCCACAAATGGCCTCTGCACGTGCTACACTTAAGCTCAGCCCAAACACACACCAAGTGGGCCCCGAGAGTGGATTTATGCATCAATTACTTACTCATGTAAACCCTAGTAGCTAGTTTATTATAAATAGGACCTCTTACTATTGTATTAGGCATCTTTTGATCATCTTAGGATCTTAGGATCATCTTTGAACGCATTGTTCTTAGACCATGGGGGCTGGCCACACGGCCATGCCTGGACCTTTCACTTATGTATTTTTAACGGTAGAGTTTCTACACTCCATAGCTTAAGGTGTGGAGCTCTGCTGTTCCTCAAAGATTAATGCAAAGTACTACTGTTTTCTATTCAATTCTTCTTATTTCTCTTCTAAGATC
>NC_029787.2:97546245-97596432 GCF_000816755.2 Arachis ipaensis | reverse complement strand
GTGAGCATATTATTCACTGAGAGGAGGGGATGTAGCCACTGACAACGGTGATGCCCTTGCATAAAGCCAGCCATGGAAAGGAGTAAGACTGATTGGATGAAGATAGCAGGAAAGCAGATGTTCAGAGGAACGAAAAGCATCTCCATTCGCTTATCTGAAATTCCCACCAATGATTTACATAAGTATCTCTATCCCTATTCTATTTTATTATATTAAATTCAAAAACACCATTATCCAATTATATCTGCCTAACTGAGATTTGCAAGGTGACCATAGCTTGCTTCATACCAACAATCTCCGTGGGATTCGACCCTTACTCACGTAAGGTATTACTTGGACGACCCAGTGCACTTGCTGGTTAGTTGTATCGAAGTTGTGACAATTATGTATTGAGATCAGAGCACCAAGTTGCTCACGTTGCCAAGGATTGTTTGAGCCTGGACATCACAATTTCGTGCACCAATAGCTTTGACAACATTTAACTTGAACTCATCCTCATTGACTCTCAGGGTCACTTCCCCTTTTTGGACATCAATGAGAGTTCGTCCAGTTGCTAGGAAAGGTCTTCCTAGAATCAGAGTTGCACTCTTGTGCTCCTCTATTTCCAGCACTACAAAGTCAGTGGGAAAGGCAAATGGCCCAACCTTGACAATCATGTCCTCAATTATGCCTGATGGGTATTTAATGGAGCCATAAGCAAGTTGAAGACATATCCGGGTTGGTTTGACCTCTTCAGTCAAGCCAAGCTTTCTGATGGTGGATGCAGGTATTAGATTGATACTTGCTCCAAGGTCACATAGAGCTGTCTTGGTGCAAGCACCCTCTAATGTGCATGGTATCATAAAGCTTCCTGGATCTTGAAGCTTCTCTGGTAAGCTTTTCAGAATGACTGCACTACATTCTTCAGTGAGAAACACCTTTTCAGTTTCTCTCCAATCCTTCTTATGACTTAAGATCTCTTTCATGAACTTAGCATAAGAGGGTATTTGCTCAAGTGCCTCTGCAAACGGGATCTTTATCTCAAGAGTCCTGAGATAGTCTGCAAAGCGGGCAAATTGTTTATCCTGCTCCGCTTGGCGGAGTTTTTGAGGATAAGGCATCTTGGCTTTATATTCTTCAACCTTAGTTGCTGCAGGTCTATTCCCTACAGAGGTGGTTGGAGAAGCCTTCTTAGACGGGTTACTATCAGCACTTGCAGGTGTCTGATCCCTCATTGGCGTTTGAACACTAGGATTGGGTGCTGGATGGGCGTTTAACGCCAGCTCCCACCTTTTTCTGGCGTTTGAACGCCATAACTGGGCAGGGAATGGGCGTTTAACGCCAACTTTTCTCCCTTTTCTGGCGTTTGAATGCCAGAAGTTGGCATCCACTGGGTGTTTAACGCCAATCTTTCACCCTTTTCTGGCGTTTGAACGCCAGAATTATTTCTCTCTGGGCTCTTACTGTCCTCAGAGGGATTTTGGGTAGTGGTTTGGTCATCCTTTGTCAGTTGTTCCTTTCTTGGCTTTCTGCTACTTTGAGCTGCTTTATTCAATGTCTTTTCGCTCCTTAATTGAACAGCTTGGCATTCTTCTATTATCTGCTTAGATAGCTGCTATCTTGTTTGATTCAATTGTGCTTCCATATTCTTGTTACCATTTTTAGTGTCTTGGATCATCTCTTTAAATTCTGCTACTTGTTTTTTCATAAGGAGTAATTGTTGATTAAGCTCAATAATCTATTCTTGAGGATTAGGATCAGTAGTTACTGCCCTGGCCTCTTCCTTTATGTAGGACTCACTACTAGAGTACAAATGTTGATTTCTAGTAACCGTATCTATGAGTTCTTAAGCCTTTTCAATTGTCTTCCTCATGTGTATAGATCCACCAGTTGAGTGGTCTAGAGATATCTGAGCTTTTTTTGTAAGCCCATAGTAGAAGATGTCTAACTGTACCCACTCTGAAAGCATTTCAGAGGGCATTTCCTTAGCATCCCTCTGTACCTCTCCCAGGCATTATAAAGGGATTCATGATCCTCTTGTTTAAAGCCTTGGATGTCCAGCCTTAGCTGTGTCATCCTTTTTGGAGAGTAAAATTGATTCAGGAATTTGTCTGATAATTGTCTCCATGTTTTTATGCTTGCTTTGGGTTGGTTATTTAACCACCTCTTAGCTTGATCTTTTACAGCAAATGGAAACAGTAATAATCTGTAGACATCCTGATCCACTTCTTTATCACGTACTGTGTCAGCAATTTGTAAGAACTGTGCCAGAAACTCAGTAGGTTCTTCCTGTGGAAGACCGAAATACTGGCAATTTTGCTGCACCATGATGATGAGCTGAGGATTTAGCTCAAAATTGCTTGCTTTGATGGGAGGTATACAGATGCTACTCCCATATGCAGCTGTAATGGGGTTAGCATATGACCCTAGAGTCCTTCTGGACTGCTCATTTCCACTTAGGTCTATGATGGAGAAAGGGAGATGATGTGGATTGTAATTAAAATATATTTTTGTTTTTGTTTTATTTTAATTAAAATTAACCGAATAAAATAAAACGAAATAAATGAAAAATAAAATAGAACTTTCGAAAATTAGAAGAAAATAAAAGCAAATTGAAAACTAAATTAATTAATTGATTAAAAAGATTTTGGAAAGAGCAATAAAAAAGATATGATTGAAAATTATTTTGAAGAAGATATGATTGAGAAAATATGATTGCAATTAAAAAAATATGATTGAAAAGATATGATTGAAGGAATTAAAAAGATTTGATTTTTAAAAAAGATTTGAAAAGATCAATTTTTGAAATTATAATTTTGACTTGACTAAAAAAAAAGATATGATTTTGAAAATCTTTGACTAATTTAATGCAAAATTTTGAAATTTATGAGTAAAATAGGGAAAAGATATTTTTTTATTTTTGAATTTTAATGAGGAAAGAGAAAAACAACAAAATGACACTAAACTTAGAAATTTTAGATCAAAACAAAGAGAACAAACAAGAAAACTTTGAATGTCAAGATGAACACCAAGAACACTTTGAAGATCAAGATGAACACCAAGAACAAATTTTTGAAAAATTTTTAACTAAATAGAAGCACAAAAACACACCAAACTTAAAATTTTTAGAAAATCAAACACAAATTTTTGAAAAATTAAAGGAAAACACAGAGAAGACACCAAACTTAAAATTTTTAGAAAATCAAACATAAATTTTCGAAAATTTAAAGGAAAACACAAAGAAGACACCAAACTTAGAATTTTTTAAAGATCAAGAAAGAACTAAGAACATGCAAATTCGATAAATTGAAAGAAAATAAAAGCATGCAATTGACACCAAACTTAAAATATGAAACTAAACTCAAATAAAAGACTCTAAACCAACAAAAAATAAATTATTCCTAATCTAAGCAACAAAATAAACCGGCAGTTGTCCAAACTCGAACAATCCCCAGCAACGGCACCAAAAACTTGGTGCACAAAATTACAATCACACTTTTGCAACTCCGCACAACTAACCAGCAAGTGCACTGGGTCGTCCAAGTAATACCTTACGTGAGTAAGGGTCGATCCCACGGAGATTGTTGGCTTGAAGCAAGCTATGGTTATCTTGTAACTCTTAGTCAGGATATCAATAATTCTCAGATTTAATTGTAAAAAGTAAAAGAACATGAATAAATACTTGTTACGCAGTAATGAAGAACAGGTTGAGGTTTTGGAGATGCTTTGTCTTTTGAATCTCTGCTTTCCTACTGTCTTCTTCTTCATGCACGCAAGGCTCCTTCCATGGCAAGCTTTATGTTGGGCATCATCGTTGTCAATGGCTACTTCCCGTCCTCTCAGTGAAAATGTTCCAAATGCGCTGTCACCACACGGCTAATCAGCTGTTGGTTCTCGATCATGTTGGAATAGGATCCATTGATCCTTTTGCATCTGTCACACGCCCAACACTCGCAAGTTTGAAGCTCGTCATGGTCATCCCTTCCCAGATCTTACTCAGAATACCACAGACAAGGTTTAGACTTTCCGGATCTCAAGAATGGCCGCTAGTAGTTCTAGCCTATGCCACAAAGGTTCCAATCTTAGATTAGAAACCCAAGAGATACACATTCAAGCTTGATTGCATATAGAACGGAGGTGGTTGTCAGGCACGCATTCATAGGTGAGAATGATGATGATTGTCACGGATCATCACATTCATCAGGTTGAAGTGCGAATGAATATCTTAAAATAGAAGCAAGCGTGATAGAATGGAAAACAGTAGTAATTACATTAATTCATGAAGAACAGCAGAGCTCCTCACCCCCAACAATGGGGTTTAGAGACTCATGCCATATCAGATACAATATGAAACATGTAGAATGTCATGCGGTGTGTAAATACAATAGCAAAAGGTCCTATTTATAGAAAACTAGTAGCCTAGGGTTTACAGAAATGAGTAAATGATGCAGAATCCACTTCCGGACCCACTTGGTGTGTGCTTGGGCTGAACATTGAAGATTTCTCATGTAGAGACTTTTCTTGGAGTTAAACGCCAGCTTTTGTGCCAGTTTAGGCGTTTAACTCCAGCTTTTATGCCAGTTCAGGCGTTTTGACGCCAGAATTTTTATGCTGACTTGGAACGCTGGTTTGGGCCATCAAATCTCGGGCAAAGTATAGACTATTATATATTGCTGGAAAGCCCAGGATGTCTACTTTCCAACACAATTAAGAGTGCGCCAATTGGGTTTTTGTAGCTCTAGAAAATCCACTTCGAGTTCAGGGAGGTCAGAATCCAACAGCATCTGCAGTCCTTTTTCAACCTCTGAATAAGATTTTTGCTCAGGTCCCTCAATTTCAGCTAGAAAATACCTGAAATCACAGAAAAATACACAAACTCATAGTAAAGTCCAGAAATGTGATTTTTGAATAAAAAATAACTAAAATATACTAAAAACATACTAAAAACAATGCCAAAAAGCGTATAAATTATCTGCTCATCATTGACATCCTGTTTGCAACCTGATGAGCGGATATTTTATACGCTTTTTGACATCATTTTCATATAGTTTTTAGCATGTTTTATTTAAGTTTTATTATATTTTCATAGGTTTTGGTGTAAAATTCACATTTTTGGATTCTACTATGAGTTGTATTTTATGGTGATTTTAGGTTTTCTGGCTAAAATATGAGAGTTTTGACAAAGTCTGATTCAGAGGCAAGGAAAGCGTAGCAGATGCTGTCAGGATCTGACCTCCGTGCATTCAAGCAAGCATTTCTAGAGCTACAGATATCCAAATAGAGCGTTCTCAATGGCTATCGAAAGCTAACATCTAGGCTTTCAAGCAATATATTATAGCACATACTTGTCTTTGGAGATGAAGGCCCAAAACTGGAATTCAACGCCAGCCATCTACCCCCTTCCTGGCGTTGGACGCCCAAAAGGGAGCAGCTGGCGTCCAACACCGAAAGGGGAGTCCAAAGGGGGCGTTCAATGCCCAAGAGCCCTACTAGCATGTGGAGACACCTTTAGCTCAGCCCAAACACTCACCAAGTGGGGCCCGGAAGTGGATTTTTGCACTACAATGAAGTAAACCCAAGAGAAGAGTACAAGGTCATCACTACTGAAGCTGAGGCCAAATCTGAAGGGAGTAATCTGGCATTGAACGCCAATGATGAGATCCCTAATGGGTGTTCAACGCCCAATGATATGCCATCCTTAGCGTTGAACGCTAGTAAGGATGTCCTTACTGGGCGTTCAACTCCAATGCTACACCTTTAATGGCATTGAACGCCAGTAAGGTGACCTTACTGGGCGTTCAATGCCCAAACTGGCACAAGAGCTGGCGTTGAATGCCAGTAAGGAGGACCTTACTGGGTGTTCAACGCCCAAATTGGCAGAGAAGCTGGCATTGAACGCCAGTGAAGATGTCCCCACTAAGTGTTCAATGCCTAAAAAGCCACAAGAGATGGAGTTGAATGCCAGTTAGGGTATTCCTACTGAGTATTCAAAACCCACTAATGAAGTCCCTATCCAAGGATTCAAGGAAGCCAAGGCTCATGTAGAGACCATAGAGGTCCCCTTACGTACACTCTTACAATGCATGAGTTCTGATGAATACTCATCCTCTGATGAGGATGAGGAAACTAGGGAAGAGCAAATTGCTCGGTACCTAGGAGCTCTCATGAAGCTAAATGCCAAGTTATTTGGAGTAAAGACATTGAAGGAAGATCCTCCAATGCTTACGAAAGAACTCAATGCTTTGGTTTAGCAGAAGCTGCCTCAAAAGCTTCCGGATCCCGGACGCTTCCTAATTCCTTGCACCATAGGCACCATGACCTTTGAGAAGGTTCTGTGTGACCTAGGGTCAAGTATAAACCTCATGCTACTCTCTGTGATGGAGAAGATGGGAATCTTTAAGGTACAAGCTGCAAATATCTCACAGGATATGGCAGACAAGTCAATGAAAAGAGCATATGACCTAGTAGAGGATATCTCAGTAAAGGTTGAAGACCTTTATATCCCTGCAAACTTTATAATCTTAGATACTGAGGAAGATGAGGATGAGTCCATCATCCTTGGAAGACCTTTCCTAGCCACTGCCAATACTATCATTAATGTAGCAAAGGGAGAATTGATTTTACAACTAAGGGAGGAGCACATCTTGTTCAAGATGCCTTACCCTAACTCTCCCTCTGAGAAAAAAGAGATAACTGTACAACACTTAGTGTTCTAACCATCTCTCTCAGTGCATAGCTTTACTAATCCCTTAGACACCAATTCTAAGTTTGGTGTTGGGCAGCCATAAACAAGAACTAAGAACAAAGGTACTAAGAAGAAAGTACATAAAGGCTGGAGGGACAAAAAGATCCCCACTGAAGGCCTCTCACCTGGCATGAGAGTTGTCTTCACTAAGAAACCAGTCATACCACATACAGTGAGTCACATCCTGTCTCTAGAGCATGTAGAGCTCGTCCATGAGAAGACATAAAGAAAGTTCACTGTAAGGGGCGAAATTCTGAGCCCATATCAATCTCCATAAGGAGCTAACCGTCAAGCTAATGACGTTAAAATAGTGCTTGTTGGGAGGCAACCCAACCATAGTTATTATTTTTGTTTTTGTTTTTCTTAGTTATTTTCTTTAGGTTCATGATCATGTGCATTAGTCAGAACAGAGACATAAACGTTCATAAGTGGAAAAAGAATACCCTGGAGTAAATGTCTTGTTGGCATTGAACACCAGACAAGAAGGCAAGAGTAGGCGTTCAACGCCAACAAAGGGTAATATTTCTGGCGTTGAACGCCAGCCAGGGAGCAAAGGCTGGGCATTTAACGCCCAACAGAGACAGAAGACTTGGCATTGAACACCAGGAAGGAGGTCCCTCTTGGGCGTTCAACGCTCTGAGTGGAGCAGCAAGTTGGCGTTGAACGCCAGCTATGGAGCATAAGCTGGGCGTTCAACGCCCATAAGGAGCATAGGGAATTTGAATTCCCTAGCCTTTCAAGACCAGTGGGTCCCACAACATCTTCACCTACCCCACCTTCTTCTCTCTTCTTTTCACACTTTCCCACATACACTTTCCTATAAACCCTCAACTAATCACATCCATCCCTCTTCCCCAAACCATCATAACTCCCACCAACCCCCACCCATTAAAATTCAAATTTTTCCACATATATTCCCCCCATTAATTTGAAACCCTAACTATACCCTCCCTATAAATACTCCCTCATACCACTTATCCCACACACTACTCATACACCTTTAGCCCTCACTTGGCCGAATTGCTCTTCCCCTCCATCTCCATCTATTTTCTTCTTCTTCTACTCCATTCCTCTCTTTTGTTTATTTTTGCTCGAGAACGAGCAAAGTTTTAAGTTTGGTGTTGGAAAATCCTTGCTTTTTGCTTTCTATTCCTACTTATGGCACCCAAGGTCGAAGAACCCTCTAGAAAGAGGAAAAGAAAGGTCGTAGCCACTACCTTCGAATCTTGGGAGATGGAGAGATTTATCACCAAAAACCACCAAGACCACTTCTATGAAGTAGTGGCAAAGAAAAAAGGTGATCCTTGAGGTCCCTTTTGAGCTTAATAAGAATGAGTATCTGGAGATCTGACATGAAATCCAGAGGAGAGGTTGAGGTTGGGATCTTAATGGTGCAAGAGTTCTAGGCTAATACATGGGTCATGAAAAACCATGACATTAGTGTGAACCCACATCCTAAAAATTGGAGCACCATGGTCCGAGGAAGAATCTTAGACTTTAGCCCGAAAAGTGTGAGGTTGGCGTTCAACTTGCCTTTGATGCAAGGAGACCCACATCCTTAAACTAGAAGAGTCAATTTTGATCAAAAGCTAGATCAAGTGCTCTCAGACATCTGTGTGGAAGGAGCATAGTGGAAAAGAGATTCCCAAGGCAAGCCTATCCAACTAAGAAGGCCTGACCTCAAGCCCATAGCTAGAGGATGGTTAGAATTCATCCAACGCTCTATCATCCCTACTAGCAACCGGTCCGAAGTGACCATAGACTAAGCCATCATGATCCATTGCATCATGCTCAGAAATGAGGTGGAAGTACATGAGGTGATACTTCAAGAGTTGTACAAAGTGGCAGATAAGCCCTTCATCCATACAAGGTTAGCTTTCCCCTCATCTTATCTGTCACCTATGCAATTCAGTCGGGATTGTCATAGAAGGTGACATTCCAATTGAGGAGGACAAGCCCATCACATAAAGAAGGATGGAGCATACTAGAGAGCCGATATATGAACCACAACATGAGCATGTGGAGCCACCTCAACATGAGATCCTTGAGATGCTTCAAGGGATGTATTTTCCTCCTCAAAGCTATTGAGATCAATGGCATACTTCCATGGGAGAATTAAGCTCTAACATGCATCATGAAAAACACACCCTGGAGAGCAAAAGTTTGCGCCAACGTTAGCCTCTAACTTTTTGGCTAACGTTGGCGCCATGAGTATGCAAGGGGAGGCCAACGTTGGAGCAAAAGTTAGACCCCTAACTTTTTCCCCAACGTTGGTATCAGCAAAGAAGGGTGGCTGATGTGAAAAGTTGGAGTAAAAGTTAGCCTCAAACTTTTACTCCAACTTTTACTCAAGCTTTCATAATTCCAACCCGGTTCAATTCGGTTCTTCTCCAAACTCCAAGAGCAATCAACCAAGGCCTCTCTCAACCCAATTCCATCAAGAGCAAAGGCCCAATTGAAGGCTTGAAGACCATTTGAAGAAAGTGTATAAATAGCATAGGATTTAAGTTTTTCGGAGAGCTTTTCCTTTGAGTTTTCAGAGAGAGTTTTCGGAGAGTTTTGGTGTTGAGTGAATTTTAAATTTCTAAGTCTTGGGGAAGGAGAATTGAATTCCCTTCCTCTTAGTTTTCTTGCTTTAAATTTCAATTACAATTGTCCTGGATCTTGGGTGGAGAATTGAAGAACTTCTGTTTCAATCTCACCTTGGGATCTTGTTTAATTTTCTGCTTAATTGAATTTCAGTTTCGGTTAATTGCTTTTCATCTACTTTCTTTGCAATCTACATTTCCTTTGCAATTGTTGTTTCACTTAACCCACTAACTGTTTGAATTTTTGCTTAAGCTAACTAAAACTTCATTCTAGCAGTAGATTGAAGTGTCACTGGTTTGTGTGTTTCTTATGTTCTGCTTGTATATCAGGTACAAGAAGAACCACACCCACCTTTCATGAACAAGACGAAAGAACTCTCAGGAGGTTAAGAAGAGCTGAAAGAGGGAAAAATATTGTTGGAGAAGAGGAATCAGAAGAAGAATTCCAGGATATGGAGGAACATTCAACCAATCCACCTGGTGGAGCAGACAACAACAACAACAACCCACCCCAGAGGAGAGTTTTGGCCTCCTATACCTTTGCAAATGCTAGACATTGTGGAAGCAGCATTCTCACCCCTAATGTCAATGCAAATAACTTTGAATCGAAGCCACAACTCATTACATTGGTCCAAAACAACTGCTCGTTTGGGGGAGGACCATTGGAGGATCCAAATCAACATCTATCTACCTTCTTAAGGATTTGTGACACTGTCAAGTCCAATGGCGTGAATCCTGAGACCTACAAGCTTCTGCTGTTCCCGTTCTCATTAAGGGACAAGGCTGCACAATGGCTTGAAACTTTTCCTCAAGGAAGCATCACTAGCTGGGATGATTTGGTGACTAAATTTCTAGCCAAATTCTATCCATCTCAAAGAGTTATCAGGCTGAAAACTGAGGTACAAACATTCACACAATTGGATGCTGAAAATCTGTATGAAGCATGGGAGAGATACAAGGCTCTGCTGAGGAAATGTCCACCAGAAATGTTCACTGAGTAGGACAAGCTACAGAACTTCTATGAAGGACTCACTCTAAAGGCTCAAGAATCACTTGACCACTCAGCTGGAGGATCACTGCAACTGATGAAAATAGCAGAAGAAGCTCAAAATCTTATTGACATGGTGGCCAACAATCAATATTTCTTTGCTCACCAAAACAAAATTCAAGAGAAAAGATTGAAGAAGAAGATAAACTATTATTGATTCATTGAATTACAATAGAGCTCCCTAACCCAATGAAAGGGGGTTTAGTGAGTCATAGCTCTGAATTCAATTACAAAGAAATGAAAACTAGCTCCTTAAAAGTGAAAGTAAAAGTCCCCATCAGGGGCTGGATTCCCCTTCAATCCCCCCTCTTCAAATGCAGAAACTAAGGCCTTTAAATAGGCTCCCTAAATTACAAAATGAAAATGAAATTCAAAGCAAATTACAATCAAATGAAAATAAACTATTCAGATGATTCTTGTGGCCTTGATTTGGTGTTGTTGATGGGCCTTGCTTGCTTGAAGGGTAGAGTGACATAATTGATCCAAAAAGGATAATGATCCATTAAACTACACTCAAACGTTGCACCCCCCCTTTCTTGAGTCGTCACTTTGTTCTCTTGTCAACCTTGCCAATTTGATGCCAAATATAGACTATTATACCTCGTTGGAAAGCTATGGATGTCAGCTTTCTAACGCAACTGGAAGCACCTCAATTGGATCTCTACAACTCGAGTTATACTCCATGGAAGGTGAAGAGGTCAGCTGGCCTGATTGCATGTTGGTACTATGCTCTTCTATGCACATTACGGGGCTGTTTTCTCCCTCAATTTTTAGTATCCACCATGCATGCCATATATGCTTGGAAAGCTCTAGATGTCTTCTTTCCAATGCATTTTGAATCACCTCATTTGGAGTTTTGTAGCTCAAGTTATTTATGTAAGCAACAAGCAACCAAAACCACAACCAGCAGCAAACTAACCAGAACCCCTACAGAAAAACTCAAAACAACTACCCCAACCCCAACCAGTACCAATCCAATAACCAACCCTCCAACCAAAATACCTACCATCCACCACCCACATCTCATAACCCACCTCAAGTATCACCTGAATCTCAAAGACTCACTAACTTGGAGACCTTGATGGATAAATTGTTGAAACACCCGGAAATGACAACCAAGAATCATGAAGCCTCCATAAAGAGCCTAGAGAGGCAGATGGGGCAAATCTCCAAGCAGATCTCTATTGAGAGACCTTCAAGCTCTCTGCCGAGTGACACAATTCCAAATCCTAAGGAAGAATGCAAGGCAATACAATTAAGGAGTGGGAGAACATTGGTGAGCAACAATGACACTACAAAGAAGCAAGCAGAGAGCAGCAAAAGACCAATAGAAGATGAGGAGCAAACAAAGGAAGATGAAGCCAAGAATCAAGTTGTGATGCCAAACAAGAGCACTGAGAAACTCAAAGAGAAGGATAACCAGTCACACGGTTCAAAAGAAGTAACTTAGGGACAGCAGCAAATAGGAAAGAGCATCACACCTCCACTGCCATATCCCCAGAGATTCAACAAAGAAACTAAGGACCAACATTTTCATAAGTTCCTTGAGACTTTCAAAAAGCTGGAAATCAATATTCCCTTGGCTGAAGCACTTGAGCAAATGCCTCTGTATGCCAAGTTTTTGAAGGAGCTTATCAACAAGAAAAGAAGTTGGCTTGAGAAAGAAACTGTGTTACTCACCGAGGAATGCAGTAGGCCATAAAGTTTCAAGAAAAGGGATAGAGGTTGATAAGGCAAAGGTTGAAATCATAGAAAAACTCCCTCCACCAATTAATGTGAAATGTGTTAGAAGTTTCTTGGGGCATGCTGGATTCTACAGAAGGTTTATCAAGGATTTTTCAAAAATAGCTAAACCTTTGAGTAATCTATTAATGCTTGATAACCCTTTTGTTTTTGATGAAAACTGCCAACAAGCT
This sequence comes from Arachis ipaensis, assembly GCF_000816755.2. NCBI lineage: Eukaryota > Viridiplantae > Streptophyta > Magnoliopsida > Fabales > Fabaceae > Arachis > Arachis ipaensis. The sequence continues at coordinate 97,584,156 of NC_029787.2, read as the reverse complement.
TTTGAAACTTTAAAAAACAGACTCACAACAGCACCAATCATCACACCTCCAGATTGGGAGTTACCCTTTGAACTCATGTGTGATGCAAGTGACCTTGCAATTGGTGCTGTACTTGGGCAAAAGAAGGGAAACTTAAATCATGTCATATATTATGCAAGTAAAGTGTTGAATGAGGCCCAAAGAAATTACACCACAACGGAGAAGGAGTTGCTAGCTGTAGTTTATGCTTTTGATAAGTTTAGATCATACTTGATAGGATCCAAAGTTGTAGTTTATACTGACCATGCTGCACTTAAGTATTTGATGTCAAAACAGGATGCTAAACCAAGACTTATCAGGTGGATATTGCTCTTACAAGAGTTTGACATTGAGGTAAGAGACAAGAAGGGCACTGAAAACCGGGTTGCTGACCATTTGTCGAGGCTACCACATGAAACAATTCAACAAGCAACTTAGCCCATGAACGAAAGCTTCCCAGATGAGCACCTTTTGCAGATCCAGCAAGCACCTTGGTTTGCTGACATAGCAAACTACACAGTGAGAAGAAAGATACCTCAAGACTTTTCTAAGCAACAAGTGAAGAAGTTAATCAATGAGGGAAAGAAATTATTATGGGATGAACCCTTCCTGTTCAAGAGATGTTCTGATGGATTAATTAGAAGGTGTGTCCCTGAGAGTGAAATGAGGGATATCCTGTGGCACTGCCATGGTTCAGCTTATGGTGGACACTTTGGCCCAGAGAAAACAGCTGCAAAGATATTGCAGAGCGGCTTCTACTGGCCAGAAAATATGTTCACCAATGTAATGAATGCCAGAAAGCAGGAGGATTAACAAGAAGGAATGAGATGCCTCAAAACTTCATCTTGGAACTGGAATTATTTGATCTATGGGGAATTGATTTCATGGGGCCCTTTCCCCCTTCCTATTCTTTCAGATATATCTTAGTCGCAGTGGAGTATGTCTCAAAGTGGGTGGAAGCCATAGCTACGACCACCTGTGATGCACAGATTGTCCTCCAATTCCTTAAAAAGCACATTTTCACAAGATATGGAGCGCCCAAGAGTCTTGTCAGTGATGGTGGTAGTCACTTTTGCAGCAAACAGATGGAGAAGCTCCTCCACAAATATGGAGTAATCCATAAAGTGGCTACACCTTACCACCCTCAGACTAATGGCCAGGCTGAACTAGCAAATAGGGAATTAAAGAAGATCTTAGAGAAAACAGTGGGAAGCACAAGAAAAGATGTTGAATAATTGACATGTATTGCAAGGAGCTAAGTTTGGTGTTGCACACCAAAAACAACTTAAGGGAGAATGGAGGATTCTAAGTTTGGTGTTCCACCAAAACCTCATTCAAAAGCACATTCTATCTTCCTGCACATTGTTAGTTCCAAGCAATTGAACAGATTATTCAACCACTTAACTGCTTTTTAGTCTTAACTTCATAACCTTTAGCAAGGACACAAGATTTTGCCTAGAGTTAACCTGCTGTATCCAGAGAAGTGGCAAGAACTCAAGTTTGGTGTTCCCACACCAAATTAAATCCACAAGCCACACTCAATTCATGCATACTAACTGGTCATCTAAGGGCTTGAGAAGAAAGCAACTTTTGAGAATTATGCAGGGAATTCACCACCATTTGAAGACACTATGCATCATAACTCAAAAGGGCACAACAGAAGGAAGGACAAAGGAATTGCAAACCAATAGATTGTATTTATACTTAACTCTTACTGTTGAAAAATGTTTTGACTTGTGTTTTGATAAAGTGTTCATCTAATACAAGTAGAATTTCTCTTAGAATAAGTAAGCTAGTCTATGTGTGTACTTGTGTGTTTACTTTCACTGAACAAAACGCATGCTTTGTCCCCTGCATTTTCAATTCAATAAAATAAATATTTGAATGTGAAGTGAGATAGTTCTCTGTTAGATAGAAGTACAATAAAAGTAAGTGGTGGTGTGTGTGTGATTGTATAATAGCTCACTTTAGTGAATAAAAGAACTAGGATGTCTCCTTCTAAGTATAGAGTGGCCCACTGTCTATGAATCTCAATCAAATAAAAATCCTTGGTTAGAAAGAAAAACAAAAAAAAAGAAAAAAAAAGCCAAAGAGTGGCAGAACAAAAGAAAAACAAAAAGAAACAAAGCTGGACACCAATAGCTTGAACCTTAGAATATATGCCTGTGGTGTCTTTGTATTAGGATCTGCTTGGACTATTAAGCTCTTTGGAGTGCATCAACACTTGATGACTTGGGTTAACTAACCCGGGATCATCAGCTGAAAGTCCATTATCAAGAGCAACCTAACTACAAAGCATTTAGTAACCCAAAGAGGTGCTGGGCATCAATATTCTAAGAAGGAATGTGAGCCAAGTATCTATAGTGAATAATGTGTCAAGTATAAAGAAAAGGAAATGAACTTGCTACACATGACACTCAAATAAAGCTTATGAACAAAATAATAGCCAAAGATAGAGAAATAATGAGAGGTCATAGCAGTATGTTACTTGAAGCTTGAAGGAGACTTTCTAGGCTTAAGAATCAATAAGAGGTGAGTGTTTACATATCCACATAAAACCCCATGAACTACCAATAACACTCTACTAGCATGAACATCCTCTTCCATTTCATTCTTTCTTCTAAAAAAAATCAATTCTTGCTTGGGGACAAGCAAGCTTTAAGTTTGGTGTTGTGATGACAAGTCATCTTAGCCTAGTTTCACTAGCCTTTTTCTTTTGTTTTCAATTGAATTATGAACTTTCTTGAGCCAAAAGCAAGCCAATTGGGTAGATTTTCATGATTCCTTTGATTTAATCAACCATGTATGAATTAATGCAATTTCATGAGGTTTTATGCTTTCATAATTCCAACCCGGTTCAATTCGGTTCTTCTCCAAACTCCAAGAGCAATCAACCAAGGCCTCTCTCAACCCAATTCCTTCAAGAGCAAAGGCCCAATTGAAGGCTTGAAGACCATTTGAAGAAAGTGTATAAATAGCATAGGATTTAAGTTTTTTGGAGAGCTTTTCCTTTGAGTTTTCAGAGAGAGTTTTCGGAGAGTTTTGGTGTTGAGTGAATTTTAAATTTCTAAGTCTTGGGGAAGGAGAATTGAATTCCCTTCCGCTTAGTTTTCTTGCTTTAAATTTCAATTACAATTGTTCTGGATCTTGGGTGGAGAATTGAAGAACTTCTATTTCAATCTCACCTTGGGATCTTGTTTAATTTTCTGCTTAATTGAATTTTTCACAAATCTCTCAACCAAATCTTGATTCGCTTGACTAAATCAACCACTAAACTAAAATTGCTCAATCCTTCAATCCCTGTGGGATCGACCTCACTCCCGTGAGTTATTATTACTTGATGCGACCCGATGCACTTGCCGGTTAGATTTGGGTGTTTTGGAGAAATTTGTTTTTCCACAAAAATATCCCATCATGTACCGGGTCGCATCAAGTAGTAATAACTTACAAGAGTGAGGTCGATCCCACAGGGATTGATGGATTGAGCAATTTTAGTTAGGTGATGAATTTAGTTAAGTGAATATTTGATGATTTGAGGGATTTTGATTAACAGAAGTGAAATTGCAAGAAAATAAAAGTGCAGAATAAAAATTTGCTGAATCTTAAAGTGCAGAAGAAGTAAATTGCAGAAACTTAAAGAGCAAGAAAGTAAAAGAGCTAAAACTTAAATTGCAAGAAAGGTAAATAACTGAAACTTAGGGTGTAAGAAACTTAAATTGCTGAATCTAAATTGCTGAAAAATGTAAATTGCTTAAAGAAAAAAGGGATTTGGATATTGGGATTCAAATTGAACTAGAAAATTGAAGTGTAGTAAACTAAAGAACTATGAGATGAAGAGAATTGCAGATGAACCGAAACAGAAATAAAAAATTGCAGAAGAATCAAAGCAGCAATAAAGCTCAGCTCGATTATGAAATCTTAAAAGATAAATTGACAATTGAAGAAGAGTAATGAGAACAGAAAGCAGATCTAGATCTCAATTACTCTCTTGACAAAATAGAAAAGAAATTGCAGAAGAAATAAAAATGAAAACAGAAAAGAAAGTTCAGATCTAACTTTCCAATTCTTAGAACTATCAAAAGAAAAGTAGAAGATGATTCTCAGATGAAGAATTTCAATGGAATTCTTTAATCTGAATTCAAAAACCCAAAACAAAAAGTAGAAGTTGCAGAAGAAAGAACAAGCAGAAAGAAAACTAGATCTAATCCCAATTCCCCCAAATTCAAACAAATGAAAATTTAAGAGTGAGAAAACTAAAAATGAGCAAAAGGTCCTTCTCAAATCAAATTTGTTCCTATTTATACACTTTCTATTTTGGTATTCAAAACTTGGAGAGGGCTTTTCAATTTTTTTGCCTTGAATGAATATAGATCCGGATTGGCTTGGTGTAATTGGATCAGGGTGCATTTTGTGCTCCCAGTGGAGCGTTAAGTTCACTTTGTGAACTCCACGTTCATTTTGCTTGCATGCTTCCTCACGTGCCAATTGCCTCCTACTAGCGTTCACTTAGTGAACGTTAAGTTCACTCATTGAGCGCTCTCTTTGTTGCGTGCCCTGGTTCCTTGGCCCATTCTCCCGAAAACGTTCACTTAGTGAACGTCACGTTCACTTATTGAACGTGCTTCTTGTGTGCTTCTTTGGTTGAGCGCTAGTCTTCATGGGCGTTGCATTAGTGAACTCCAAGGTCACTTACTGAACTTCCTCAGCACTGGCCCCTTGGTGCGTGCCTCCCCTTCATGGGCATTGCATTAGTGAACTCCAAGTTCACTTATTGAACGCCCTTAGTGTGCAGATGGCCTCCAAAGTTGTGAAAGTCACGAAAAAGTTCACAAAGTGAATGCCACGTTCAAAGTTTGAACGCTACCCTTTGCTCCTTTGGTGCATTTGGCATGATCTTCCTTCCCAAGGCTTGAGAATCACAAAAAAGTTAGAAAAGTGAACGCTAAGTTCACTTTATGAACGCTAGCCATTTGCTCTTTGAGCTTGGCGTTCACTAATTGCACGCAACGCTTCCATGGTTGTTTCTTTTCTTCATTTCTTCATTTCTTCACCTACAAACAACCAAACAAATAATCAAAGTATCACCAAATTCACAAGATCTTTGCATCATTCATAAATTCAATTAATTATAGCATAAACCCTATGATTTTGTGTAAAATAAATGATGGTTGATTGATTCAAAATAATCATGAAAATCCACTCCAATTGCTTACTTATTGTGCAAGAAAGTGCATAAAACCTAATGAAACTAATGAAAAATACTTGTAAAACTAGCATAAGATGACTTGTCATCAATAGTTCAATTATCTTGATGTGCTGACATTACTTTTGTTCTATGAATGTATGAATGAATAGTGCATATTTGAAATTGGAGTTAAGAATGTTGGCTCCTGAAAGAATGATGAAAAAGGAGAAGTATTATTGGTACTCTAAAAAATCAAAAGAAATTGATTCTTGAAGCAAGAAAAAGTAGCAAAAAGCAACAACAACAAAATGCGAAAAAATATATAGTAGAAAAAGAGAAATAAAAAGCAGAAAAAGCCAGTAGCTCTTTAAACCAGAAGGCAAGAGCAAAAGGTCAATAACCCTTTAAACCAAAAGGCAAGGGCAAAAGGATCCAAGGATTTAAGCATCAATGGTTAGGAGGGCCTAAAAGAAACAAAATCTTAGCCTAAGCACTCCAAAGAAACAATGTCCCTAACTATATGCTTGTGGTGTGAAGGTGTCAAGTAAAAAGCTTGAGACTGAACAGTTAAAGTCGTGATCCAAAGCAAAAAGAGTATGCTTAAGAACTCTGGACACCTCTATCTGGGGATTCTAGCAAAACTAAATCACAATCCGAAAGGGTTCACCCAGTTAAGTGTCTGTGGCATTTATGTATCTGGTGGTAATACTGGAAAACAAAGTGCTTAGGGCGACGACCAAGACTCTAAAAGCTGTGTTCATGAATAAAAAAGAACTAAACTAGGAGAGTCAATAATATCATCTGGATTCTAAGTTCCTAAAGAGGCCAACACTTCTGAAATTCAATGGATAGTGAGATGCAAAAAATATTCAAAAGCAAAAAGCTAATATTCAGAAGCAAAAAGCTACTAAGTCCCGCTCATCTAATTGAAACTGAGCTTCATTGAAAACTCTGAGATTTATTGTATCTTACTCTTCTTTTTATCCTACTTTGTTTTTAGTTGCTTGGGGACAAGCAACAGTTTAATTTTCGTGTTGTGATGAGCGGATATTTTATACACTTTTTAACATCACTTTCATATAGATTTTAGCATGTTTTGTTTAAGTTTTATTATGTTTTCATAGGTTTTGGTGTAAAATTCACATTTTTGGATTCTACTATAAATTGTTGTGTTTTATGGTGATTTCAGGTCTTTTCTAGCTGAAATCTGAGAGTTTTGACAAAGTCTGATTCAGAGGCAAGGAAAGCGTAGCAGATGCTGTCAGGATCTGACCTCCGTGCATTCAAGCATGCATTTCTGGAGCTATAAATATGCAAATGGAGCTTTCTCAATGGCTATGGAAATCTAGCATCTAGGGATTTCCAGCAATATATAATAGTCCATACTTTTCTTTAAAGATGAAGGACCAAAACTGACGTTCAATGCTAGCCATCTACCCCCTTCTTGGCGTTGGACGCCCAAAAGGGAGCAGCTGGCGTCCAACGCCCAAAGGGGAGTCCAAAGGGGGCGTTCAACGCCCAAGAGCTCTACTAGCATGCGGAGACACCCTTAGCTCAGCTCAAACACTCACCAAGTGGGCCCCGGAAATAGATTTTTGCACTACAAGCCTAAGCCTATCATATTTCTGTAATCCTTAGTTATTAGATTAGTATATATAGGAGAAGATCACCCTTGTTTTAGGATCCTCGACTACTATAGAACATTATTTTATATTTTCGAGTTTCATTGTACAATATGAACCACTAAACCTCCTAGGTTAAGATTAGGAGCTCTGCTGAGTTTTATGGATTAATAAAAGTACTACTGTTCTATGTCAATTCGTGTTTGATTCTCTCCTAAGATGTATCTTCGTTTTTCAACCTTATGAATGAGTTAAACCGTCATAAGTTATCTCTATTCTACATGGGTTCAGCGAGTGTCTTTCATCTGATATCAATGAACCACTTGCTTGAGGATACATCTCTTAGACAGCTAATCCATGACTTCATTGGGGTCTTCTCGAGACATCAGTTCAGCTAAGGTATGGGGAGATTAGGGTCTTTGTGGTAAAGGCTAGAACCAAGGTGCATCATTCTCTGATCTGAAAGATTCAACCTTGTCTATGGTGTTTTGAGTAGGATCACCAAGGGGATGAACTGCAGGACCTTCACCCTCATTCAGACTGGATGCGCACTAAACCTGGTGTTCAGCCTAGAGGAAGATTGGCGGCCTCTCAACCGGCATTGATCACATACAGCCTGCTATAGAAGAAATCATTCATAGTTGGAGTAGTTAGTAAGAAAGTATTGATCCAGAAGAACAAAGCGTCTCCGAAACCTTAACCATCTTCTTATCATTGTATTAACAATTACTGAGTAATGTTATCCTTATTTTACTTTTATGCGTTTAAACAACTACACAACTTTTCTATCCGCCTGACTAAGATTTACAAGATAACCACTGTTTTATCCAAGCCAACAATCCTCATGGGATCGACCCTGACTCACCTCAGATATTACTTGGACGACCCAGTGCACTTGCTGGTTCAGTTGTGCGAAGTTAAATTCCGCGCACCACAACCTTGTACAGCTCACATGGAATTAGTTGGTGGACTTTTACCTCATTCTCCATCATGATGCAGTGAATCATTACAGCCCTTCTGATGGTAACTTCAGAGCGGTTGCTAGTAGGGAGTATGGAACGCCCAATGAAATCCAACCAACCCCTAGCAATTGGTTTGAGATCCAATCTTCTCAGTTGGTTTGGTTTACCTTTTGTGTTATTGATCCACTAAGTTCCAGGTAGACATATGTCTTCTAGAATCTGATCCAGCTTGGGATCAGCTACCACCCTCCTATTAAAGGATTCTGGATCATCCCTTTTTGGAGGCAACTTAAAGATCTCTCTCACTTTGTCAAGATGAAAATAGAGAGTCTTTCCTCGCATCATGGTGCAAAAAGTATAAAATCCTTGTCCATCTTTCTTTTGCTTATCTGTCATCCACAGATTTGCATAGAATTCATGGATCATTGTTATTCCAACATTGATCTCAGGGTCGGCTAGGATCTCCCAGCCTCTCTTTCGAATTTTTTCTTGGATCTCCGGGTACTCATCTTCTTTTGATTTGAATTTGGCCTTCAGGATTACTATCCTCTTGCACATTATTTTGTAATAATTTTCTTCATGCTGCTTTGTGTAGAATCTGAAAGGTTTGAAAACAACTGTTTGGTTGTCTTCTTTCTTGCTTCTTGAAGTGGGATTTTTACTTTTTGGAGCCATGGAATTCAAATAGAGTGAGAAGGTAAGGCTCTTTCCACACTAAACTTAAAAGGTTTGCTCGTCCTCGAGCAAAAGAGAAGAAAGAAGACGAGGAGGAGGAGAAGAATTCGAAAGGAATGAGGATGAGGGAGTGTGTGGGGCGAATGGTATATAAAGGGATGGAGAGGGTGGGTTTTCAAAATTTATTAGATAAAAGATAAATAAAATATGATTCACACCTTGGTAAAACATAGAAAAAGATAAGTTTTAAAAATTGTTTAATCATCAAAAGATATGAAAAAGATAAAAAGATAAAATAGAAGGTATGAAAAAGATTTTAAAGTTAAATAAAAGATTTGAAAAGAATTGCAAAAGATATGAAATTTTGAAAAAAATTTGAAAAAGATTTAAAAAGATTTTGAATTTGAAAGGAATTTGAAATTAACAGATGATTGTTGAAGGAATTTTGTTTAGAAGATATGATTAAAAAGATAACATTTGGAAAAGATAAGTTGTGAAAAAGTAAATAACTTTCCTATCCCTTGTTGGGCGTTTGAGCACCCAGAATGCCTTGATTCTGGCGTTCAATGCCATCCTGGTGCTCTTTCTGGGCGTTGAACTCCCAGCCAGTGCCTCTTGGCTGGCGTTCAACGCAAGCTTGCCACTCCTTCTTGGGCGTGGAATGCCCAGCTAGTGCTCCCTGGCTGGCATTCAACGCCAGTCTTTCATCCCCCTTTAGGGCGTTGAACGCGCAGCCAGTGCTCCCTGGCTGGCGTTCAACGCCAGGCTTGCTGCTCCTTGAGGGTGTTCAATGCCCAATCAGTACCTTCTGGCTGGCATTGAATGCCAGTTTCTTTCCCTCTTGTCTGGCGTTCAACGCCAGCAAGGGGCTTCTCCCAGGGTGCTCTATTTTTCGTTCTGACTGCCCTTGCTTCTATTTTAACTACTGTACATGATCACAAACCTAAGGAAACAATTAAGAAAATTAAACTGATATAATTGAAATATACTTAATGAAAATAGAAATAACTCTAATTTGGTTGGGTTGCCTCCCAATAAGCACTTCTTTAACGTCACTAGCTTGATGGTACTGTGCTCATGTCAGGAACAGGGTGGATTTTTCTTGCTCAACTTTACCACCCAAGTAGTGTTTCACTCTCTGGCCATTAACAATAAATCTTTTGTCAGAGTAATTACTCTAGAGTTCTATGTGACCATAGGGTGATACATTAGTGATCAGGAAAGGTCCTGTCCAACGTGACTTAAGCTTTCTAGGGAAGAGCTTCAGTCTAGAATTGAAGAGCAGAACTTTTTGTCCAGGTTTAAAGACTCTGGAAGAAATCTTTCAGTCATGCCACTTCTTAGCCCTTTTGATGAGCGGATAATTTATACGCTTTTCGGCATTATTTTACATAGTTTTCAGTATGATTTAGTTAGTTTTTAGTATATTTTTTATTAGTTTTTAATTAAAATTCACATTTCTGGACTTTACTATGAGTTTGTGTGTTTTTCTGTGATTTCAGGTATTTTCTGGCTGAAATTGAGGGACTTGAGCAAAAATCATATTCAGAGGTTGAAGAAGGACTGCTGATGCTGTTGGATTCTGACCTCCCTGCACTCAAAGTGGATTTTCTGGAGCTACAGAACTCCAAATGGCACGATCTCAACGGCATTAGAAAGTAGACATCTAGGGATTTCCAGCAATATATAATAGTCCATACTTTGCCCGAGTTTAGATGACGCAAACTGGCGTTGAACACCAGTTCTATGCTGCATTCTAGAGTCAAACGCCAGAAACACGTCACGAACCAAGTTGAACGCCAAAAACACGTTATAACTTGGCGTTCAACTCCAAAAGAAGCCTCTGCACGTGTAAACTTCAAGCTCAGCCAAAGCACATACCAAGTGGGCCCCAGAAGTGGATTTCTGCATCAATTACTTACTTCTGTAAACCCTAGTAGCTAGTCTAGTATAAATAGGACTTTTTACTATTGTATTTTAATCTTTGGATTATCTTTTGATCTTTAGATCACGTTTGGGGACTGGCCTCTCGGCCATGCCTGGACCTTCATCACTTATGTATTTTCAAACGGTAGAGTTTCTACACAGCATAGATTAAGGTGTGGAGCTCTGCTGTTCTTCATGGATTAATGCAAAGTACTACTGCTTTTCTATTCAATTCAACTTATTCCGCTTCTAAGATATCCATTCGCACCCAAGAACATGATGAATGTGATGATTATGTGACGCTTATCATTATTCTCACTTATGAACGCGTGCCTGACACACACTTCCGTTCTACATGCAAACAAGCTAGAATGAATATCTCTTAGATATCTAATACAGGGGACTGAGTCCGAGATATTAGAATCTTCATGGTATAAGTTAGAACCCATGGATGGCCATTCTGGAGATCTGGAAAGCCTAAACCTTGTCTGTGGTATTCCGAGTAGGATCTGGGAAGGGATGGCTGTGACGAGCTTCAAACTCACGAGTGCTGGGCGTAGTGACAGACGCAAAAGGATAGTAAATCCTATTCCAGTATGATCGAGAACCAACAGATGATTAGCCGTGCCGTGACAGAGCATTTGGACCTTTTTCACTGAGAGGATGGGATGTAGCCATTGACAACGGTGATGCCCTACATAGAGCTTACCATGGAAAGGAGTAGGATTGATTGGATGAAGACAGCAGGAAAGTAGAGATTCAGAAGAACAAAAGCATCTCTATACGCTTATCTGAAATTCTCACCAATGAATTACATAAGTATCTCTATCTTTATTTTCTGTTTATTTATTATTATTATTCGAAAACTCCATAACCATTTAATATCTGCCTGACTGAGATTTACAAGATGACCATAGCTTGCTTCATACCAACAATCTCCGTGGGATTCGACCCTTACTCACGTAAGGTATTACTTGGACGACCCAGTGCACTTGCTGGTTAGTTGTATCGAAGTTGTGAACGAAAAAGAATTTGAGACTGAGAACGTGCGTACTGAGTTTTTGGCGTCGTTACTAGAGATCACAATTTCGTACACCAAGTTTTTGGCGCCGTTGCCGGGGATTGTTCGAGTTTGGACAACTGACGGTTCATCTTGTTGCTCAGATTAGGTAATTTTCTTTTTCGTTTTATTTTCAAAAAAAAATTGTTTTCAAAAATCTTTCAAAAAAATTTTTTTCCTTTTGTTTTCGAAAATTATTCTAACTTTTTAAGAATGAATTCTTGAGTTTCATAATAATAAGCTGAAGCTTGTCTGGCCATCAAGCTTTAGACTAACTTGGTATGATTCATGGGATTTTGATTGAGGACTTTGAATTCATTACTTCCTTTTTCCTATATGTTTTCGAAAAAAAAAATAAAATACAAAAAAAATTAAATTATAAAATCATAAAAATCAAAAATATTATGTTTCTTGTTTGAGTCTTGAGTCAACTTTTAAGTTTGGTGTCAATTGCATATTCATCTTGCATTTTTCGAAAATTGCATTCATGCATTGCATTCATTATGATCTTTGTTCTTGATAAACTTTCTTGTTTGATCTTCATATTATATTGTTTTATGTTGTATGGTGTTTTTCATATGCATTCTTACATTCATGGTGTCTAAAAATTAAAAATTTCTAAGTTTGGTGTCTTGCATGTTTTCTTTTCTTGAAAATCTTTCAAAAAAATAAAGTCTTGATGTTCATCTTGATCTTCAAAGTGTTCTTGGTGTTCATCTTGACATTCATAGTGTTCTTGCATGCATTGTGTGTTTTGATTCATAATTTTTATGTTATGTGTTATTTTTCATGTTTTTCTCTTTCCTCATTAAAAATTCAAAAATAAAAAAAAAATATCTTTCCCTTTTTCTCTCATAAATTTTCGAAAATTTGAGTTGACTTTTTCAAAATTTTTAAAATCTAGTTGTTCCTTATGAGTCAAATCAAATTTTCAATTTGAAAATCTTATCTTTTTCAAAATCTTTTTCAAAAATCAAATCTTCTTCATTTTTCTTATTTATTTTCGAAAAATTTTAAAAATATTTTTCAAAAATATTTTTCTTAATTTTATCTCATAATTTTTGAAAATATTATCAACAATTAATGTTTTGATTCAAAAATTTCAAGTTTGTTACTTTCTTGTTAAGAAAGATTCAAACTTTAAGTTCTAGAATCATATCTTGTGATTACTTGTGAGTCAAGTCATTAATTTTGATTTTAAAATTCAAATCTTTTTCAAAACTAATTTTAATCATATCTTTCTATCATATCTTTTCAAATCATAATTTTTTTTTAAAAATTTGATTTTAAAATATCTTCTCTATCTTCTTATCTTCTTATCTTTTCAAATTTGATTTTCAAATCTTTTTCAACTAACTAATTGACTTTTTGTTTGTTTATTATCTTTTTCAAAACCACCTAACTACTCTTCCCTCTCTAATTTTCAAAAACACTTCCCTCTTTTTCAAATTTCCTTTTTAATTAACTAATTGTTTTAATTTTAATTTAATTTAATTTCAAACTTAATTTTCGAAATTTAACTTTAATTTTTTATTTTAATTAATTTTTGAAAACTCCTCCCTCTCATCTTCTTCTATTTATTTAATTACTTACTAATACTTCTCCTCATCTCATGTCTCTGCTCCTATCCTCACCCTTGTGTTTGGATTATCCATTCTTCTTCACTCTTATTCCATTTCTTCTTCTACTAATAATAAGAAACCTCTTTACTGTAACATAGAGGATTCCTCTTCTTTTTTTGTTCTCTTCTCTTTCATATGAGCAGGAACAAGGAAAAGGGCATTCTTGTTGAAGCTGATCCAGAACCTGAAAGGACTCTGAAAAGAAAACTAAGAGAAGCTAAATTACAACAACCCAGAGACAACATTACTGAAATTTTCGAACAAGAAAAGGAGATGGCAGCCAAAAATAATAATAATGCAAGGAGGATGCTTGGTGATTATACTACACCTACTTCCAAGTTTGATGGAAGAAGCATCTCAATCCCTACCATTGGAGCAAACAATTTTGAGCTGAAACCTCAATTAGTTGCTCTAATGCAACAGAACTGCAAATTCTATGGACTTCCATAAGAAGATCCCTATCAGTTTTTAACTGAATTCCTGCAGATTTGTGAGACTGTTAAGACTAATGGAGTAGATCCTGAAGTCTACAGGCTCATGCTTTTCCCTTTTGCTGTAAGAGACAGAGCTAGAATATGGTTGGACTCACAACCTAAAGATAGCCTGAACTCTTGGGATAAGCTGGTCACGGCCTTCTTGGCTAAGTTCTTTCCTCTTCAAAAGCTGAGCAAGCTTAGAGTGGATGTTCAAACCTTCAAGCAAAAAGATGGTGAATCCCCCTATGAAGCTTGGGAAAGATACAAGAAGATGACCAAAAGGTGTCCTCATGACATGCTTTCAGAATGGACCATTCTGGATATATTCTATTATAGTCTGTCTGAGTTCTCCAAGATGTCACTGGACCATTCTGCAGGTGGATCCATTCACCTAAAGAAAACGTCTGTAGAAGTTCAAGAACTTATTGACATGGTTACAAATAATCAATTCATGTATACTTCTGAGAGAAATTCTGTGAATAGTGGGACGCCTCAGAAGAAGGGAGTTCTTGAAATTGATGCTCTGAATGCCATATTGGCTTAGAACAAAGTGTTGACTCAGCAAGTCAACATGATTTCCCAAAGTCTGAATGGATGGCAAAATGCATCCAACAGTACTAAAGAGACATCTTCTGAAGAAGAAGCTTATGATCTTGAAAACCCTGCAATAGCAGAGGTAAATTACATGGGTGAACCTTATGGAAACACCTATAATTCATCATGGAAAATCATCCAAATTTCTCATGGAAGGATCAACAAAAGCCTCAACAAGGCTTTAATAATGGTGGAAGAAACAGGCTCAGCAATAGCAAGCCTTTTCCATCATCTTCTCAGCAACAGATAGAGAACTCTGAACAAAATACCTCTAATTTAGCAAACTTAGTCTCTGATCTGTCCAAAGCCACTTTAAGTTTCATGAGTGAAACAAGGTCCTCCATAAGAAATTTGGAGGCACAAGTGGGCCAGCTGAGTAAGAAAATCACTGAAACACCTCCTAGTACTCTCCCAAGCAAGACAGAAGAGAATCCAAAGAGAGAGTGCAAGGCCATTGATATAACAATCATGGCCGAACCCACAAAAGAGGAAGAGGACGTGAATCCTAGTAAGGAAGACCTCCTGGGACGTCCAGTGATCAACAAGGAGTTTTCCTTTGAGGAACCAAAGGACTCTGAGGCTCATCTAGAGACCATAGAGATTTCAATGAACCTCCTTATGCCCTTCATGAGCTCTGATGAGTATTCTTCTTCTGAAGTGAATGAGGATGTTACTAAAGAGCAAGTTGCCAAGTACCTAGGTGCAATCATAAAGCTGAATGCCAAATTATTTGGTAATGAGACTTGGGAAGATGAACCTCCCTTGCTCATCAATGAACTGAGTGATCTGGATCAACTGACATTGCCTCAGAAGAAACAAGATCCTGGAAAGTTCTTAATACCTTGTACCATAGGCACCATGACCTTTGAGAAGGCTCTGTGTGACCTTGGGTCAGGGATAAACCTCATACCACTCTCCGTAATGGAGAAAATGGGAATCTTTGAGGTGCAAGCTGCCAGAATCTCATTAGAAATGGCAGACAATTCAAGAAAACAGGCTTATGAACAAGTAGAGGACGTGCTAGTAAAGGTTGAAGGCCTTTACATCCATGCTGATTTCATAATCCTAGACACTGGGAAGGATGAGGATGAATCCATCATCCTTGGAAGACCTTTCCTAGCCCAGCAGGAGCTATGATAGATGTTAACAGAGAAGAATTAGTCCTTCAATTGAATGGGGACTACCTTGTGTTTAAAGCCCAAGGCTATCCTTCTGTAACAATGGAGAGGAAGCATGAAAAGCTTCTCTCAGTACAGAGTCAACCAAAGCCCCCACAATCAAACTCTAAGTTAGGTGTTGGGAGGCCCCAGCCAAACTCTAAGTTTGGTATTGAATCCCCACATCTAAACTCTAAGTTTGGTGTTGGGAGTCTATAAAATTGACCTGATCACCTGTGTGGCTCCGTGAGAGCCCACTGTCAAGCTATTGACATTAAAGAAGCGCTTGTTGGGAGGCAACCCAATTTTTATTTATTTAATTCTACTTTTATTTTTATTGTTCTTTTATATTTTATTAGGTTCATGATCATGTGGAGTCACAAAATAAATACAAAAATTAAAAACAGAATAAAAAACAGCAGAAGAAAAATCACACCCTGGAGGAAGGTCTTACTGGCGTTTAAACGCTAGTAAGGAGCATCTGGCTGGCGTTCAACGCCAGAACAGAGCATGGATCTGGCATTGAATGCCAGAAACAAGCAACATCCTGGCGTTCAAATGCCAGGAATACACCCTGAGAAGAGCTGGCGCTGAACGCCAGAAACAAGCATGGAGCTGGCGTTCAACGCCAGAATTATGCTGCATATGGGCGTTGAACGCCCAGAACAAGCATCACTTCGGCGTTTAAACGCCAGAAATGCATGCAAAGGCATTTTACATGCCTAATTGGTGCAAGGATGTAAATCCTTGACACCTCAGGATTTGTGGGCCCCACAGGATCACTTCAGGATCTGTAGACCCCACAGGATCTCCACCTACCTCCACTCATACTCTCCCCTATTCTCATTCATCCTCTCTTCCCAATAAACACCCTTTCCCAAAACCCTTCACTAATCACCTCAATCTCTCTTCCCTATTACCACCTACCACCACTCACATCCATCCACTCTTCCCCATAAACCCCACCTACCTTCAAAATTCAAAATCACTTTCCCACCCAAACCCACCCACTATGGCCGAACCTACTCCCTCTCCCCTCACTATATAAACCAATCCATCCCTCCTTCATTTTCACACAACACAACCCTATCTTCTATACCTTGGCCGAATACACCTCTCCCTCACTCTCCTCCATATCTTCTTCTTCTTCTTCTTCTTTTCTTTCTTCTCTTGCTCGAGGGCGAGCAATATTCTAAGTTTGGTGTGGTAAAAGCATAAGCTTTTTGTTTTTCCATTACCATTGATGGCACCTAAAACCGGAGAAACCTCTAGAAAAGGGAAAGGGAAGACAAAAGCTTCCACCTCCGAGTCATGGGAGATGGAGAGATTCATCTCCAAAGCCCATCAAGACCACTTCTATGATGTTGTGGCCAAGAAGAAGGTGATTCCCGAGGTCCCTTTCAAACTCAAGGAAAGTGAGTATCCGGAGATCTGACATGAGATCCAAAGAAGAGGTTGGGAAGTTCTAACCAACCCCATTCAACAAGTCAGAATCCTAATGGTTCAAGAGTTCTATGCCATTGCATGGATCACTAGGAACCATGATCAAAGTAAGAACCCGAACCCAAAGAATTATCTCACCATGGTTCGGGGGAAATACTTAGATTTTAGTCCGAAAAATGTAAGGCTAGCATTCAACTTGCCAATGATAGAAGAAAACGCACGCCCCTACACAAGAAGAGTCAACTTTGATCAATGGTTGGACCAACTCCTCATGGACATATGTGTGGAAGGAGCTCAATGGAAGATTGACTCAAAAGGCAAACCGGTTCAGCTGAGAAGATTGGACCTTAAGCCTGTAGCTAGAGGATGGTTGGAGTTCATTCAACGCTCAATCATTCCCACTAGCAACCGGTCTGAAGTTACTATAGACCGGGCCATCATGATCCATAGTATCATGATTGGGGAGGAAGTGGAGGTTCATGAGATTATACCTCAAGAACTCTACAAGGTGGCTGACAAGTCCCCCACTTGGGCAAGGTTAGCCTTTCCTCACCTCATATGCCATCTATGCAATTCGGCTGGGATTGACATAGAGGGAGATATCCTCATTGATGAGGACAAGCCCATCACTAAGAAAAGGATGGAGCAAACAAGAGAGCCTATTCATGGATCTCAAGAGATGCATGAAGAAGATCATCACCAAGAAATCCCTGAGATGCCTTAAGGGATGCACTTTCCTCCACAGAATTTTTGGGAGCAAATCAACACCTCCCTAGGAGAATTAAGTTCCAACATGGGACAACTAAGGGTGAAATATCAAGAGCACTCCATCATCCTCCATGAAATTAGAGAAGATCAAAGAGCAATGAGGGAGGAGCAACAAAGACAAGGAAGAGACATAGAAGAGCTCAAGGACATCATTGGTTCCTCAAGAAGAAAACGCCACCATCACTAAGGTGGACTCATTCCTTGTTCTTAAATTTTCTGTTTTTCGTTTTTATGTTAAATGTTTATCTAGATTTGTGTCTTATTACATGATCATTAGTATTCAAGTGTCTATGCCTTAAAGTAGTGAATATGAATCCATCACCTCTCTTGAATGAAAAATGTTTTAATTACAAAAGAACAAGAAGTACATGGTTTCAAATTCATCCTTGAAACTAGTTTAATTATTTTGATGTCGTGACAATACTTTTTGTTTTCTGAATGAATGCTTGAACAGTGCATATGTCTTTTGAAATTGTTGTTTATGAATGTTAAATACATTGGCTCTTGAAGAATAAGGAAAAAGGAGAAATGTTATTTGATAATCTGAAAAATCATAAAATTGATTCTTGAAGCAAGAAAAAGCAGTGAATATACAAAAGCTTGCGAAAGAAATAGCAAAAAAAAAGAGAGAAAAAGAAAAAGCAAGCAGATAAAGCCAAAAGCTCTTAAAACCAAAAGGCAAGAGCAAAAAGCCAGTAGCCCTTAAAACCAAAAGGCAAGGGTAACAAAAAGGATTCAAGACTTTGAGCATCAGTGGATAGGATGGCCTAAAGGAATAAAATCTTGGCCTAAGCGGCTAAACCAAGCTGTCCCTAACCATGTGCTTGTGGCGTGAAGGTCTCAAGTGAAAACTTGAGACTGAGCGGTTAAAGTCAATGTCCAAAGCAAAAACAGAGTGTGCTTAAGAACCCTGGACACCTCTAATTGGGGACTTTAGCAAAGCTGAGTCACAATCTGAAAAGGTTCACCCAGTTATGTGTCTGTGGCATTTATGTATCCGGTGGTAATACTGGAAAACAAAGTGCTTAGGGCCACGGCCAAGACTTATAAATTAGCTGTGTTCAAGAATCAACATACTGAACTAGGAGAATCAATAACACTATCTGAACTCTGAGTTCCTATAGATGCGAATCATTCTGAACTTCAATGGATAAAGTGAGATGCCAAAACTATTCAAGAGGCAAAAAGCTAGGAGTCCCGCTCATCTGATTGGAGCTAAGTTTCATTGATATTTTGGAATTTATAGTATATTCTCTTCTTTTTATCCTATTTGATTTTCAGTTGCTTGGGGACAAGCAACAATGTAAGTTTGGTGTTGTGATGAGCGGATAATTTATACACTTTTCGGCATTGTTTTTCATAGTTTTCAGTATGATTTAGTTAGTTTTTAGTATATTTTTATTAGTTTTTAATAAAAATTCACATTTCTGGACTTTACTATGAGTTTGTGTGTTTTTTTGTTATTTCAGGTATTTTCTAGCTGAAATTGAGGGACTTGAGCAAAAATCAGATTCAGAGGTTGAAGAAGGACTGCTGATGTTGTTGGATTCTGATCTCTCTACACTCAAAGTGGATTTTCTGGAGCTACAGAACTCTGAATGGCACACTCTCAACGGCGTTGGAATGTAGACATCCAGGGCTTTCCAGTAATATATAATAGTCCATACTTTGCCTGAGTTTAGATGACGCAAACTGGTGTTGAACGCCAGTTCTACGCTGCATTCTGGAGTCAAACGCCAGAAACACGTCACAAACCAGAGTTGAAGGCCAAAAACACGTTTCAACTTGGCGTTCAACTCCAAAAGAAGCATCTGCACGTGTAAACTTCAAGCTCAGCCCAAGCACACACCAAGTGGGCCCCAGAAGTGGATTTCTGTATCAATTACTTACTTCTGTAAACCCTAGTAGCTAGTCTAGTATAAATAGGACTTTTTACTATTGTATTTTAATCTTTGGATTATCTTTTGATCTTTAGATCACGTTTGGGGGCTGGCCTCTCGGCCATGCCTGGACCTTTATCACTTATGTATTTACAAACGGTAGAGTTTCTACACACCATAGATTAAGGTGTGGAGCTCTGCTGTTCCTCATGGATTAATGCAAAGTACTACTACTTTTCTATTCAATTCAACTTATTCCGCTTCTAAGATATCCATTCGCACCCAAGAACATGATGAATGTGATGATTATGTGACGCTCATCATCATTCTCACTTATGAACGCGTGCCTGACAAACACTTCCGTTCTACATGCAAACAAGCTAGAATGAATATCTCTTAGATATCTAATACAGGGGACCGAGTCCGAGATATTAGAATCTTTGTGGTATAAGTTAGAACCCATGGATGGCCATTCTTGAGATCCGGAAAGTCTAAACCTTGTCTGTGGTATTCCGAGTAGGATCTGGGAAGGGATGGCTGTGACGAGCTTCAAACTCGCGAGTGCTGGCGCGTAGTGACAGACGCAAAAGGATAGTAAATCCTATTCCAGTATGATCGAGAACCGACAGATGATTAGCCGTGCCGTGATAGAGCATTTGGACCTTTTTCACTGAGAGGATGGGATGTAGCCATTGACAATGGTGATGCCCTACATAGAGCTTGCCATGGAAAGGAGTAGGATTGATTGGATGAAGACAGCAGGAAAGTAGAGATTCAGAGGAACGAAAGCATCTCTATACGCTTATCTGAAATTCTCACCAATGAATTACATAAGTATCTCTATCTTTATTTTTTGTTTATTTATTATTATTATTCGAAAACTCCATAACCATTTAATATCCGCCTGACTGAGATTTACAAGATGACCATAGCTTGCTTCATACCAACAATCTCCGTGGGATTTGACCCTTACTCACGTAAGGTATTACTTGGACGACCCAGTGCACTTGCTGGTTAGTTGTATCGAAGTTGTGAACGAAAAAGAATTTGAGACTGAGAACGTGCGTACTGAGTTTTTGGCGCCGTTACTAGAGATCACAATTTCGTGCACCACCTTTCTTTATAGATCTTTGCATTTTCAAATGCAGCAAGTCAGCATTCATCCAACTCATTTAGCTGGAGCAACCGTTTCTCTCCTGCTGCCTTTGTATTAAGGTTCAGGAGTTTGGTTGCCCAGTAGGCCTTGTGTTCCAGCTCCACTAGCAGGTGGCACGCCTTCCCATACACCAATTGATATAGTGACATTCCTATTGAAAGCTGTTTTGTATACCAGAGAGCATCGTCAAGTTTTCTTGCCAAATCCTTTCTAGAGGTATTGACCATTCTTTCCAGGATTCTCTTTAGTTCTCTATTTGAGACTTCAGCTTTTCTATTTTTCTGTGGATGATATGGGGTGGCCACTTTATAGCGAACTCCACATCAGCTCAACACAGAGTCAAGCTGTTTGTTACAGAAATAAGTTCCTCCATCACTGATCAGTGTCTGAGAGACAGCAGACCTACTGAAAATATTCTTTTGGAGGAACTTCATCACTACTCTAGTGTCGTTCATGGGTGATGCAACTGCCTCAATCCATTTAGACACATAATCCACTACCACAAGGATATAGGTGTTTGAGTATGAGGGCGGGAAAGGACCCATGATGTCTATACCCCATACACCAAACAGCTCAATCTCTAGAATTTCTTGCTGAGGCATGTCGTGACCATGAGGGAGATTGCTAGCCCTTTGGAAATTGTCACAGAGACGGACAAATTCGCGAGAATCCTTAAAGAGTGTGGCCCAGTAGAAACCACTTTGGAGGACTTTAGTGGCTTTTCGCTCTCCTCCAAAGTGTCCTCCATAATTTGAGCCAGGGCAGTGCCATAGGATTTTATGTGCCTCTTCTTGAGACACACAGCGGCGGATTATCCCATCCGAGCATCTCTTAAAGAGATATGGTTAATCCCACAAGTAGTATCTAGCATCATGAATGAGTTTTTGGGCTTGCTGCTTACTGTATTCCTTGGGGATGAATCTTATTGCTTTGTAATTTGTAATATCGGCAAACCAAGCTGTCATCTGGGTAGCAAAGAGTTGCTCATCCGAAAAGGTTTCAAACACCTCAGTAGAGGGAGGAGATGTCCCTTCTACTGGTTCAATCCGAGACAAGTGGTCAGCCACTTGATTTTCTGACCCTTTTCTGTCTCTGATTTCTATACCAAACTCTTAAAAGAGTAATGCCCATCTTATCATCCTGGATTTAGAATCCTACTTGGTGATTAGATATTTAAGAGCAGCATGGTCAGTGTAGATAATGACCTTAGATCCTATTAGATAGGATCTAAACTTGTCAATGGCATAAACTACTGCAAGTAATTCCTTCTCTGTGGTAGTGTAGTTCTTCTGCGCGTCATTTAGAACATGACTGGCATAATAAATGACATGCAGAAGCTTGCCATGCCTCTGCCCCAGAACTGCAGCAATGGCATGGTCATTGGCGTTACACATTAGTTCGAATGGTAAGTCCCAGTTGGGTGCAGAGATGACAGGCGCAGTGATAAGCTTAGCTTTTAGAGTCTCAAAGGCCTGCAGATACTCTTGGTCAAAGACAAATGGAGTGTCGGTAGCTAGTAAGTTGCACAGGGGTTTTGCAATTTTAGAAAAATCCTTTAAAAACCTCATGTAGCATGCTGCATGTCCCAGGAAACTTCTGATTCCTTTGACATTATTGGGTGGTGGTAATCACTCAGTTATCTCTACCTTAGCTTAATCCACCTCTATTCTTTTGTTCAAAATCCGATGCCCAAGAACAATCGCATCTGTCACCATGAAGTGGCATTTTTTCCAGTTTAAAACCAGGTTTGTCTCTTGGAATCGTTTGAGAACTAGGGCCAAATGGTCAAGGCAGGAGTCAAATAAGTCTCCAAAGATGGAGAAGTCATCCATGAACACTTCAAAGAATTTCTCTACCATATAAGAGAAGATGGAGAGTATACACCTCTGAAAGGTGGCAAGTGCATTGCACAGGTAAAATGGCATCTGCCTATAAGCAAACACGCCATATGGGCTTGTAAATGCTATTTTTTCTTGGTCCTGAGGATCTACTGTAATTTGGTTATAGCCTGAATAGCCATCCAAAAGGCAGTATAATGCATGACCTGCTAGTCTCTCTAGCATTTGGTCAATAAATAGTAAAGGACTATGATCCTTTCTGGTGGCATTATTGAGCCTCATGTAGTCAATGCACTTATGCCACCCTGTAACTATCCTCGTAGGAATCACAGTTCATTCTTTTTATTATGAACCAGTGTCATGCCTCCCTTCTTGGGAACAACTTGTACAGGACTCACCCAGGGGCTGTCAGAGATAGGATAAATAATCCCAGCCTCCCATAATTTTGTGACTTCCTTTTGCACCACTTCCTTCATAGCTGGATTTAGTCACCTTTGTGGCTGTACCACTAGTTTAGCGTCATCTTCCAGCAGGATCTTGTGCATACATCGGGTTGGGCTAATGCCTTTAAGGTCACTCATTGTCCACCCAAGAGATGTCTTGTGTGTCTTTAGCACTTGGATTAGTGGCTTTTCTTCTTGTGGTTCTAAGGCAGAGCTTA
Organism: Arachis ipaensis; assembly: GCF_000816755.2. Lineage (NCBI taxonomy): Eukaryota > Viridiplantae > Streptophyta > Magnoliopsida > Fabales > Fabaceae > Arachis > Arachis ipaensis. The sequence goes on along the minus strand of NC_029787.2, from coordinate 97,561,113 downwards.
TAATCACATGCTAAGTATCTCCATCTCCAAGAAATACATATTTCAAGGAGGATAGTAATGGCTTGAGCTCGAGTTTAGGAGGCTTGTCCTCTTCCTTAGGAGTTTTCAGAGGCTCCTTTATTTCCTCTGGCTCCTCTAAATCAGGCTGAGCATTATAAAAGATGTTGTTCAACTCTTCTTCGAGTCTCTCAGCCATATTCACTTCTTCCACCAGGGAACCAATGATATCAATACTCATGCACTCCTCTAGAGTGTCTGGATGCTGCATGGCTTTGACAGCATTTAGCACGAACTCATCCTCATTGACTCTTAGGGTTACTTCCCCTTTCTGAATATCAATGAGAGTCCGTCCTGTAGCTAGGAAGGGTCTTCCTAGGATGAGGGATGCACTCTTGTGTTCATCCATCTCCAGCACCACAAAATCTGTGGGGAAAGCAAAGGGTCCAACCCTAATAATTATGTCCTCAATCACGCCTGATGGAAGTTTAACAGAGCCATCAGCAAGTTGAAGACATATACGGTTAGGTTTAACTTCATGAGTTAAACAGAGTCTCTTTATTAGTGATGCAGGTATTAGGTTAATACTTGCTCTGAGATCACATAGGGCTATGTTTGTACAGGCATCCCCTAGGGTGCAGGGTATCATAAAGCTTCCAGGATCCTTGAGTTTCTCTGGTAAGCTCTTTTAGATTACTGCACTGCATTCCTCAGTGAGAAGGACTATTTCTGCCTCTCTCCAATCCTTCTTATGACTTAAGATGACTTTCATGAACTTAGCATAAGAAGGTAGCTGCTCAACAACCTCTGCAAGGGATCTTGATCTCAAGTGTCTTGAGATAATCCGCAAAGTGGGCAAACTGTTTATCTTGATCTCAACTTATGGCATCTTGGCCCTGTACTCATCAACTTTAGTTGATGTAGGTTGAATGCCTACTAAAAGGGAATGGGGGTCAGTAGCTTGCTTAGGAAGGTTCTTATCAGCACTTGCATGTGTCTGACCATCCCTGGTTGGGCGTTCAACGCCCTTGCTGCCCCTTTCCTAGCATTCAACACCAGAAAAACTGCCCCCTTTTAGGCATTCAATGCCAAGGGTGGGTATCCCTTCTTGGCGTGGCGTTGAACGCCAAAAGTGCTGCCCCCCTTTGGGCGTTCAACGCCAAGATTGAGCTCCCCTTCTTGATGTTGAACGCCAATGACATTCCTCTTTGGGCGTGCAACATCCTCAGAGGTGTCTTGGACAGCAGTCTGGTTATTCTCTATCAGCTTTTCTTTCCCTGGTCTCTTGTTGTTCTGAGGTTGGGTGTTCAATGTTTTTCCACTCCTCATTTGGATCGCCTGACATTCATCCTTTATCTGCTTAGATAATTGCTGCCTTGTTTGACTCAGCTAAGCTTCTACATTTCTGTTGGAAGCCTGAGTTTCTCATAAAGCCTCTTGCAATTCCAGCAACTGCTGTGCAAGGGCGTGTACCTACTGAGTCAATGGGCCATTTTGTTCTGGAGGGTTAGACTCAGTAGATATTGCCTTAACCTCTCCTTTTATGAAAGTCTCATCAGCTGAGTACAGATGCTGATGATTCATGGCAACTGTCTCAATAAGTTCGTGAGCCTCTTCAATTGTTTTCCTCATATGTATAGAGCCACTAGCAGAGTGGTCTAGAGACATCCTAGCCATGTCTGTGGGGCCGTAACAAAAGATGTCTAATTTCACCCATTCTGAAAATATTTTAGTGGGGCATTTCCGTAGTATTCTTCTATACCTTCCCCAGGCATCATGAAGAGATTCATTATTCTCTTGCTTGAAGCCTTGGATGTCCAACCTTAACTGGGTTAACTTCCTTGGATGTCCAGAATTGATTCAGAAACTTGTCTACTACCTGCTTCCATATTTTCAAGCTAGATTTGGATTGCTTATCTAGCCACCTCTTTGCTTGATCTCTTACAGCAAAGGGAAAAACAATAACAATTCTCATTTTTTGTGTAATTCAAGTAAGGATGCAAAGGAGTGTTGATATCTCAGCCACGGAATAAAATTCTCTAAGATACCATGCATGAAAACCCCATTAACGGGAATTGAATATCTTCCAATAAGGGCTTACACCTCTCTCTGTTTTCATTCATTCTCCTTGTGTTTTGCTGCTTGCTTGGGGACAAGCAAGATTTAAGTTTGGTGTTGTGAAGACAAGTCATCTTAGGCTAGTTTCACAAGCCTTTTTCATTTGTTTTTACTTGGTTTTCATGCATTTTAGGCAATAAGTACGTGTTTGGATGAGAAATTCATTCTTGTCCTAATTCAATCAAACATTGTTAATTTTATGCATTTTCATGAGATTTTTTGCAAGATTTAGTTGATATTATGAATGATGCAAAATCTGGTGATTATGGCAAGGCTTTGATGCATGTGTTTAATTGATAATAGGTGAAAAAGAAGCTAAGCAAGGGAAACTGCTACACTTTCTCAAAAGCAGTGCACAAACAAGGAGAGCGCTCTTAGCACGAGAACGCTCCGTTTGTTGTCAAAGAACACTTGCGATAGTGGAGCAAGCAAAATTCGCAAGTGACGCGTACGCGTAGGCCACGCGTACACGACGAAGTTGAAATTCTGGAAGACTACGCGTACGCATGGATGACGCGTACGCGTGAGTGAGAACATTCCTCTAATTAAAGTTGCTTGATCAATCAATCCCTGTGGGATTCGACCTCACTCTATTATGAGTTTTTACTTGACGACAAATTCGGTACACTTGCCGAAGGAAATTTGTTGAGAGACAGTTTCCACCCGCATCAGTGCGTCACACGTACGCGTGACAAGTACTGAACCAACGACGACGCGCACGTGTAGAAGACGCGTACGCATGGGTGCAAGAATGCTTCGTTCTCCAAAACAACGCTACGCTCTCCTGGAAGCCTCATTCTGGTTCAATTAATCTCATTCCAAGCCCATTTAAACTGCAAGCAAGCAAGCCCACTCATATCCCTCAATGAAGGCCACAGGGATAATCTAGAATAGGAATTTTCATTTAAATTGTAATTTATTTTCAATTTCATTTGGAAATTTAGGAATGCCTATAAAAACGCTTTCGTTCACAATTTGAAGAAGGGGCTGGGAGTAGGAGTAGGAGTAGAATAGAAGGCTGGAGGATTAGAGACTCTAGAGCTCTCTTAGAGGATTAGAAACTCCAGAGAGCTTAGAATAGTTTGATACACTTTCTCTCTTCTGCACTTCTACATTTCAGTTGTATTGAATTTAGTTTAGTTTATGCAATTTCAATTTCTTCTACTTCTCTTCTGCAATTTTCCTTTCTGCGAATTTTACAATCTAATTTACAGTGAGCTTAATTTACTTTCATCCAATTTAGATTTCTTGGAATTGTTCTTAGAGCTATGATTCACTGAACTCCCACTCATTAGGGGGAGGAGCTCTATTGTGATTCATATGAATTGAATGAAATTCTTCTTCCTCTCAATATGTTTGGATAGCTAAGAGATAACTTATGTTTTGATTACATCTATTCACTCCGGAAATGGGGTTTGGATCCATTAAATTTCCATGTGAGCCTCAGAAGGGGAATCATGGAAATTAGAACTGACACTCTATCTCTCACAACTCTCTTGATCAACACTATTCGAGAGGAATTGAGATCTTGAGAATTTGTGTGGCTTATGGATGAGAGACATGTAACCTCTTCTCATGACAATTGGATCAAGGAATCAGCAAGATTGATTGTGATTAGAGAGATTGGATTGCCAAGGAATTGGGATCCAATCAATTTCAATCTGCCATAGATCTACTCATATGATTGAGAAGGAAGTTGAGACCCACTTGATTCATTGTGGATTATAATATCTCCAATCCCTGATGAGTCTTTCTTTCTGTTACTTATCTTTGAGTTCACTTTAATTGCTTTGATTTACTGCTTACTTTAATTTTCCAGCACCCAATTTCTATTTACATTTCCAGCAATTTACTTTTCATGTAATTTAAGTTTCTTGCCATTTAAGTTTCTGTCAATTTACATTCAGCAATTTACAATTCTTGCAATTTACATTCTGTCAAGTCAATTTCACCAAATCTCTTTCAATATTTTTCTTAACTAGACATATCACCTCCCTAAAGTTTCTTGATCAATCAATCCTCGTGGGATCGACCTCACTCTTGTGAGTTTTACTACTTGATGCGACCCGGTATACTTGCCGATTAGTTTGTGTGGAATTGATTTTCCATCATCAGACATCCTAATCTACTCTGTTAGTATGTACTGTGTCAGCAATTTGTAAAAAGTTTGCTAGTAACTCAGTAGGATCTTCTTATGAAAGTCCAGAGTACTGGCAGTTTTGCTGCACCAGAATAATGAGATGAGGATTTAGCTCAAAATTACTTGCTCCAATGGGTGGTATACTAATACTTCTCCCATAGAAGTCAGGAGTAGGGCCATGATGAACGGGTTTCTTGACAGTTTAGAATTTCACAAATGAAATCTCGTTGCAATATAGTTTCTAAACCAACAAATAATCCTTTCATACAAAAATTTGTTTGTCACTAGTACGAACCCCTAAAATCTATAAACCAAAGTATTGAACCTCGGGTCGTTCTCCCTAGGAATTGCAATAAAATGTCTTGTTATTGGTTATGAGTTGTATATTTTTGGGATTTTGGATGAGAAACATGAAAAGTAAATGACAAGGAAATTCAAATAACAAAAGGGCCCTGGCAAGGGTTGGTAGTCAAGGATCTCTATCCTAATCACTAACCACAACATGAGAATTAGCAAGGATCAACCCCACTAAGTCATCCCCTAACCAATAGTAAAGGAAAGTCAAGTGAGCTATGTCAATCCAAGTCCATAAGTCCTAGTTCTCTACCAAATCAATTAGTGAGATCTAGAGTTAATGGCTCCCAATCATCAACCACTTGGACATTAGTAACTCAAGAGTTCCTAAGTTACCTTCCCAAGCCAAGAGCATATAATTCTACTCTAACATCTTCTCAAGTATTTCATCAAACACTTGGAAGGCACAAAAGAAAATCATAGTAAAAATTGACAACTAGAATGAAATCTAACAACAATTGAATGTAAGAAATCAACACAATAATCAAATAAAACAAGATCTACATGAATTACCTCAAATTGAATTAAAAGAAAATAGAATGAACAAAAGTAGATCTACAAACAAAGTAGAAGAAATTATAACAAACAATAGAAGAATGATGAATGTAACAACAAAGAATTAAGAAGAAAAAGTAAAAGAGAGCATAAATTAAAACCTAGATCTAAGAACTAAACCTAATCCTAATCCTAATCCTTGAGAGAAGGGAGAGCTTCTCTCTCTAAACCTAAACTAAACTAGCCTAAAGTGTGTAATATGTTATGATTCATGCCTACCCCTTCATTCCCTGGTCTTTTTAGCCTTTCCCACCAAAAACTCAGCTCCAAATGGGGCTAGAAACCCTCCAAAATCGCCATGCACGTGTTCCTCTTTAAAAATCACATGCGGCCTTCAGCGCGCACGCGCCCCTGGAGCTTTTCGCAATCCACACGGGGGCGCACCATGCGCGCGCGCGCCCATGGACTTTTTTTAAATCTTTGGCTTTTCATGATTTCTCCACTTTTATGCTTTCCTTTCACTCCTTTGATCATTTCCTAGCCCTTTTCAACCTGAAATCACTAGCAAACATATCAAGGCATCTAGTGGAATCAAAAAAAGATTAAAACTATCAAATAAAAGGTCCAAAAAGCATATTTTCATATCTAAGCACAAATAAGGAGACAATCACAAAATCATGCTATTTCATTGAATAAATGTGAGGAAAGGTTATCAAAATGCTCTAAATTCAACACAAGATAAACCCTACAAAGGGGATTTATCAAGCTATATAGGATCCCAAAGTTCTTCTGAACTGTTCATTCTCATTTGGGTTCATGGTGAAGAAAGGTAGGAGAGATTGGATATTAAGTAGTAAAAAGAGAAACTAGAATTAAAATATTTTTGTTTTTATTTTTATTTATTAATTAAATTCGAAAAGAAAAAGAAAATTAAATACTAAGATAACTAATTGATTAAGAAGATTTGAAAATTAAATAAGTGATTTTCGAAAAAGAAGAGAGAGAAAGAGGTAAGAAGTTTTCGAAAATAGAAGAGAGAGGAATTAGTTAGGAAGTTTTGAAAAAGAGGGAAAAGAAAACAAGTAACTAATTAAAAAAGATTTGAAATTAAGATAAGATAGGAGATTTGAAAAAGATTTAATTTTGAAATTTAAAATTAAAAAAGATAAGATAAGAATTTGAAAAGATTTGAAAAAGATTTGATTTTGAATTTTGAAATTGAAACAAGATAAGATAAAGATTTGAAAATAAGTTAAAAAGATAAGATATGATGAAGAATTGAAAAAAGATTTGAAAAGATAAGATTTGAAATTTGGTCTTTGAAAAGATTTAATTTTGAAATTTGAATTTTGAAAATTTAAATTTTTAAATTTTGAAATTGAGTTTTAAAAATTGAATTTGAAATAAGATAAGATAAGACTTTTGAAATTTAATAAAAAGATAAGATAAAGATTTGAAAAAGTTTTGAATTTTAAAATTTAAAAGAAAGATAAGATAGGGAAGAAAGATATGAAAATATAAAATTTAAAATTTAATATTCAAACTTTACTAACAAGAAGATACTAAACTTAAAATTTCAAATCAAGATAAGAAAATAAAGCAAGAATTTCGAAAATTTGAATAAAAATAGAAAAGATATTTTTTTTATTTTTTTGATTTAATGAAGAAAGAGAAAAACAACCAAAAGATACCAAACTTAAAATTTTTAGATCAAAAGACACTAATTTTCAAAAATTAAGAAAACAAATACCAAAAGACACCAAACTTAAAAATTTTAAGATCAAAACAAGAAAAGAAACAAGAACAACTTGAATACCAAGAAAGAACACTCAAGAACAATTCGAAAATTTAAAGAAAAGATATACACATAAGGGACACCAAACTTAAGAACTGACACTAGACTCAAACAAAAGACACAATTTTTGAAAATTTTTGGAAAAAGACACCAAGAAAGTTCGAAACTTTAACAAGAACAAGAACAAAAGACTCAAACAAAAGACAAAGATTAATAAAGAAAAGAAAAGCTTTTAAAAATTTTTTGAAAAGAAAACAAAGGACTCAAAACAAAATAGTAAAAAGTACCTAATCTAAGCAACAAGATAATCCGATAGTTTGTCAAATCTGAACAATTCCCGGCAACGGCGCCAAAAACTTGGTGCACAAAACTGACTCTGCACGTTTCGCACAGATAGACCGGCAAGTATACCGGGTCGTCCAAGTAATACCTCAGGTGGGTGAGGGTCGATCCCATGGAGATTGTTGGTTTGAGCAAGCAGTGAATACCTTGCAGATCTTAGTCAGGCGAATAGAAAAGATAGTTGTCACGAGAAAATGCATAAAATAGATAAATAAATAAAACGTTACTAGATAGGTGTGAATTCAATGGTATGAGAACGGTTGAGGCTTCGGAGATGTTTCTTCCTTCTGGATCAAATTTTCTCACCATCTACTCCAATTTTTGATTGATTCATTCAATGGCAGGTTGTATATGACTAACGCCGGGTCAGCGGTCATTAATCTCCTCTGCTTCAGATCAAACACCGAGTCAGCGGTTATCCAATCTGAACGGGGGTGAAGCTCTAGCAGTCCATTCCCCTGGTGATCCTACTCAAAATGCCATAGACAAGGTCAAATCTTCCGGATCAGAGAACGTTACTCCTTGGGTTCTAGCCTATACCATAAAGGCCCTAATCGTCACGCACCTCGGCTGAACTGATGTCTTGAGAAGTCCCCAACGAAGCCGTGGATTAGCTGTCTATGAGATGTATAATCAAGCTGGTGGTTCAATACTATCCCGTCAAGGACTCACAAGAACCCATGTGGAATTGGGATGACGGTCAAGTTACACTCCCATTCCATTAGAATGAAGAACGAAGATACATCTTAGAATAAAATCAAGCATAGATTGAAGTAAAATAGTGATATTATTAATTCATAAGAATCAGCAGAGCTCCTAACCTTAACCTTAGGAGGTTAGTGACTCATATTGTACAGAGAATAATAATGAAAGGTTTGAATGGGCAAAGATTTTTTAACAAGGGTGAACTCTTATCTATATATACTAATCTGCTAACTAAGAATTACAGAAATAAGATAAACTAGTCTTGTAGTGCAAAAATTCACTTCTGGGGCCTACTTGGTGAGTGTTTGGGCTGAGTTTGAATGCAATCCACGAGCTAGTTCTCCCTTTTGGGCGTCCAACACCAGTTTTGGACTCCTGAATGGGCGTTGGACGCCAGCTACTCCCCTTTGGGTGTTGGACGCTAGGAATGGGGCTGGTGGCTGGCGTTGAATGCTAGTTTTGGGCCTCCATTTCCAAAGCAAAGTATCGAGTTTTATATATTTCTGGAAAGCCCTGGATGTTAGCTTTTCATAGCTGTTAAGAGTGCACCATTTGAACTTTTGTAGCTCCAGAAATTCTCCTTTGAGTGCATGGAGGTCAGATTCTGACAGCATCTACAGTCCTTTCTCTGTCTCAGAATCAGACTTTTGCTCAAGCTCCTCAATTTCAACCAGAAAATACCTGAAATCATCATAAAACACAACTCAAAGTAGAATCCAAAAATATGAATTTTGCACTAAAACCTATGAAAATATAATAAAACTTAAACAAAACATAATGAAAACTATATGAAAATGATGCCAAAAAGCGTATAAAATATCCGCTCATCAGCCATCATAAATCCTAGCATTTAATTTGCCACCAACCCTACCTACATCAAATTCAAATCTTTCCCACCCATCTTTCCCCCATAGCTGAAACCTAACCCCACTGACCCTATAAATACCCCCTCATACACCCCTTCAAACACACACCTTACACACTCTTCTTCTTCCCTCTTCAAACCCTACTTGGCCGAAGCCTTCTCCCATTCCCCCTTTATATTTTCATCCTTCTTCTACTACTCCACTTCTCTTTTATTTATATTTGCTCAAGGACAAGCAAACATCTTAAGTTTGATATTGGAAAAAGCTCTGCTTTTTGCCTTTCATTCCTAAGTTTGGCATCAAAGGCCGGCGAATCCTCAAGGAAGAGAAAGGGAAAAGCTCCCACTTCTACTTCCGAACCTTGGGAATCATGGAGATTCCTCACCAAGGTGCACCACGATCACTTCTATGATGTGGTAAGGCAGAAAAAGGTAATTCCTGAGGCCCCCTTCAAGCTCAAACAAGGGGAGTATCTGGAGATCCAACAAGAAATCTAGAGAAGGGTGATACGCGAAAAATAAATTCCGCGCAATAACTTACTAGCAAGTGCTTCATGTTGTATCAAGTAATAAAACTCACTAAAAAGTGAGGTCAATCCCACGAGGATTAACAGATTAAGCAATCAATAGTTGATTGAATTTCCTAGTTAGACGAGCATATTGGAGTGATAAGCAGCAGTAAGTGTAAATTACATAAAAGTAAAGGAGTGCAGAAAAGTAAATTGACATAAATATAAAGTGCAGAAAGTAAATGACATAAAGTAAAAGTAGAAAAATAAAATGAACATTGGGATCAAGAGATATTGCAATTCTCCGGATCAATTTCATCCTCATCTCTTCCTCAATCAATGCATTCATTGATCTTCTTGGCAATCTTAAGTGATTGGATCCCAATGTCTTGGCTCACCAATCTCTCTAAGCTTGAAGAATTTCCCAATGTCTTGGTTTAATTGTTTATGGGATGAGATGAAGCTTGGTCACTGATTATACCACACACATTCATAGATCAAAGTATTGGTAGGATTAAATGTCACATTATCCGTCCAACCCCAACCTAATCCAATGTGAGAAAGTATTTCTAGCATGATTTCCTCATTCCTCTCTCAAGGATCAAAGGAAATCCAATTATGAATAGCTTCTCTGTCAAGACAACTATTCAATTGAATTAAGATCGAAAGCTTTCTAGTAAGACCAAGAGAAAAGATAGAGAAAGAATTATGACAATTACAATTGATCCATAAAATAACAATAGAGATGTCTAACCCAATGAAAAGAGTTAGTTTAATTCATTGCTCTATTCTAACAGAGAAGAAAAAAAGTGCAGATAAAGATGAAGATTAAGAAATAGAACTAAAATTGAAACTTTAAATTCATAATGGAAATTACAAACTAAAATTAAAGTACCAGAAAAGCAAAAAAGAAACGAAAGAAAAGAAAAGTGCATGGAAGGTGTGTGTCAGGGGAAGTGGATGCATGATTCTGGACTCCCCTCTAATCCAGAATGATTCCTCCAATCCAGCTACTGCCTATATATAGGCTTACAAACTGAAATATGAAAATTCAAATTACAACTAAAAATTCCTAATCTAGATGCTTCTTGTGCCTTGGATTGAGTGATGTTGATAGGCTCAGCTTGTTTGCATGATCCAGGGGTGTATTGCCATTTATTGGGGACATTTTGGTGTCACAGACATTGAGAAATACTCCCAAACTCACTTCAATGTTTAACCCAAAGTTGGACCCAAAGTTGGACCCAACGTTGGACCCAGCGTTTGACCCCAAACGTTAGTGCACCAGCACTGAAAAGAACGTCCAATTCTGAAGCTCAAACTTATTATCCACCCCATACTATTATATATTATTGGAAAGCCCTGAATGTTTACTTTCCAATACCATTAGAAGCGCATCATTTGGAGGTCTACAGATCGATTTATACTCCATCGAAGGTGTAGAGGTCAGCTGGCCTGACTACAGGTTGGTACCATGTTCGTCTATCCACATTTTGGGGTGGTTTTCTCCCTCAATTTTAGTGCCATATATTCCTGGAAAGATCTAGATTCCTACTTTCCAATGTTTTTAGAATCATCTCATTTGGAGCTCTGTAGCTCAAGTTATTCTTGTCTGAAGTAGACCTCTTCAGGCTGTCAGGAGAAAAGTTGGACTCAGCGTTGGTGTGCCAACGTTCTTCCCACGCGTGCGCATGAGCAACGCGCATGCGTGGCTTGTCAATTCTTCACTTCTCACGCGTACCCGTGGGTGACGCGTACGCGTGGCTTGTCAATTTTTCCCTTTGACGCGTACGCGTGGCCTCTGATTTTTCACTTCTCACGCATACGCGTGGGTCACGCGTACGCGTGATGGTTGATTTTTCCAGGCTTCTTATTGAGCACCTCGGGGGTAACGTTGGATCACCAACATTCCCTCCAACATTGCTTCTTCAATTTTTCCATACAGCGTTGGTTCATTGCCAATGTTTACTCTAACTTTGCCACCAATGTTGGCTCTCCAACTTTGCTTTTCTCTGCTTCTCTGCTTCAACTTTGCCTATCATCAAACAAATAAGTGTATCAAAGTAACATACGAGATAATCTTTACTATACTAAGTGTGCTAATAATGCTCAAAACCATAATTTTACTTAGTGTGATCTAATTCATCTTATTTACCCTGTATATTAACTAAAATTCACCTATGCTTGAGATTTTGTTTCTTGCAGAGATTATTCATGCTTTTCGTCCTTTATCAAAAAATTTGTATGAAAACTAAACCGAAATCTAGTTAAAAAGCATAGAAAAATAGGCTACGATGCCTTGGCATTACAACACCAAACTTAAATCTTGCTTGTCTCCAAGCATGAAGAGAATCATGCAATAAAGTTTGACAATCCAAGGTAAGAAGAGTAGCAGTGTAATGTTCATGGTTAGCTATTTTTCTATGCATGAAACAATCACAAAAGAGATTCACATAATTGATGCCTCTATCTAGGTCATTTTATGAAATCTTTTTCGTTAAATTTCTTCCTTGAACAAGCTTTTCATTCTGTTTATGGCTTATTCTTTTCGGGTGCTTTGCACCATGAGTTACACGCAAGCTACGACTCTAAATGCTTTGTTTTCAAGTATTACCACTTGATACATAAGCACCACAAGCATTTAATTAGAGGACTCTTTTAGATCATTTTGTTTCTTATCTTCTTGACTCTCTAATCATTGATTCTCAGAGCCTTGAGCTTTGAGGGAGTGTGATGAGCGGATAATTTATACGCTTTTTGGCATTATTTTTAGTATGTTTTTAGTATATTTTAATTAGTTTTTATTATATTTTTATTAGTTTTTATTTAAAAATCATATTTTTGGACTTTACTATGAGTTTGTGTATTTTTCTGTGATTTCAGGTATTTTCTGGCTGAAATTGAGGGACCTGAGCAAAAATCTGATTTAGAGGCTGAAAAAGGACTGTAGATGATGTTGGATTCTGACCTCCCTGCACTCAAAGTGGATTTTCTGGAGCTAAAAAAGCCCAATTGGTACGTTCTCAATTGTGTTTGAAAGTAGACATCTTGGGCTTTCCAGCAATATATAATAGTCCATACTTTGCCCGATATTTGATGGCCCAAACCGGCATTTCAAGTCAGCTCAAGAATTCTAGCGTTTAACTCCAAAACTGGCACAAAAGCTGCAGTTAAACGCCCAAACTGGCATAAAAGCTGGCGTTTAACTCCAAGAAAAGTCTCTACACATGGAAGCTTCAATGCTCAGCCCAAGCACACACCAAGTGGGCCCGGAAGAATATTTTTGCATTAATTACTGATTTCTGTAAACCCTAGGCTACTAGTTTTCTATAAATAGGACCTTTTGCTATTGTATTTTTATCTTTTGATCATCCTGGAATCATGTTTTGATGATTGAACCCTCTTTGGGAGGCTGGCCATTCGGCCATGCCTAGACCTTGTTCTTATGTATTTTCAACGGTGGAGTTTCTACACACCATAGATTAAGGTGTGGAGCTCTGCTGTTCTTCATGAATTAATACAAAGTACTATTGTTTTTCTATTCAACTCAAGCCTGCTTCTTCTCTAAGATATTCATTCGTTCTTCAACTTGATGAATGTGATGATCCATGACACTCATCATCATTCTCACCTATGAACATGTGCCTGACAACCACCTCTGTTCTACTAGCAATGGCTTGAATGCGGATCTCTTGGGTTTCTAATCTAAGATTGGAACCTTCGTGGTATAGGCTAGAATTATTGGCGGCCATTCTTGAGATCCGGAATGTCTAAACCTTGTCTGTGGTATTCTGAGTAGGATCTGGGAAGGGATAACTATGACGAGCTTCAAACTCGCGATTGTGGGGCGTGTGACAAACGCAAAAGGATCAATGGATCCTATTCCGACATGATCGAGAACCGACAGATGATTAGCCGTGCGGTGACAGCGCATTTGGAACGTTTTCACTGAGAGGACGGGAAGTAGCCATTGACAACGGTGATGCCCAACATAAAGATTGCCATGGAAAGGAGTATGAATAATTGGAAGAAGGCAATAAGAAAGCAGAGGTTCAGGAGGAACAAAGCATCTTCATACGCTTATCTAAAATTCCAACCAAAGAATTACATAAGTATCTCTATCTTTATTTTATGTTTTATTTATCTTTTAATTATTAATTCTCCATCACCATCTGAATTAGCCTGACTGAGATTTACAAGGTGACCATAGCTTGCTTCAAGCCGACAGTCTCTGTGGGATCGACCTTTACTCACGTAAGGTTTATTACTTGGACGACCCAGTGCACTTGCTGGTTAGTTGTGCGGAATTGTGACAAAGTGTGATTCACGTTTAAGAGCTCCAAGTCCTTTGGCGCCATTGTTGATGATCACAATTTCGCATACCAAGTTTTTGGCGCCGTTGCTGGGGATTGTTCGAGTTTGGACAATTGACGGTTCATCTTGTTGCTTAGATTAGGTACTTTTCCTTTTTATTTTCCGAAAAAAAATTTTCAAAAATACAAAAAGATTTTCTATTTTGTTCTTCAGAGTTTTTAAGAATGAATTCTAGAGTTTCATGATGATTTGTTGAAGTCTGGCTGGCTGAGAAGCCATGTCTAATCTTTTGGACCGAGGTTTGAACTTATCATCACAAGAGCTTGTTGATTTCTATCAATTTTGCTGTTGAAAGCAATGATCTGCTAAAGCTTGGCTGGCCATTGGCCATGTCTAGTGTTTTGGACCGGAGCTTTCATTGAAAGCTTGGCTGGCTAGTAAGCCATGTCTAATTCCTGGACCGGAGTCTTAGACTAGCATTGCAATGATTCCTGGAACTCTTATTAAAAATTTTGAACCCCTTTATTTTCTTTTCCACTCAATTTTCGAAAAAATCACAAAAAAATTTTATAAAATCATAAAAATCAAAAATATTTTATGTTTCTTGTTTGAGTCTAGTATCTAATTTTAAGATTGGTGTCAATTGCATACCTATAATCTTCGAAAATTACATGCATTATGTTCTTTATTAATCTTCAAGTTGTTCTTGATGATTTCATTGCTCTGATCTTTAAATTCTCTTGTTTTGTGTGTTTTGTTATTTCTCATATGCATTCTCAATTTGTTAGTGTCTCTTATATGAAAATTTTTAAGTTTGGTGTCCTGCATGCATTGTTTGTTTGATTTGAGTTTCCTAAGATTAGTTGTATTTTGATTGTTTCTCATCATTGAAAAATTCAAAAAAAAAATTCTCAAAACTATGTCTTTTCAAGTCAATAATACAGAGAATTGAAGATTCAGAACATTCAGCAGAGGAATCAAACAGAAAAAGCTGGGCGTTCAAAACGCCCAGTGAAGAAGGAAAACTGGCGTTTAAACGCCAGCCAGGGTACCTGGCTGGGCGTTTAACGCCCAAAAAGGTAGAGTTTTGGGCGTTAAACAACAGAATGAATGCCATTCTGGGCGTTTAACGCCAGGATGACACTAGAGGGAAGATTTTGTTTTCAATTCAAATTTTTTTTCAAATCTTCATAATTTTTCAAAATCAAATCTTTTTCAAATCATATCTTTTCAA
>NC_029787.2:97540661-97546195 GCF_000816755.2 Arachis ipaensis | reverse complement strand
GGATCAAACTTTAATTTTAAGAATCATATCTTTTAATTTCTTGTTAGTTAAGTAATCAACTTTAATTTTAAAACTTTCTCTTTTTAATTTGATTTTCAATCATATCTTTTCAATCATATCTTTTCAATCACATCTTTTTCAAAATTAATTTTTCAATCATATCCTTTTAATTTCTAATTTCAAAATCTTTTTCAAAAATCACTTTATTTCTTTCCCAATCTTAGTTTTCGAAAATCTCAATCAAATTTTCAAATTTCTTTTTATTATTTCAAAATCTTTTTAATTTATTTTCGAAAATTCTTCCCCTCTTCTCACATCCTTCTATTAAAGGGACTAACACTCCTCCTCAAGGTACAATTCGAACTCCCTCCTTCTTTATATGTTCGAATTCTCTTCTATCTACCTCCTCCTTCTATTCTTCTTTTCCTCTGACACCTCAAGGAATCTCTATACTGTGACATAGAGGATTCCCTACTTTCTTGTTCTCTTCTCTTTCATATGAGCAGGAGCAAAGATAAAGGCATACTTGTTCAAGCTGATCCTGAACCTGAAAGGACCTTGAAGAGAAAGCTAAGAGAAGCTAAAGCACAATTCTCTTTAGAAGGCCTAACAGAGATTTTCAAAGAAGAAGAAGCCATGGCAGCTGAAAACAACAATGCCAACAATGCAAGGAAGGTGCTTGGTGACTTTACTGCACCTACTCCCGACTTCTATGGGAGAAGCATCTCAATCCCTGCCATTGGAGCAAACAACTTTGAGCTTAATCCTCAATTAGTTTCTCTAATACAACAGAATTGCAAGTTTTATGGACTTCCATTGGAAGATCCTCATCAGTTCTTAGCTGAATTCTTGCAAATCAATGACACTGTCAAGACGAATGGGGTTGACCCTGAAGTCTACAAACTTATGCTTTTTCCTTTTGATGTAAGAGACAGAGCTAGGACATGGTTGGATTCACAACCTAAAGAAAGCTTAAACTCTTGGGAAAAGCTAGTCAATGCCTTCTTGGCAAAGTTCTTTCCACCTCAAAAATTGAGCAAGCATAGAGTGGAAGTCCAAACCTTCAGACAGAAGGAAGGTGAATCCCTCTATGAAGCTTAGGAAAGATACAAGCAATTGATCAGAAGGTGCCCTTCTGACATGCTTTCAGAATGGAGCATCATAGGTATTTTCTATGATGGTCTGTCTGAACTATCCAAGATGTCATTGGATAGCTCTGCTGGAGGATCTCTTCATCTGAAGAAGACGCCTGCAGAAGCTCAGGAACTCATTGAAATGCTTGCAAATAACCAATTTATGTATACTTCTGAAAGGAATCCTGTGAATAATGGGACAACTCAGAAGAAGAGAGTTCTTGAGATTGATACTCTGAATGCCATATTGGCTCAGAATAAAATATTGACCCAACAAGTCAATATGATTTCTCAGAGTTTGTCTGGAATGCAAGCAGCAACAGGTAGTACTAAGGAAGCTCCTCTGAAGAAGAAGCTTATGATCCTGAGAACCCAGCAATGGAAGAGGTGAATTACATAGGAGAACACTATGGAAACACCTATAATCTTTCATGGAGAAATCATCCAAATCTCTCATGGAAGGATCAACAGAGACCTCAACAAGGTTTTAACAACAATAATAGTGGAAGAAACAGGTTTAGCAATAGCAAGCCTTTTCCATCATCTTCTCAGCCACAGACAGAGAATTCTAAGCAAAGCCATTCTGACTTAGCAACCATTGTCTCTGATATAATCAAAACCACTCAAAATTTTATGACTGAAACAAGGTCCTCCATTAGAAATTTGGAGGCACAAGTGGGTCAGCTGAGTAAGAAAATTACTGAACTCCCTCCTAGTACTCTCCCAAGCAATACAGAAGACAATCCAAAAAGAGAGTGCAAGGCCATAACCACAACCCACACAGCCAAACCTGGAGAGGAGAAAGAGGCAGTGATCCCCATTGAGGAAGACCTCAATGGACGTTCACTGACCTCCAAGGAGTTCCCTAATGAGGAACCATGGGAATCTGAGGCTCACACAGAGACCATAGAGATTCCATTGAATCTACCTCTGCCATTCATGAGCTCTGATGAGTATTCTTCCTCTGATGAGGATGAAGATGTTACTGAAGAGCAAGTTGCTAAGTACCTTGGAGCAATCATGAAGCTAAATGCCAGGTTGTTTGGCAATGAGACTTGGGAGGATGAACCCCCATTGCTCATCAAAGAACTGGATGACTTGACTAGGCAGAGATTACCTCTGAAGAGACAAGATCCTAGAAAGTTCTCAATACCTTATACCATAGGCACCATGACCTTTGAGAAGGCTCTATGTGACCTAGGGTCAAGCATAAACCTCATGCCTCTCTCTGTAATGGAGAAGCTAGGGATCATTGAGGTACAAGCTACAAGAATCTCACTGGAGATGGCAGACAATTCAAATAAATAGGCTTATGGACTTGTAGAGGATGTCTTGGTAAAGGTTGAAGGCCACTACATCCCTGCTGACTTCATAATCCTAGAGACTGGGAAGTGTATGGATGAATCCATCATCCTTGGCAGACCCTTCCTAGCCACAGCAAAAGCTGTGATTGATGTTGACAGAGGAGAATTGATCATTCAAGTGAATGAAGACTCCCTTATGTTTAAAGCTCAAGGATATCCCTCTGTCACCATGGAGAGGAAGCACGAAGAGCTTCTCTCAATATAGAGTCAAATAGAGCCCCCACAGTCAAACTCTAAGTTTGGTGTTGGGAGGCCACAACCAAACTTTAAGTTTGGTGTTGAACCCCCACATTCAAACTCTAAGTTTGGTGTTGGGAGGTTCCAAACATTGCTCTGAACATCTGTGAGGCTCCATGAGAGCCACTGTCAAGCTATTGATATTAAAGAAGCGCTTGTTGGGAGGCAACCCAATTTTTACTTATCTATGTTAAATTTCTAAAATTTCTATTTTCTTTTGTTATTTTATGTTTTGTGTAGGTTGATGATCATGTGAAGTCACAAAAACAATTGAAAAGGCAAAAACAGAAGGAAAAACATAATGAAAAACAGAACACCCTGGAGGAGAAACTTACTGGCATTTAAACGCCAGTAAGGGTAGCAGAATGGGCGTTAAACGCCCAGTCTGGCACCATTCTAGGCGTTTAACGCCAGAAATGGGCACCAGACTGGCGTTTAACGCTAGGAATGGGCAAGAAGCTGGCGTTAAACGCCAGAAATGGGCAGCAGCTTGGCGTTTAACGCCAGGATTGGCAGCAAAGGGCATTTTACACGCCACATGGTGTAGAGATGAGAAATCCTTGACACCTCAGGATCTGTGGACCCCACAGGATCCCCACCTACCCCACCTCTCTCTCTCTTCTTCACCCATTCACCAATCACCTCAATACCTCTTCCGCAAAATCCCCTCACCTATCAAATCTCACCATTCTCTTCACCACTCACATCCATCCTTCATAAAACCCTACCTACCTCACCATTCAAATTTAAACCACTTTCCCACCCAAACCCACTCATAATGGCCGAACCATACCCCCTCTCCACTCCTATATAAACCCATCTTCACTCCTTCATTTTCACACAACATACACACTACCTATCTCCCTTGGCCGAAACACAAAGCCCCATCCATCTCCTCTATTTCTTCTTCTTCTACTTTCTTCTTTCTTCTTTTGCTCGAGGACGAGCAACCTTCTAAGTTTGGTGTGGTAAAAGCTAAAGCTTTTTGTTTTTCCATAACCATTAATGGTACCAAAGGCCGGAGAAACCTCTAGAAAGAGGAAAGGAAAGGCAAAAGCTTCCACCTCCGAGTCATGGGAGATGGAGATTCCTCTCAAAGGTGCATCAAGACCACTTCTATGAAGTTGTGGCCAAGAAGAAGGTAATCCCCGAGGTCCCTTTTAAGCTCAAAAAGGGCGAATATCCAGAGATCCGACATGAGATCCGAAGAAGAGGTTGGGAAGTTCTCACCAATCCCATTCAACAAGTTAGAATCTTAATGGTTCAAGAGTTCTATGCCAATGCATGGATCACCAAGAACCATGATCAAAGTGTGAACCTGAACCCCAAGAATTGGCTTACAATGGTCCGAGGGAAATACTTAGACTTTAGTCCGGAAAATGTAAGGTTGGCATTCAACTTGCCCATGAAGCAAGGAGATGCACACCCCTATACTAGAAGGGTCAACTTTGATCAAAGGTTGGACCAAGTCCTCATGGACATATGTGAAGAGGGTGCTCAATGGAAGAGAGATTCAAGAGGGAAGCCAGTTCAACTAAGAAGGTATGACCTCAAGCCCGTGGCTAGGGGATGGTTGGAGTTTATCCAACGCTCAATCATTCCCACTAGCAACCGGTCTGAAGTTACTATAGACCAGGCTATCATGATTCATAGCATCATGATTAGAGAGGAAGTAGAAGTTCATGAGGTTATATCCTAAGAACTCTACAAGGTGGCAGACAAGTCCTCTACTATAGCAAGGTTAGCCTTCCCTCACCTCATTTGTCACCTCTGCAATTCAGTTGGAATTGACATAGAGGAAGACATCCTCATTGATGAGGACAAGCCCATCACTAAGAAAAGGATAGAGCAAAAGAGAGAAACTCACCAAGAGCATGAG
This sequence comes from Arachis ipaensis, assembly GCF_000816755.2. NCBI lineage: Eukaryota > Viridiplantae > Streptophyta > Magnoliopsida > Fabales > Fabaceae > Arachis > Arachis ipaensis. The sequence continues at coordinate 97,541,582 of NC_029787.2, read as the reverse complement.
GAATTTCCTCATCATGAAATCCCTGAGATGCCTCAAGGGATGCATTTTCCTCCACAAAACTATTGGGAGCAAATCAACACCTCCCTAGGAGAATTAAGTTCCAACATAGGACAACTAAGGGTGGAGCACCAAGAGCATTCCATCCTCCTCCATGAAATTAGAGAAGACCAAAGAACCATGAGAGAGGAGCAACAAAGGCAAGGAAGAGACATTGAGGAGCTCAAGCACTCCATAAGATCTTCAAGAGGAAGAACAAGCCACCATCACTAAGGTGGACCCGTTATTTAATTTCCTTGTTCTTTATTTTCCTGTTTTTCGAATTTTTATGCTTATGTTTATTTATGTTTGTGTCTTTATTACATGATCACTAGTGTCTAAGTGTCTATGCCTTAAAGCTATGAAAATGAATTCATCACCTTTCTTAAATGAAAAATGTTTTTAATTGAAAAAGAAAAAGAAGTGCATGAATTTCAAATTTTAAATCAGTTTAATTATTTTGATGTGGTGGCAATACTATTGTTTTTTCTGAATGAATGCTTGAACAGTGCATATTTTTGAATTTGATTGTTTATGAATGTTAAAATTGTTGGCTCTTGAAAGAATGATGGGAAAAGGATAAGTGTTATTTGATGATCTGAAAAATCATAAAATTGATTCTTGAAGCAAGAAAAAGCAGTGAAAAGCTTGCAGAAAAAGGATATATGCGAAAAAAAAGAAAAAAAAAAGAAAAAGAAAAGCAAGCAGAAAAAGCCAATACCCCTTTAAACTAAAAGGCAAGGGTGATGAAGAGGATCCAAGGCTTTGAGCATCAGTGGATAGGAGGGCCCACAGGAATAAAATCCTGGCCTAAGCGGCTAAACCAAGTTGTCCCTAACCATGTGCTTGTGGCGTGAAGGTGTCAAGTGAAAACTTGAGACTGAG
>NC_029787.2:97476054-97540628 GCF_000816755.2 Arachis ipaensis | reverse complement strand
TTTGGTGTTGTGATGAGCGGATAATTTATACGCTTTTTGGCATTGTTTTTAGTATATTTTAATTAGTTTTTATTATATTTTATTAGTTTTTATTTAAAAATCATATTTCTGGACTTTACTATGAGTTTGTGAGTTTTTCTGTGATTTCAGGTATTTTCTGGCTGAAATTGAGGCACCTGAGCAAAAATCTGATTCAGAGGCTGAAAAAGGACTGCAGATGCTGTTGGATTCTGACCACTCTACACTCAAAGTTAATTTTCTGGAGCTACAGAAGCCTAATTGGCGCGATCTCAATTGCGTTGGAAAGTAGACATCCTGGGCTTTCCAGCAATATATAATAGTCCATACTTTACCTGAGATTTGATGACCCAAACCGGCATTCCAAGTCAGCTCAAGAATTCTAGCGTTTAACTCCAAAACTGGCACAAAAGCTGGAGTTAAACGCCCAAATTGGCATAAAAGCTGGCGTTTAACTCCAAGAAAAGTCTCTACACATGGAAGCTTCAATGCTTAGCCTAAGCACACACCAAGTGGGCCCGAAAAAAGATTTCTGCATTAATTACTGATTTTTGTAAACCCTAGGCTACTAGTTTTATATAAATAGGACCTTTTGCTATTGTATTTTCATCTTTTGATCATTCTGGAATCATGTTTTGATGATTGAACCCTCTTTGGGAGGCTGGCCATTCGGCCATGCCTAGACCTTGTTCTTATGTATTTTCAACGGTGGAGTTTCTACACACCATAGATTAAGGTGTGGAGCTCTGCTGTTCTTCATGAATTAATACAAAGTACTATTGTTTTTCTATTCAACTCAAGCCTACTTCTTCTCTAAGATATTCATTCGTTCTTCAACTTAATGAATGTGATGATCCGTGACACTCATCATCATTCTCACCTATGAACATGTGCCTGACAACCACCTCTGTTCTACTAGCAATGGCTTGAATGCGGATCTCTTGGGTTTCTAATCTAAGATTGGAACCTTCGTGGTATAGGCTAGAATTATTGGCAGCCATTCCTGAGATCCGGAACGTCTAAACTTTGTCTGTGGTATTCTGAGTAGGATCTGGGAAGGGATGACTGTGACGAGCTTCAAACTCGCGATTGTGGGGCGTGTGACAGACGCAAAAGGATCAATGGATCCTATTCCGACATGATCGAGAACCGACAGATGATTAGCCGTGCGGTGACAGCGCATTTGGAACGTTTTCACTGAGAGGAGGGGAATAGCCATTGACAACGGTGATGCCCAACATAAAGCTTGCCATGGAAAGGAGTATGAATGATTGGAAGAAGGCAATAGGAAAGCAGAGGTTCAGGAGGAACAAAGCATCTTCATACGCTTATCTGAAATTCCAACCAAAGAATTACATAAGTATCTCTATCTTTATTTTATGTTTTATTTATCTTTTAATTATCAATTCTCCATCATCATCTGAATTAGCCTGACTGAGATTTACAAGGTGACCATAGCTTGCTTCAAGCCGACAGTCTCCGTGGGATCAACCCTTTCTCACGTAAGGTTTATTACTTGGACGACCCAGTGCACTTGCTGGTTAGTTGTGCGGAATTGTGACAAAGTGTGATTTACGTTTAAGAGCTCTAAGTCCTTTGGCGCCATTGTTGATGATCACAATTTCGCATACTAGAGTGCCTTTGCACTTGAGCCTAACCTTGACTCTAAGTGTTTTTGTTTTCAAGCTTTTTGTTTGATACATAAACACCAAAAGTACTTAACAATTGAATTGTCATTAGTACTCAGAGCCTTCAGCTTTCTCATTCTTTCCCTTTTCTTTTCTTGCCTTATCTGCAATTGCTTCTTCAAGGTTTTCATGATTTCAAAAACTTCCTAAAATGTCCTAGATGAAAACTTCAATTAAATGAATCCAAATTGCTATTGAGCAACAATAGTCATGCTAGCTTCCCAGTACTTATATGCTCATGCTAACTTCTTCTTTAATGACCTTGTTTGTTTATGATCATGAAACTAAATTGCTTTGGACTCAAAGAATTCAAGATGGCAATCATAATGTCACAACAACATATTATAGTTCAAAATTCAAACTATGCTTATTCACAAGGAGCAATCACACATACATACAAAGAAAATAGAAGACAATCATGCAATTTAAAGTACTGGAAATAAATAAGAGGACAAAAGAACTTTACCACCTTGTAGTTCAACTGGCCTGACTACAGGTTGGTACCATATTCGTCTATCCACTTTTTGGGGAAGTTTTCTCCCTCAATTTTAGTGACCATCATATAGTACTATATATTCTTGGAAAGCTCTGGATTCCTACTTTCCAATGCCTTTGGAATCATCTCATTTGGAGCTCTGTAGCTCAAGTTATTCTTGTCTGAAGTAGACCCCTTCAAGCTGTCAGGAGCAAAGTTGGACTCAACGTTGGTGCGCCAACGTTCTTCCCACGTGTGTGCATGAGCGATGCACACACATGGCTTGTCAATTCTTCACTTCTCACGCGTACCCGTGGGTGACGCGTACGCGTGGCTTGTCAATTTTTCCCTTTTGACGCGTACGCGTGGGTGACGCGTACGCGTAGCCTCGGATTTTGCACTTCTCACGCGTACGCGTGGGTCACGCGTACGCATGGCGGTTGATTTTTCCCGACTTCTTATCGAGGACGTTGGGGGTAACATTGGATCACTAACGTTACCTCCAACGTTGCTTCTTCAATTTTTCCATACATCGTTGGTTCATTGCCAATGTTTACTCCAACTTTGCCACCAACGTTGGCTCTCTAACTCTGCTTTTCTCTGCTTCTCTGCTTTAACTTTGCCTATAATCAAACAAATAAGTGTATCAAAGTAAAATGCGAGATAATTTTTACTATACTAAGTGTGCTAATAATTCTCAAAATCATAATTTCACTTTGTGTGATCTAATTCATCTTATTTACCCTATATATTAACTAAAATTCACATATGCTTGAGATTTTGTTTCTTGCAGAGATTATTCATGCTTTTCCTCCTTTATCAACAATTTGTATGAAAACTAAACCGAAATCTAGTGAAAAAGCATAGAAAAATAGGCTATGATGCCTTGGCATCACAACACCAAACTTAATTCTTGCTTGTCCCCAAGCAAGAAGAGAATCATGCAATAAAGTTTGACAATCCAAGGTAAGAAGAGTAGCAGTGTAATGTTCATGGTTAGCTAGTTTTCTATGCATGCAACAATCACAAAAGAGATTCACATAATTGATGCCTCTATCTAGCTCATTTTATGAAATCTTTTTCCTTAAGTTTCTTCCTTTAACAAGCTTTTCATTTTGTTTATGGCTTATTCTTTTCGGGTGCTTTGCACCATGAGTTACACGCAAGCTACGACTCTAAATGCTTTGTTTTCAAGTATTACCACTTGATACATAAGCACCACAAGCATTTAATTAGAGGACTCTTTTAGCTCATTTTGTTTCTTATCTTCTTGACTCTCTAATCATTGATGCTCAGATCCTTGAGCTTTGAGGGAGTGCCTTTGCACTTGAGCCTAACCTTGACTCTAAAAAGCTCAAATGAGTTGCTATCCCTAACTATATACTTGTGGTGTGAAGGTGTCAAGTAAAAAGCTTGAGACTGAGCAGTTAAAGTCATTATCCAAAGCTAAAGAGTATGCTTAAGAAATCTGGACACCACTGTCTGGGAATTTAAGCAAAGCTAAATTTGAATCCAAAGGGTTCCCCTAGTCAAGTGCCTGTGGCATTTATGTATCCGGTGGTAATACGGAAAAACAAAATGCTTAGAGCCATGACTAGGCTCAAAAGGTGTAAAGCACCAAAAGAAGCTGTGTTCAAGAATCAAGAAGAGCTAAAAGAAGAGAATCATTAATATCATCCGGATTCTACTTCCAAGGGATGCCAATACTTCTAAACTTCAAAGGAAAGTGAGATGCCAAAACTGTTCAGAAGTAAAGAGCTAATAGCCCCATTCAATATTTGGAACTGAGCTTCATTGACAACTCTGAGACCTATTGTATTTTTCTCTTCCATTTGTCGTATTTTGTTTTTGGTTGCTTGAGGACAAGCAACATTTTAAGTTTGGTGTTATGATGAGCGGATATTTTATACACTTTTTAGGTTCATTTTCTTAGTGTTTTCAGTATATTTTATCAAGTTTTAGTATGTTTTAGTAGGTTTTAGTGCAAAATTCACATTTTAGATGCTACTTTGAGCTTTTGTGTTTTATTTTTTTTTATGATTTTAGGTGATTTTTAAGTGAAAATGGCAAGTTTTGGGAAAGTCTATTTCAGAGGCAAAGAAAGGATAGCAGATGCTGTCAAATCCTGACCTCCATACATTCAAACGGGCATTTCTAGAGCTACAAAGGTCCAATTGATGCGTTCTCAATGGCGTTGAAAATCTAACTTCCAGGGCTTTCTAGAAATATATAATTGTCTATGCTTTTTAATGGAAAGAACTTCCCAAAATGGGCGTTGACCGTTCAACTTACCCCATTTCTGGCATTCAATGCCCCAAAAGGACCAAGGCTAGCGTTAAAGACCCAAAACTGGCGTTCAATGCCACCAAGGGAGCGTCAAAGCAGCATGGACACTCTCTAGTGGGCGTTCAATGCCTACTCAACCAAGTTGGACACCAGCTCAGCCTAAACACTCACCAAGTGGGCCTAGAAGTGGATTTTCGCACGTTTCTGCTTAGTTTATTTCATTTTTGTAATTTTTTAATTATTAGATTAGTATATATAGGCGAAGATCACCCATGTTTAGGATCTTCAGCCTCTCAGAACCTATTTTTTGTTTTCTCTGTAAACTATGAGCGGCTAAACTTCCTAGGTTAAGGATATGAGCTCTGCTCATTCCTATGGATTAATATCATTACTTTTCTACTCTAATACATGTTTGATTCCATTCTATGATGTATTGTCATTCTTTATCTTTATGAATCTGGGGTGGACCGAGAGTATGACCCCTTCTTCTTCATGAGTTCTTTACGAGTCCTGACCCGGATAGAATTGAGCTACAGCTTGAGAGTACATCACAAGTTCCAACAAGTTATTTGGGCTAATTGGGATACGTGACATGAAATCTCGTTAGTCATGGGTAATTTAGGTCCCTGTGGCGCTAAGGCTAGAATCATAAAGCTTCATCCTCCGACCGGAAGATCCGACCTTATCTGTGGCATTTTGAGTAGGATCATCAGAGATTGAATTGCGTGAGCTTCACCTTCGTCCAGATTGGCTGACCTGTTCAGGCGTTTGGTTTGGATCAGAGGAGATTAATGAGCACTACCCTGGCTTAATCACTTACAACCTTACCATTGAATGAATCACTCATTGTTAAAGTTGTGAGTAAGAAGTATTAATCCGGAAGAACAAGCATCTCCAAGGCTTTAACTAATTTCCTATGATTGTTTTTACGTCTTTTTGTTATTGTTTTGTTTATATGCCTACAACAAACAACAACTATCTTTCTATTCACTTGACTAAGATCTGCAGGATAACCACAGCTTGCTCAATCTGGCAATCCTCGTGGGATTTAACCTTCACTCACCTGAGGTATTACTTGGAGAACCCAGTACACTTGCCGGTTCAGTTGTGCGAGTTTCATTTTCGCGCACCACCAGCCTGCCATTTAATTGCTGGACCTCTTTGACACAAGTCAGGCTCGTCATGTTGAGTATGGTCTGGCATTTGTCTGGGTTTGCTTCTATGCCTATTTGGGTTTGCATCATGCCTAAGAACTTTCTTGCTTCTACTGCGAAGGTGCATTTGGAGGGGTTTAGCCTCATCTCATGCTTCCTTATTATTGAGAACACTTCTGAAAGATCGGACAGTAATGTAAAGTTCTCTTTGGTTTTGACGAGCATATCGTCTACATACACCTCCATAAGTTTTCCTAGGTGAGAGGAAAATACTTTATTCATTAGTCGTTAGTATCTAGCTCCCACGGTCTTTAACCCGAAAGTCATTACTATATAGCAATAATTAGCCTTTAGAGTTATGAACGAGGTCTTTTCCTGATATGGCTTGTACACCGGGATTTGGTTATATCCTGAGTAGGCATTCGTAAAAGATAGGTATCGATATCTTGAGGCTAAGTTGACTAGAGCATCAATGCTCAAGAGAGGGTATAGATCTTTGAGACAAGCTTTGTTGAGGTCGGTGTAATCGACACACATCCTTCACTTTCCGTTTTGTTTCTTTACCAAAACAACGTTAGCTAGCCACAATAGGTATTTTACTTCCTTTATGAGCCCTGCTTCCAGTAAGGCTTGTAATTGTTCCTTTACAACCTGTGTCCTTTCTGGTCCAAGCTTCCGACGCCTTTGTGGAATAGGTCGGGAACCCGGGATATATGCCAGGCATGTCGAAGGCTTTCCAAGGGAAGAGGTCGGAGTTTTTCCATAGTAGGTCAACGAGCTGCTCCTTCAGGCATTGATGAATCCATATTTGAGGATATAATTTGGCTATAATTGGATGGATTTCATCACATAAACTCACACTTATTCACCAAAATAGCATACATTTGTGTTTGATCCCTAAATTGAGCCTAAATCTGAAAACATGCATTTTTGTGCTTAAATTGATCAATTTAATCTCACTTTTATTCCATTCGATGCCGTGATATATTTGTTGAGTGATTTCAGGTCCTAGAGGCAAGAATGGTTTGGTAGAAGTGGAAGAAAGCATGCAAAAAGGGAGAAAATATGAAGAAAACAAAGGAGAAAAGTATTTCAACCTGTGCGTCTGCACACCTTCTGTGCCCACGCACAGGGGTCAAAATCAGGACCTGTGCCCATGCTCAGGGCAGAATGGAAATCAGGACCTGTGCGTCCGCACAGGAGGAAAATCAGCAAGTGTGCCCATGCACAGACCTGTGCGTCCGCACAGGGACCAGCGCGTGCCTCCATTAAAATTGCACGTGGCCTCGCGTTTTGGGGGCTTTTTGGCCCATTTTTGAAGGCTTTGGAGCATATTTGAAGGGGGAAGCAACCATATATCATACCATACACTACCATACTTCATAGAGGAGATTTTTGGAGTAGTTTTAGGGTAGTTTAGTTTTAGGTTTTATCTCTTAGGGTTTTAATTAGGGTTTCAATGTAGCATTTTATACTTCAATTTTGTTCTTGGATTTTGGCTATCTCATTGTAAGTATTTCTTTAATTCCTCTTTTATTACACTACTTGTTCTACACTTTCTTGCATTCTCATTTTCTTTATCAATATACACATAGTTTTGCAATTTCGATTTCTAGTTAATGAATTTGATGTTTGATGCTTATTTTATGTTTTTTGGAGTTGCTTTTATTGATTTTGATCATTTATGGTTCATAGCTTTCATTATTTTCCCAATTTTTTCATATTTTATGATTATGCCTATTAGGTGTTTGATGAAATTCCAATGTTAGTTATGGGGTAACTTTCACCCCTTGGTTTGGGGAAAATGAGTTTATGGATTGCTAGAGTCATAATGTCCAACATTTAGTGATAATTCTTGGGTTTTTAATTGTTCTTGTTCCCACTAACACTAATTTGTTGTTAAGGTAATTAGCAAGCAAGCTAGGATTTGTGGGTTAAGAACACTTATGCTCATTTAACTTACTCTCCGATGTGAGGGTTGACGTAGTGAGATTAATCCATCATAATTATCATAGTTGTGGTTATGGCAAGGAAGGGATTCCATAACTCATCCCAAGCCAATGTTTCATTTATGTTTTGAACCACTTTCCCATTACTTTTTAGCCTTACTTGTTTATATTACATATATAGTTCTTTTATTCCTTTATTAGTTTATTAATTACAATTTTGTCTAGTTCTTTTATCTCTTTATTGCTTGCTTCTTTATTGAAAACACCATTTGCTTTCCACAACCAATTTTATGCACTCATTGGCATTAGTTCCTAGGGAGAACGACCCGGGAGTCTAAATACTCTCGGTTTATACTTTGAATTGTGACAATCTTTAGAATGATAATTTGATTGATGATCAATTGTTAGGTTTGGACTATACTTGCAACGAACAAATTCTATTTTTAGTGTGAAAATCCAAACCTATGCTTTTGGTCATTGTCAGGCATCCCTCCATATTAGTCCCTATATTTGTGATTTTGTCAGGGTGGTCGCTGATTTGTACCTCCTCTACCCTGCCTCCAGGTTGGGGGCTTAGTTCTTCTCGAGTTCGGCCTCCACCCAGCTCAATCGTATTGACCTCTTTACCCCCATGGCTGCCTTTTAAATTAACGCTTTCATTGTATCACTTACACACTAGCTTTTGGTCCCCTTTAATAGTGGCAATTCCTTCTGCCATAGGGAACTTCATGCAAAGGTGAGGTGTTGAGACGACAGCTGCATGTCGGTTTAAGGTTGTCTGACCTATTAAGGTATTATATGCCGAATTTACATCAACCACAATGTAATCAATGCTTAGTGTCATTGATCTTGCACCCATTCCAAAAGTGGTGTATAAGGAAATGTTCCCAAGGGGTCGGATTAGCGTATTCCCCAGTCCGAATAGGTTGCAAGGTAGGCCTTTAAATCGATTTCTTCTAACTCGAGTTTGTTGAAAGCGGGTTTGAATAGGATATTCGCCAAGCTGCCCTGGTCTTTCAAGGTTCTATGGAGGTTTGCATTTGCGAGAATCATAGTTATCATCACGGGATCATCATGCCCAGGTGTTATCCCTTGGGCGTTTTCTTTGGTGAACGAGATGGTAGGTAAGTCGGGTATTCTGGTCTCCTCCCCGACTTGGTATACCTCTTTGAGATGCCTTTTCGGTGATGATTTTGACATTCCTCCTCTAGCAAACCCCCCATTGAATATGTGTGTGTGGCATTCTGGGGGTCTAAGGTGGACGTTCTTGTTGTCGTTCCTCTTCCTCCCTCCTTCTCTTCCTCGGGTCATTTGATTTGTCGGCCAGATATCTGTCTAGTTGGCCTTCTCTGACCAATTTTTCTATGACATTCTTCAAATCGTAACAATCATTGGTGGGATTTTCGTAGAGCTTATGGTACTCACAGTATTCTGTTTGACTTCTTGCCTTTTTATGCTTGATTGGATGAGGAGGTAGAAGTTTTTTCGTGTGGCAGATCTCTCTGTAGACATCTACTAGAGAAACTCGGAGGGGAGTATAGTTGTGGTATCTTTAGGGCTTTTTTGAGTTTTGTTCTTCCTTCTTCTTGGGCTCTTTTTCTTTTTTCCCGAGCTTGATAGGGCAGGTTTGGCCATGGGAAAGGTTCCCTAAGTCGGAAGTTTTCCTCTATGTTGATGTATTTTTCTGCCCTTTCTTGGACTTCATTCAGGGAAACTGAGTGCCTCTTAGATATGGATTGAAAGAATGACCCTTCTTTAAGGCCATTGACTAATCCCATGATCATGACTTCAGTAGGCAGATTCTGAATCTTCAAGCATGCTTTCTTGAACCTTTCCATGTAGTCTTTGAGGGTTTCCCTGATCTCCTGCTTGACTCCTAGCAAACTTGGGGTGTGCTTTGCTTTATCCTTTTGGATAGAGAATCTGGTCAAGAACTTCCTTGCCAACTCGTTGAAGCCAGTTACTGACATGGAAAGAAAGTTATCAAACCACTTCATTGCCGCTTTAGTCAACGTGGTTGGAGAGGCTTTGCAACCGGTGGCATCAGAGGCATCAGCCTGGTACATCCTACTTTTGAAGTTACTGAGATGGTGCCTTGGGTTGGTCATTCTGTCATAGAGATCCATGTTAGGCATTTTAAAGTTCATAGGGACTTTGTCCCGCCTGATCTCTTCTATAAATGGATCTTCTCCACCCAGATGGCTTTCTTCCCGATTTGTTCAGTTATTCCAATTGCGAAGGTTGGCTTCTAACTTCAAGAGCTTTTCTTCTATCCCCCTTCGTTGCCTTACTTCCCTCCGTAATTCTCGTTCTATTTCTCGCTGTCGCTTAGCTTCATACTCAAGCTGCTCTAGCCATTCTCGCTGGCCACGGACTAGACCTAGTATCTTGGCCCTTTGAGGGGGTTCTTCCTCTTCAAGGTATGGATTTCTGAATGAATCTGCTTTGGTCGGGGGCTTCCTGATGGCCCTTCCCCACGAGGACCATGCGCTTGTGGTGGTGGAGGTAATATGATGGCATGGTCCTCTGGTTAGGGCTCAGCTTCAGATTTAGATGCCGTATGACCGTCTTCATACTTGTGGTTTGCCATTGTTAAAGGATGAATTCCAAGTCCCCGGTAATGGCACCAATGTTTTGAGGATTACCTGAAACGTTGATTTGGGTCTGAACGTGAGGTCCAGATCCTTTTATATGGCAGCATCTGACTTGTTAATGCCGAGGTGCTGCCTGTCTGAGTTCTTCGTAAAGAGGTGGGGCTGGTACCTGCAAGAGACTCCGATGCATAAGTTGGCAAGGGCTTTGGGCAGGTTTTTAGTAGGCTAGAACATAAATATACCTGAGGGGTGTCAGTGTATTTATAGTAGAGTCGATAACCACCTTGGTTGGAGTAGTTCCATCTTTTCTGATGGATAACTGTTCCCCTTATCTTGTGAGTTTTTTAGGACCTATCTTTTAGTGAAGATAGAGATTGCGGGCGAGATTTTGGGGAGGGATTTTCTTACTTTTGGGCAGGTAGAACTGGGCTCCTTTGTCCGTGTTTGACCTCTTTAAAGAGGTCGGGCATGTCGGGGAGGCCACCTTTCTTGGTGGGTGTTCTGTGGGTTACCTGAAATAGGGAGGTCGACCTCGGATGAGGTCTTCTGATCTGGTTAAGGCTTCCATGTCCGACTTGTTTGGAAAGTTAATTTTCGAAAATATATTAATAAAATAATATTTTAATAAAAATAATAAAATAATACGGAAAAGGCAGTTTTTTGTAAAAGCTTTAGAAAGACAACTTTAAGTGCAGAATCTCATAATTACCTTCACAAAACACTTAGAAAGTGGTAAGAACATATTAGTGAGGCAAAGATAAAAGAAAGATAAAAATTTAAAGGAAAGATAAAAACCAAAGAAAAAGTCTGTAAAGTTTTAATGACAGAAAAACACACAGAGATTAGTGAACGAAGTAGGGCAACATAGTTAGTCCTTGAATTGCGACTAGGGTTAGGTATTATATGAAAAGTTAGACTGTTTCAGTATAGACTTAATGAACCTATACTTGGGACAGACTAACTATTCATACCGAAATTTACATAAGCTTTAAATACATACGTTAAACAAAGAAATCAGAGCAGAGTAGAGTGATACAGAGAAAAAAGTAATCAGAACAGAGTAATAAGACAAAGAGAGAAGAGTAATATAATAAAGAGTTAAGCCTTGTGGCATGATATTCTATTGTATGTTTATCTGCTGTTTTTCCGTTGGCCCTAGAGGTCCTGTAGGCCCAAGTTCACCTACAGTAAGTTGTTATTCCTGTAGGCCGAAGTTCACCTACAGTGAATATCAATTGTGTAGCTCAGGGTGTTGCTTCTATAGACCGAAGTTCACCTACAGAGAGTTGCCATTTATGTAAGCCGAAGTTCACTTACAGGAGTGCTATTTCTGGAGGCCGAAGTTCACCTACAGAAAGTTGTTGTGTTGTGTTTATATTATTCCTGTAAGCCAAAGTTCACTTATAGGGGCACCATTTCTGTAAGCCGAAGTTCACTTACAGACGTGCTATTTCTGTAGGCCGAAGTTCACCTACAGAAAGTTGTTCTGTTGTGTTTAGACTATTCCTGTAAGCCAAAGTTCACTTATGGGAGTGCTGTTTCCGTAGGCCGAAGTTCACCTACAGAGATACAGCCATATCTAGGACTAGTTCTTGGGTAATATTAGGATGCAGGGTGTAAACCGACACGTGAGCTCATGGCCTGCATAGGACAGACATGCATCATACTTGGTTGTGCATTTCCTCTGTTATGATTGTTGTATGAATGTATGCTTTCCTTGTTTTTATTCTATTCTTTGTGTTTGTGTTTTACTTTCTTATATTCTTCTGTTGGTGATCTGTTTTCAGTTTACTCTATTTTCTTTATTCATCTGTCTTCTATTTACTGCATCTTTATATTCTGCTATATGTCAACTAAGCAACACAGAATTAATGAACTTAACTAATAACCCCGACCCTACTAAGAACTCCCCAGTTCTTACCCCTTCTCTCTCCCTTCCCCCTTCAGATGGAAGCATGAGTTCCCTTCCGTAATTCGTTGACGATCGTATGCAAAAAAAAAAAGATTCCGCTCTTGGTAGTCTTCTGAGTCTAGAGTGAACTCCGTTTCTGTTTATATGTATGTACTGTGAGGCCAGCCAACGTCTGCACCCTGCTTATCTACAAACTTTAACCTAAGTCCTCCGTACGATGTTGCTGTTATGTGGCCACTCGATGAAGTACTTGAGAGATGCTCTTTGATGACATATGATCATGCAGAGGATTAGTAGACGACCTTCCACCTTTTGATGACGATTCACCTGACTTGAGTTTTGAAGACTTAGAACGTACTTTCCCTCGCTTTAGTAGTTTAGAGGGAATAGGTGAGTATAGAGTCTAGGCTAGCCTGGGCGCCAGCTTAGGGACTTCTTGAACAGGTTAGGACCTGGGATATTGTATGTATATATATGTATATAGTTATTATCTAGCTATATCTAGGAGTGTTCTAACTAACAGTCTATACTCTAATAAAGGCTAAATCACCGAATGTTGTCTACTACTTGTGATGTATTTATGTGTGGTTGTATATAACTGTTTTATCTGTTATTATTTGTGAATTGATTATAAATGATTCTGTTTATTAATTCAAACGTTTTCAAAAAAAAAGTACCTCACAAAATAACTACGTTTTTAACAACGAATCAGGCTCATATAATAAATAATAGATAATAATTAGGGAGACAAGTTGGTAGCGCTCAGTTTCTAGTATGATCATGACGTACCAGAAATTGGGTCGTTACACAATCAAAGGTGGGAGGAGCCACAAGGATTTGATCAACCCTCTTGGCAACAACCTCCACCAACATACTATGACCAAGAGCCATTCCAAGAAGCATACCAAGATAACGGCTATGGTGAGCACTCTTTTGATTATCAACAACCACCACCATACGCCTATGAACCCCATCCTCAACATAATTTTGAATCATCATACTCACAAGCTCCTTACCACCAAACACCCCCATATGACCCTAATCCTTACCCACCATACCAAGAGCCTTATGAGCCATACTTAGAACCACCACCTCAATATACACCATCTCCACATCCTTCTTATGATAAACCACCCTCTTATCATGAACCTTTCCTCCGAATCAATGAACCTTCATATCCACCCCAATCTTCAATGCATGACACACTTGGTGTTCTTCTTCAAGGGCAAAGAGAGATGCAAAAGGAAGTACTAGAACTCACTGCTGCATTGACCGAGGTAGTCAATTGATTAGCTTCCCAATATTTGGACACTCAAGGAAGAACGTAGCATGAAGGAGACACTAGAAACTCCAGTAGACAACGACGAACGTGACTTTGTATTAGAACAAGTAGAGGAAGCGGTAATAGTTAAAGAGAAAGAAGTGGTCGAAGACTTAGGAGATGCTGAACCTCCATGGGAATCTAGAGTTGTAGAGTATTCCTTCAATAAGCTTGAAATTGATGTTGAGGAGGATAGTGTACAACCTCCAAGGCATGTTCCTTACGAATAATTAGATGGAATAGATCAAGAGACAAATTCCCTTAGTGATGATGATCATGAATCAACTCCCCCTCGTGATAAACTTGCATCCTCAATTGAATCCCTTAAGTTTGAAGAACCCTCTCCAAGTGAGTTTGACAATGATGTGGAGGTAGACTTTTCTCAACCTCCAACTTATGACTTGAGTGATGGGGAAGAATTAGAAGAATTCGATCAGGGCGCGGTTGCAGTTGAAGAGATTTGCAAAGAGGTGGAAGTTGTCAAGGAAGAGCACAAGGGAGTGGAGCTTGAAATTACCTTGCCAAAGTTTTTGGAGACCTCTTCCCGTAAGCCACCATCATCCTTCACAACATTCAAGTGGGTAAAATTCATATCCCTTGGCTTTCTCATTCCACTTGAATTTGGTTTACTTGAGACAGATGGTTAACTTAGAGCTCTTTGTGGCTTTAAGAGTAAGAGGGAGATGGTTAGTGGTAAGAGTTGTCTTGCAAGGTTCAATATGGTTGCATGCTCCAAGTTGAAGTGCAAGGATTGGTGTAGAGCTCGATTGAATGGGTCTCGGAAGTTGTTTGGATATCTCAGTGAGAATTCCGATTGCTCACCACCCAAGTGGAAAAATGATGATCAACAAGAAGATGGGTGTAAAAGCAAGGTTTGGGACCCTGGAATTCATTCTGACAATCAACACTCCTGGAGCTTTGTCACCTGCTTTAACTTGCTCGAAGGCTTTATGTGCCTAGTTTGGGACCCCGGAGGTTATTGGAATCGCAAAAATTGGTGGGAATTCTTGGATGAGTTTAAGCATAAGCCACCATGACAAGGAGCTCACCAAATGTCCAACTTAAGGACCTTAACTAAAAGTGCTAGGTGGGAGACAACCCACCATGGTACGATCGTTCTTTTTCAATCTTAGTTTTATTTTGTTTTGTTTTATTCTTAATTTTCTTTTATTCTATTTTTCTTAGTGTTCATTTATAATGTCTGCATCAGCATCTGCATTTTGTATTCTGCATACTGCATATAAAAAAAATTGCACTCAACGCGTAAGCGTCGATGATGCGCACGTAATATTGAGAAAATGCACAGAGAGCTGTGCTGGAACGACGCGGGAGGGGTGCCTGGTGCATAAGCCAACCCACGCGTATGCGTCCTATGAGTTTTCGCCAATCCACGTGTAAGCGTCAGTGACGCGTACGCGTGGCATGAAAAATTGGCGTAAACAGGTGCTTGAATAGAGAGTTATAATGCCATGGTGCTGGAGCCGTGCGGGTTCTCACGCGTACGCGTCTCTGATGGGTACGCGTCCTTTCGCTTTTAGACCACCCACGCGTGTGCGTGCCAGACGCGTACGCATCGCATGGCTAGTACAGTTTTCACGCGCACGCGTACCCTGTGCGCATGCGTCGCGTCCCGTTTCCCATTCCCTTCTTCTTTCTTCTCTCCTTTCTTACTTACTTCTTCTTCACTTCTTCAACTTCTCATCCCTATTCTCTTTCATTCTATTTTACTTAACTTATTTGCATACTTTTATTCATTGCATTTTTAATTCTGTGCTTGTTTTTCTTTTCTTTTCTATGTTTATTATTTTACCATTGGTGTTAATTGTTCTTATTCAACTATTACATCTTTTCTGGTATTATTTTGGTGCTTAGTGACTTGTTTCACACTGTTGGGTGATATTATTTATCTGTCAATGCCAATCCTTTATGATACCCGTATTCCTTTTGCATTGACCTGAACTTATATTGTCTTTCATGACCCACTCTCTCTTCCCCATCGTTGCAATTTTTGCACTATTGATATGCCATGTGCTTCTACTGTTTTTTCACTTGCATGTTGTAGCTACCATGTAATTGAGACCCTCATTTTTTATCATTAACCCACCCATATTTTATTTGTTTTCTTATATTTATTTCTGGGTTACTTTTCTTCCCCTTTCTCTTCTTTCAAGATGGCCATCAAGAAAGGAAACAGAAAACTTTTACATGGGGCGGCAAACAAGTACCTACGCATAATCTTTGGAGAAAAATATCAGTTGTAGCAACCCATCCACTTGCACATCTTAGCATGCACCGCGGACGGTGCAATCTTTAAGTGGGGGGGAGGAGGAGGTCGATACCGACTTCCGTGGGTTAGTTATTTCCTTCTCAACACAAATGTTTAATTTTCCTTGTTAAATTAGTTGTTGCATTTGTATGTTTGATTGCATGTTTGTTTGATTTTGTGCATTTAGCTACTACTTGGTTGAAGTAATATTTTCTTTTCAAGACCCTTTTTGTAGTATTTCACTAATTTAAATTAAAAATTTGTGCTAAACTTGTCTGAGGATTGTAAATTAGTTGTGAGATTTGAGCTTAATTACATGGTTACATTATTTAACCATAATATTTTATTCTTGTTTCTTCTCTATGATTACAATCTTTTCTTTGTTTCATTCTATATGTCCATTGTTTAGTGTATTTACATGCTTGCATATGATTGAGGCCATCATTTATTATTAGCTCACTTATCCCAAATAGCCTTCCCTTTCAATCACCTTTGTTTGCCACCTTGAGCCTTTTAATCCCCATTTATTCTTTATATTACCTTATCACTAGCCTTAAGCGGAAAAACAAGTAATTACCTGAATCTTTGGTTAGCTTAAGATAGTGTGTTAACTAAGTGTGGGGAATTGTGGGAACCTAGGTTAATGGGAATGTGTTGTGTTTCAACTTTATTTGAATATTGGGAATTTGGGTACCTACTCATGTGAAATTAGAAAAAACCATATGTATTGATATATTATGTTTTCATTTATGATAAATAAAAAAATATATATATAAAAAATAAAAAAAGAGAGAATATATTCAAATAAATATAAGTAAATAAATAAATAAGGGGACAAAATTACCCCAATGCTAAGTTAAATAAAAGATCAACGCATAGGTGATGAAATTAAAGAAAATTTTGGTACATGAGTAGGTGATGCAAAAGTGGGAATTTTGGGTAGCTAGGCATGATCTTAGAAGTACATAGAGTATGTGTGTGTTAAGTGAGAGCTTAGGTTAATCAAAGATTCATATTATAGCTCACTTGGCCATACATATATCCTCACCCTTACCTTAGCACCATTACAACCTTGAAAAGACCTCATGATGTTTTCATTGGTGTACTAAATATTTGTTGATTGGTTAGATGAAGAACAAAATTTTAGAAAGCATGACTAGAGAAGAGTAGAGTGGATTAACCCTAGACACTTGAGCGATTAGAGTGCATATACACTACCAGTGAGGGTTCAATGCTTGATTCTATGTTCCTGCTTTCATGAGCTGTCTTCTTACAAGTTTGCTTGTCTTTATTGTATGATTTGAATTAGTGGAATCTGATTTATGTTTATCTTGAAGAACTTGTTTACTTTTAACTAAGTAGATAGAAACATCTTAGCATTTAGTTGCATTCATGTAGATAGTTTGCATTTCATAAATTCTACCATTCCTCTTCACTACTTTGTAGCTTCTCCTGAACTTAGCATGAGGACATGCTAATGTTTAAGTGTGGGGAGATTTGATGCACCACTATTTCGTGGTATATTTTGTACTTAATTTAGTGGATTTTATCCACTAAACTCACACTTAGTCATTGAATTCGCATGTTTTACATTTTCCTTCCTGATTCTATGCAATGATTGAAAACATGCTTCTTTGGCCTTAAATTACTAATATTAGTCCTCTCTTATTACCATTCGATGCCGTGATCTGTGTGTTAAGTGTTTTCAGGCTTTATAGGGCAGGAATGGCTTAGAAGATGGAAAGGAAGCTTGCAAAAATGGAAGGAACACAAGAAACTAAGGAGCTGACCAGCGAAGATCGACGCGCACGCGTACCTAACGCGTACGCGTGACTAGCGCAGAAGACAAGTGACGCGTACACGTGACTGATGCGTATGCGTGACCAGGATTTTTTTCAATCGACGCGTATGCATGACTGACGCGTACGCGTGACATGCGCCACGTGCAGAAAGTTGTAGAAAGTGCTGGGGGCGATTTTGGGCTGAGTTTGGACCCAGTTTTCGGCCCAGAAAACACAGATTAGAGGCTATAAAGTGGGGGAATAATTTGATTCATGGAGACAACATTCATTCATCAATACACATAACTTTAGGTTTTAGATGTAGTTTTCTAGAGAAAGAGGCTCTCTCCTCTCTCTAGGTTTTAGAATTTCTCTTAGTTTTAGGTTTATTTCTTCTCAATTCCAGGTTCAATGTTCTTTTAATTTAGTTTCTCTTCTATTTTTAATTGTCTTAGCATTCTAGTTTACTTATCTTTCCAATTGAATTTATGAACTCTCCATGTTAGATTTGATTTTATATTTAATGCAATTTGAGGTATTTCATGTTTATTGCTTCTTCCTTTATTGGTTATCATTGATCTTGCAATTCTTGGCTTTAGCTCTTATATTTTATTATTACTTTTCTATGCTTTTATTTTGTGCCTACCAAGTGTTTGCTAAAATGCTTGGAATGATGTTAGAGTAGATTTTATGCTCTTGGCTTGGGAAGGTAACTTAGGAACTCTTGAGTTACTAATGTCCATATAATTGATGATTGGAGCCATTAACTCTAGTTCTCACAAATTGAATTGGTGGAGAGCTAGGACTTATGGACTTGGATTGATATAGCTCATTTA
This sequence comes from Arachis ipaensis, assembly GCF_000816755.2. Lineage (NCBI taxonomy): Eukaryota > Viridiplantae > Streptophyta > Magnoliopsida > Fabales > Fabaceae > Arachis > Arachis ipaensis. The sequence goes on along the minus strand of NC_029787.2, from coordinate 97,522,348 downwards.
ACTTTCCTTTACTACTAGTTAGATGATGATTTAATGGGATTGATCCTTGCCAATCCTCATGTTGTGGTTAGTGACAAGGACAGAGATCCTTAACCACCAAACCTTGCCAAGACCTCTTTATCATTTGGTTTTCATTGCAATTTACTTTTCTTTGTTCCTTATTTTAAAAACCCAAAAAGATACAATCTCCTAACCAATAATAACTACACCTCCCTGTAATTCCTTGAGAGACGACCCGAGGTTTAAATACTTCGGTTTATTTTTATTAGGTTTACTTTAGTGACAACCAATTTTTTGTGCGAAAGGATTCTTTGTTAGTTTAGAAGCTATACTAGCAAGGAAGTTTCAATTGTGAAATTCTTTACTAGCAAAAATCTGTTCATCAAGCATATTGCCCCGTACAGCTTTATCTTGACTGATGATGTGCCTATTCTCCACCATCTTGACTTTATATCCAGTAATAGCATCCAGATGGCCAACCTTAGCACTGCACTATAGAGGGAGTTTAAGAAATATCCTATCAATGCCACTAGTGCCTTTCTTGGGAAAGCCAAGACTGATTATGAGAGGGTGGAGGGGTTGAGGCTTGAGCTAGAAGCGAAGAACGTTGGGCTAGAGCTTGCTGTGGAGAGGGAGAAGGCCCGGGATACTCTGCAGAGGCGGCTGCCAACTTGGCTGAAGATATGGCGAAGAAGGCTAAGGAGAACTACACCCGGACTTATGGTGAGCTTTTGGAGGTTAAGGAGAAACTCCAGTCTTCTTATGATGATTATGCCGAGTTGCAGGGCCACGTGGTGAGTGGCATGATTGCTATGTTCAAGAATTTGAAAGCTCTGGTCTGGGTTCTTTCTCCTGATGCCGACCTTACCTTGTTTAATATTGACAATATTATCGAAGATGGTAAGATCATGCCAGCCCCTGATGACAATGAGACTCCTGCCCCAGATCCTTCTGCCAAAGCTTCTGCTGCTGAGAGGTCCCGACCTGAGGCCGACCCCAATGTGGAGATCTTAAATGGCCCCGATGGCGTTGACGGAGCCGTCCCGATTTCAGCCATTCCTCCAGCTCCTCAAGATGCGGCGACAGGAGCGAAGTTTACCCCTTATGACTCTCTCCTTTTTTTTTCTCTTCTGGTTATGTATTGGTATGGTCCGACTTATGGACCTTTGAACTCTTGGTTTTGTAATTTTTGGGTAACTCTCTAACACTTATAGTTGCTCCTTAGCAACTTTTAGTTTTTAATGAAAAAACACTTTTACTCTTAGGGTGCTGTTAGGTAACCTTCGAGCTTTAATGTTTTTAATATTTGATACTTTTTGTCTTTTATTATTCTGGTAGTGTGTTGGTTTTGGCTTTTGAGAAGTGTTCCCGTCCTCGGACTGCTGTTTCACCCCTTTCTAGTTTCCTTCTTGAGGTGGCATTCCGCTGTGGATTTTGGTCTAGCCATTTACCAGAGTTAGGTGTTGGTCTTTTCTGACCGACATCCTTCCTAATGATCTTGGGATAGTGTTCTTTTGCGAACCTCTACCTTTGTGTGTTGGTCTGCACTTTTTAGTTGTGGTGACAACTTTTTCGAGTTACTTTTGCTTTGGGCAGTATTTGACTGTGCAGCTTGTTGGTTGGTGTTGTAGGCTTTTAGTTGGACTCTAATAACTTTCTAGGTAGTGTTCTGTTCCGAACCTCTTACCTTTTTAGCTTATTTGGACGACCTTTTTTGGCCTTGTTTGGATTTGTGACTGCTTACACTTTTTTAAGTGGCGTCCTTTTCGGACTCCTACCTTTTAGCTTAATAGGTTTTTATACTAGGTTTTTCAACCTTTTTCAACCTTAGAAAGGTTCTATTTCCCTTTTTTTAGTGATCCTTTAGCTGGTCCGACTTCTCTGTCGGGCCTTTTCAGGTTATTTTTTGCAACCCTGTTTTTTATCCGACCTCGTTAGGCCGCTTCATACAGGTTGCTTTTATAACTTCTCACATTAATTTTGGCTTTGTCGCTTCACCTTGCCTACCTTTTCTGGTCGGACGATGAATTTTGCTTTTTTTTTCGAGCATAAATTAATGTACCTTGGTAGGAAAATTTTTTAGGGAATCTCTATTAAAAGCGTGAGTAAGAGTATGTACATGTGTAGGGCTACCCTTCAAGTCAGGCCACCTTGAGGTCTTGGCCTGGTGCCTCATTAAAAAATCCTTTAGTGGAAAAAGGAGCACACTTTGGCTCGAGGCCTTTTTCTACCTATAGTACCTTCTTAGGTTACAGGCGTGCCATGACCTCTGGAGCTCTGAAAGAGCGGAAGATTGATGGTTTAGAGGTTATAGTAAACACTCGTTGCAAGTATAGTTACTAAACCAAGCATTCAAACTTTCTTACAAAAGTTTTGGTTGTCACAAGTAACAAACCCCTTTTAAAATTGATAACCGAGTATTTAAACCTCGGGTCGTCTTCTCAAGGAATTGCAGGGAGGTGTTCTTATTATTGGTTATGAGTTTGTAAATTGGGGGTTTTTAATGTATAAGATAAAAAGCTAGAATAGTAAATGGCAAGAAAGTAAATTGTATTAAATTAAATAGATAATAAAACTCTTGGCAAGGTATAAGAACTGGGAGTCCTATCCTTATCAATTGTGATGAGAATTGGATTTTAATCCCACTTTGTTAACCTCTAACTATGAAGGTAAATCAAGTGGATTAATTAGCTTAATCCTCAGGTCCTAGTCAATTCCTATGGAAAGACTAGAGTTATTAGAGCAAATCCCAATTTTAACCACTGCTTTATTTGACAGCTCAAGCATTACTAATTACTTAACCAAAGCCAAAAGGAAGAATTCTAAATTAAATTCAAAGCATTCATGAAAATAAAGTAAAGCAAAATTAAATCTAAAAATACCTCGAATTGCATTAATAAAAGAAATCAAATCTAACATGAATATAAAAGGAACATTGAACCTGTGATTGAAGTTGTAAGTTGAAATAATAAAGTTGAAATCCTAATTCTAATCCTAATCCTAAGAGAGAGGAGAGAACCTCTCTCTCTAAAAACTACATCTAAAACTAAAATTGTGAATTATGAGAGCTTGATTATGAATGGATGCATTCCCCCACTTTATAGCCTCTAATCTGTGTGTTCTGGGCTGAAAACTGGGTCAAAAACAGCCCAGAAATTGCTCCTTGTGATTTCTAATACGTTCAGGTCACGGAAAAGTGACGCAGAGGCATCGTCCACGCGTCCGCACGGATTGAAGTTCGCAGATGCAACGCGGGCGTGTCATTCACGCGTTCGCATCGCCTAACTTTGGAGCAGCTATGGCAAATTATATATCAATTCGAAGCCCCAGACGTTAGCTTTCTAACGCAACTAGAATCGCATCATTTGGACCTCTGTAGCTCAAGTTATGACTATTTGAATGCAGAGAGGTCAGGCTGGACAACTTTAGCAGTTCCTTCAACTTCTCGTATTCCTTCCACTTTTGCATGCTTCCTTTCCATCCTCCAAGCCATTCCTGCCCTGTAGTCTCTGAAATCACTTAACACACATATCAAGGCATCTAATGGTAATAAGAGAGGATTAAACATAGGGAACTTAAGGCCAAAGAAGCATATTTTCAATCAAAGCACATAATTAGGAAGGCAAATGTAAACTCATGCAAATAGTATGAATAAGTGGGTAAAGAGTTGATAAAATCCACTCAATTGAGCACAAGATAAACCGTAAAATAGTGGTTTATCAACCTCCCCACACTTAAACACTAGCATGTCCTCATGCTAAGCTCAACAGAAGCTATAAAGATGAAGAGGAATGGTAGATTAATATGAAATGCAACCTATCTATATGAATGCAACTAAATGCAAAAAATGTTTCTACCTACTTGGTTAAAAGTAAATAAGTTCTCCAAGACAAATGTAAATCAAATTCCACTAATCTAAATCATACAATAGAAGACAAGTAAACTTGTAAGAAGACAGCTTATGAAAGCAGGGAACATAGAATTAAGCCTTGAACCCTTACCGGTAGTGTATATGCACTCTAATAACTCAAGTGTATAGGGTTATTCACTCTACTCTTCTCTAATCATGTTTTCTAAACCTTGTTCTTCACCTAACCAATCAACAATATTTAATATACCAATGCAAACATCATGAGGTCTTTTAAAGGTTGTAATGGGGCTAAGGTAAGGGTAAGGGTATATGTATATGGCTAAGTGAGCTTTATAAATTGAATCTTTAATTAACCTAAGCTTTCACCTAACATACATATACTCTATATAACTCTAGAATCATGCCTAGCTACCCATAGTCTTCACTTTTGCATTACATACTCATGTATCAATTTTTCTTTAATTTTATCACATATGCATTGATCTTTTATTAACTTAACATTGGGGTAATTTTGTCCACTTATTTATTTATTTATATTATATATTTTTTCTCTTTTTTTTCTCTCTTTTTTTTTAGAGAGACATAAAAGCTAGAATAACATATCAATGCATATAGAATTTTTAATTTTCTGTTTTACATGAGTAGGTACCTAAATTTTCCAATATTCAAAATTAGAAACATGATACATTCCCTTATTAACCCAAGTTCTCACAGTTTTCCCACACTTAATTATTGCACAATCCCTATCTTAAGCTAACCAAAGATTCAATTAGGATATTTAATTTGTTTTTCGCTTAAGGCTAGTGATGTGGTAAAATATAGAACAAATGGGGATTAAAAAGCTCAAGGTGGCTAACAAGGGTGATGTAAAGGGTAGGCTTATTTGGGATAAGTGAGCTAAAATCAAATAATGGCCTCAATCATATGTAAACATGTAAATACACTAAATATTGGACATATAGACTGAAACAAAGTAAAGATCACAATTATAGAGAAGTAAACACACAAGAATAAAATATTTATGGTTAAATAATGTAACCATATAAATAAGCTCAAATCTCACAGGTTGTGTGTTCTTTAGCTATAATTCTTGTTCCAAATACAACTTACAAACAAGTTTTAACATAAAAAATTTTTCAATTTAAATTAGTGAAATTTTTCAAAAATAGAGTCCTAAAAAGGAATTTATTACTTTAACCAAGTAGTAACTAAATACACAAAATCAAATAAACATGCAATCTATTATGTAATGCAATAATGAACTAACAAAGAAAACTAAACATTGGTGTTAAGAATAACTAACCCATGGAGATCGGTATCGACCTCCCCACACTTAAAGATTGCACCATCCTCGGTGCATGCTAAGATGTGCAAGTGGACGGGGGTTGTAGTTCCTCAGCTAGGGCTCCTTCTGTTCCTTTCTTTGCCGGTGGTTTGGGAGTAGCTTTCTCTTTACCCTTCTTGGTGGCCATCCTGAAAAGGAAAAAAAAAAGAAAGTAACTTAAATTCAAAGGGATAGAGCAACGAAGAGAATAGGAGAGGTGGTAATTAATGCACATTAAAAGATAAATGATGTTGACACATGGTCATGACTACATGTGAAAGATCATAAACGGGGATGTAGCAGTGCATATGAAGACAATTAAATGCAAGGTGTTTATTGGCATGCAGGCAAAGGCATGAGTAGCATATATCAAGCATTTAATGTCCAATTTAAATTACCAAGTCTTTTAAACTATCAACATCTTTGTAATAACAATTATATTTAATTAATAAAATATAAAAAAGGATTTTGTGAAAAGCAGGCATCAGAATAGTAGAATGGAATAATCTAGAAAAATGCATAATGCCATATGAGCTTTTCCACAAACACATAGCATGCATGGTAAAGAAGCTATTGAAAGTATTAAATTTAACATGCAAGCAACCCTTTAAAAAGTAATATATAATTGTCAAACAAATCTTGAATAATCCACAAAAATATAAAAATAATGACCTAAATAAATTTCTAACACCAATGAAAATAATGCAATGAATGAAAGTATGCAAATAAATTAAATGAAATAGAATGGAAGTGAAGAGGGATGAAGAAGAAGAAAGTAAGAAAAGGACGAAGAAAGAATAAGAAAAGATAGAAAAATTAGGATTAGAGAAGAAAAGATAAGAAAATTGGCACTAATCTGGACAGGTTGTGCGACGCTGGCAACGCGGTCGCGTGGGTGACGCGGTCGCGTGGTGCGCAATAAGGTTAGGCGACGCGGACGCGTGGATCATGCGATCGCGTGGCCTGATTTGTGCGATTAGCGCGAGCGCAGCCTTGCGGTCGCGCAACTCTCTGTGTAAAATTCTTTTTGCTAAATTTTGGGTGACGCGGTCGCGTGGTTGACGCGATCGCGTGAATGGCCATTTTCTTAAAATGACACGACCGCGTGGGGCACGCGGTCGCGTGGTAGGGCTTGGGCTTCCAGCACGAGTCCAGCCTAATTCCAGCTCAACTTTCGGCCATACACCTTTTTACGTCGATTTACAGGGCCACGCGGTCGCGTGGGTGACGCGAACGCGTGGGGAGGCATTTTTTCCACATGACGTGGACGTGTCAGTGACGCGGTCGCGTGGATCAATTTGTGCCAAAGGCACGCCTCCAGCCACGCTCTCGCATGACTCTCTGTTCAATTCTTTTCTTCCTGACGCACTAGCGACGCGGACGCGTCAGCGACGCTGCCGCGTCGTGTGCGTATTTTTTTTTATGCAATTATGCAGTATGCAATGCTAATGTAGATGCTATGAATAATTCCAGGTTCAATGAAATTAAAATAAAATAAAATCAAACAACATGAAATAAAATTGAAAAAGAAACGATCATACCATGGTGGGTTGTCTCCCACCTAGCACTTTTAGTTAAAGTCCTTAAGTTGGACATTTGGTGAGCTCCTTGTTATGGTGGCTTGTGCTTGAACTCATCTAGGAATCCCCACCAATGTTTGGAATTCCAGTAGCCTCCGGGGTCCCAAATTAGGCGTAGAAAGCCTTCAAGTAAGGTAAAGCAAGTGACAAGGCCCCAAGAGTGTTGATTGCCAGAATGAATTCCGGGGTCCCAAATCTTGCTTTTGCACCCGTCTTTGTGTTGATCATCATTGTTCCAACCGGGTGACATGCAGTGTAAATTCTCACTGAGACATCCAAACAGCTTCCTAGACCCATTCAGTTGAGCTTTATACCAACCTTTGCATTTAAACTTAAAGCTTCCAACCATAATGAACCTTGCAGGACAATTCTTACCACTGACCATCTTCCTCTTACTCTTTATGCCACAAAGAGCTCTAAGTTGACCATCCATCTCCAGTAGCCCATATTCAAGTGGAATTAGAAAGCTAAGGGATATGAATTTTACCCACTTGAATGTTGTGAAGGATGATGGCAACTTAGGGGGAGGGGTCTCCAATAACTTTGGCAAGGTGATTCCAAGCTCCATTCCCTTGTGCTCCTTAACAACTTCCACCTCTTTGCAAACTTCTTTAATTTCAACCTCTTCCTCTTGGTAGCTTTTTTCCAATTTAATATCTTCTTCATTACTCACCAAGGGCATGGGGGGCTGTGCTTCTTCTTCTTTAATCTCCATCTCTTGACCAACCTCTTCCAAGTCTTCAACTATGATATGCTTTGGAGGTTGTACACCCTCCTCAACATCAATTTCAATCGCCTTGGAAGGAGGTTCTATAACCGGACTTTCCCATGGAGGTTCAGCATCTCCTAAGTCTGCAACCACTTCTTCCTTTTTAATAATTGCTGCTTTGTCCAGTTGTTTAAGTATAAAATCATACTCATCCTCGATGATTTTCTTTCCATGACAACTCCTTTCAACTACTCTTTCATCTTCAAGGGTCTCTTCTACCTTTACCCGTAGGGCCTCCTCTAGTTCCTTATGAAGTATGGATTCACGAAGATGATTCCTTCTTTCCTGTTCCATATCAATAGCATAATTGGGATCATCTTGCTCTTGGATTGATGGATGTTGGTGCTCTCTCATGGAGGGTGGTGATGGGATGAAAAGATCATTATGTGGTTGAAAAGGAAGTGCACTAGAGCTTGAGGGTTGAATATTGGAGGTAGAGGGTTGGTTCATGCGGGATATAAGATTTTGGAGTGTAAATGTGAGACCAATGATGTTAGAGATGAGTGTATTGTTATCCAATGGAGGTTGGGGTGGATCTATATATGGTTCATTTGGTTCATAGGGTGGTTGGTATGGTGGATGTGGGTTAGGGTCATATGGTGGTGTTTGGTGATGAGGGGCTTGTGAGTATGGTGGTCCAAAGTCATGTTAAGGAGAGGGTTTATAGGCATATGGTGGTGGTTGTTGATAGTTCATTGGAGGTGGTTGTTGCCATGAGGGTTTATCAAATCCTTGTGGCTCCTCCCATCTTTGATTGTTCCAACCTTGATGCCTGTTCTCATTGTAATTTCCTCTTCCTGCAACATAATTGTAACCAGACTCATAGCCAAAGGGGTGAGAGTTCATAGCAGCAAATAAAAATTAAAAATGAAAATAAAAATAATTTTAAATTAAAAGGTTATTTAAATTTTGAATTTGAAAATTAAATTTTGAAATTGAAATTTTAAATTTTGAATTTTAAATTTTTGAAATTTGAATTTTGAAATAAGATAAGATAAGATTTTGAAAAAGGTTTGAATTTCGAAATTTAAATTTTGAAATTTTAAATTTTGAAATTTGAAATTTGTACTTTGAATTTTTAAATTTGAATTTTGAAAATTGAAATTTGAAATTTTGAAATTTGAGTTTTAAATTTTGAAATTTTTTTTTTGAATTTAATGAGGAAAGAGAAAAACAATAAAATGACACCAAACTTAAAATTTTTAGATCAAAACGAAGAAAACAACTAAGAACAAATTGAAGGTCAAGATGAACACCAAGAACAAATTTTTGAAAAAAATTTTAATAACTAAATAAAAACCAATAACCTCTTAATTTATGAAAAAAATAAAAACAAAAATAAAAACAAATAAACAAGCAAAAAGTAAATATTTACAATAACCAATAATAAGGCACACGTTTGCAATTCCCCAGCAACGGCGCCATTTTGAAAGAGCGGAAGACTGATGGTTTAGAGGTTATAGTAAACTCTCGTTGCAGGTATAGTTACTAAACCAAGCAATCAACCTTTCTTACAAAAGTTTTGGTTGTCACAAGTAACAAACCCCTTTTAAAATTGATAACCGAGTATTTAAACCTCGGGTCGTCTTCTCAAGGAATTGCAGGGAGGTGTTCTTATTATTGGTTATGAGTTTGTAAATTGGGGGTTTTTAATGTATAAGATAAAAAGCGAGAATAGTAAATGGCAAGAAAGTAAATTGTATTAAATTAAATAGATAATAAAACTCTTGGCAAGGTATAAGAACTGGAAGTCCTATCCTTATCAATTGTGATGAGAATTGGATTTTAATTCCACTTTGTTAACCTCTAACTATGAAGGTAAATCAAGTGGATTAATTAGCTTAATCCTCAGGTCCTAGTCAATTCCTATGGAAAGACTAGAGTTATTGGAGCAACTCCCAATTTCAACCACTGCTTTATTTGACAGCTCAAGCGTTACTAATTACTTAACCAAAGCCAAAAGGAAGAATTCTAAATTAAATTCAAAGCATTCATGTAAATAAAGCAAAGCAAAATTAAATCTGAAAATACCTCGAATTGCATTAATAAAAGAAATCAAATCTAACATGAATATAAAAGGAACATTGAACCTGTAATTGAAGTTGTAAGTTGAAATAATAAAGTTGAAATCCTAATTCTAATCCTAATCCTAAGAGAGAGGAGAGAACCTCACTCTCTAAAAACTACATCTAAAACTAAAATTGTGAATTATGAGAGCTTGATTATGAATGGATGCATTCCCCCACTTTATAGCCTCTAATCTGTGTGTTCTGGGCTGAAAACTGGGTCAAAAACAGCCCAGAAATTGCTCCCTGCAATTTCTGGTACGTTCAGGTCGCGGAAAAGTGACGCGGAGGCGTCGTCCACGCGTCCGCGCGGATTCAAGTTCGCAGATGCGATGCGGGCGCGTCATTCACGCGTTCGCATCACCTAACTTCGGGGCAGGTATGGCAAATTATATATCAATTTGAAGCCCCGGACGTTAGCTTTCCAACGCAACTAGAACCGCATCATTTGAACCTCTGTAGCTCAAGTTATGCCGTTTGAGTGCAGAGAGGTCAGGCTGGACAGCTTTAGCAGTTCCTTCAACTTCTTATATTCCTTCCACTTTTGCATGCTTCCTTTCCATCCTCCAAGCCATTCCTGCCCTGTAATCTCTGAAATCACTTAACACACATATCAAGGTATCTAATGGTAATAAGAGATGATTAAACATAGGGAACTTAAGGCCAAAGAAGCATATTTTCAATCAAAGCACATAATTAGGAAGGAAAATGTAAACTCATGCAAATAGTATGAATAAGTGGGTAAAGAGTTGATAAAATCCACTCAATTGAGCACAAGATAAACCGTAAAATAGTGGTTTATCAAGCTCCCGCCCTTCAAGATTGGTCACCTTGTAGTAACCTTTTCCTAGTACCTCGGTAATCCGGTATGGTCCTTTCCAATTAGCAGCTAGCTTTCCTTCTCCTGATTGGCCTGCTCCGATGTCATTTCGGATTAGAATGAGGTTGTTGGTAGCGAAGCATCATTGGATTACCTTCCGGTTGTACCTTGAGGCCATTCGACGCTTCAGGGCTTCCTTTTTGATCCGAGCTCTTTCTCGGACTTCTGGGAGCAGGTTGAGTTCTTCCTTTTGTGCATCGGATTTGATGTCTTTGCTACAGAAGATCACCCTAGGGGATCTTTCATCTACTTCTATGGGGATCATTGCCTCCATTCCATAAGCAAGACGGAAGGGTGATTTCCCGGTGGTGGAGTGTGGTATCGTCTGGTATGCCCATAGGATTTGGGGGAGCTCTTCAGCCCAGACTCCCTTCGCGTCCTGTAATCAACGTTTTAACCCGACCAGTATGACTTTGTTGGCGGCTTTCGCCCGTCCGTTGGCTTGTGCGTGTTCCACTGAAGTGAACTGGTGCTTGATTTTTAGATCGGCTACCAGGTTCTGGAAGCCCGTGTCGGTGAACTAAGTCCCATTGTCCATCGTGATGGAGTGGGAAACCCCAAACCTTGTGACGATGTTTCTATACAGGAACTTCCGACTTCTCTGGGCGGTGACGGTGGCCAATGGATCTGCCTCGATCCACTTTGTGAAGTAGTCTATTCCTACAATGAGGAACTTGACTTGCCCTGATCCCTGAGGGAATGGCCCGAGGAGGTCGAGCCCCCACTTTGCGAATGGCCAGGGCGAGGTGACACAAATGAGCTCTTTAGGTGGGGCGATGTGGAAGTTAGTGTGCTTCTGGCATGGAGGGCACGTTTTGACGAACTCGATTGCTTCCTTCTGTAAGGTCGGCCAGTAGAAGCTGGCTCGGAGCACCTTTTTGGATAGAGCTCGTGCCCCGAGGTGATTGTCGCACATGCCGCTGTGGACTTCTTCCAACACTTCCTTTGTGGTAGAAGTCGGGACGCATTTTAGGAGGGGTGTTGAGATTCCTCTCCTGTACAGGACATCGTGCACTATGGTGTAATATTGTGCCTCTCGTATGAGCCTTTTTGCGTGCTTCTTATATGTGGGAAGTGTTTCGGACTTGAGGTAGTTAATTATGGGAGTCATCCATCCTTGGTCATGGTCTAATATGCTCAAGAACTTCTCTTCCCTTGAGGTTGATGGGTGCTATAGGGTTTCTTGGATGAGGCTTTTATTGTTGCCCCCTGGTTTGGTGCTAGCTAGTTTTGAAAGTACGTCGGCTCGGGTGTTTTGCTCCCGAGGTATATGTCAGATCACATATTCCATTAAGTTCCGGAGCTGTTCATTGGTTTTGTCTAGGTACTTTTTCATGGTGGGATCCTTTTCCTGGTAGCTTCCTTTTATTTGTGAGATGATTACTTGTGAATCGCTGAAGATGGTAAGCTTTTGGGCTCCAATCTCCCTAGCCAGCTTCAAACCAGCCATTAGGGCTTCGTACTCGGCTTGATTATTTGAGGCAGGGAACTCGAATATTAAGGAGAGTTCGAGTTGGGTCCTTTGGTCACTTTCCAGGATAACGCCTACTCCACTCCCAGCTTTGTTTGATGAGCCGTCAACGTAGAGGTTCCATTCAATGGGAGTTCCTGGGGTGTCAGTGTACTCTGCAACGAAGTCAGCCAGGTACTGGGATTTGATGGCCGCGCGAGCTTCATACTTGAGGTCGAATTCGGATAACTCGACCGCCGATTGTAGGATTCTTCTACCCAAGTCAGTTTTCTGTAGGATGCCTTTCATGCGTTGATTGGTCCGTATTCTAATGGTGTGGGCTTGAAAATATGGTCGAAGTCGCCGGGAGGTAAGTTTGAGGGCATAGGTGAACTTTTCTATCTTTTGGTAGTTTGGTTTGGCCCCTTGTAAAGCCTTGCTGATGAAGTAGATGGGTTGTTGTCCGTTGTCATCTTCTCTGACTAGCGTTGATGCTATCGCCTGACTTCCAATGGTGAGGTATAGTATCAGCTCTTCTCCTTGTCGAGGTCGGGTCAGGATGGGTGGTTGCCCCAGGAATATTTTGAAGTCTTAGAAGGCTTGTTCGCATTTTGGGGTCCATTTGAACCTTTTTCCTTTCCTTAGTATTGCATAGAAAGGGAGAGATCTTAGTGCTGACCCGGCTAGAAACCTGGACAGAGCCGCGAGTCTTCCATTTAGCTGTTGTACCTCTTTTATGCAGGCCGGGATTTTCATGCTGAGTATGGCTTGACATTTGTCTGGGTTCGCCTCAATACCTCTCTGGGTAAGCATGAGCCCTAGGAATTTTCCAGCTTCTACCGCAAAGGTACATTTTGTGGGGTTTAGCCTCATCCCGTGCTTTCTTATGGTACCGAATACTTCGGCAAGGTCGAGCAGCAGTGTTTCCTTTCTTTTGGTTTTTTTTCTAGCATGTCGTCCATATAGACTTGCATCAGTTTTCCGATGTGGTCGGAAAATACTTTGTTCATTGACCTCTAGTATGTAGCCCCCGCATTCTTGAGTCTGAACGGCATTACTACGTAGCAGTAGTTTGCTTTCGGGGTTAGGAACGAGGTTTTCTCTTGGTCGGGTTGATGCATTGGGATCTGGTTGTACCTTGAGTAGGCGTCCATGAAGGAAAGGTACTTGTATCCCGACGACGCGTTGACCAGGGTGTCGATGTTCAGGAGGGGATATGGGTCTTTTGGCCAGGCTTTATTGAGGTCGGTGTAATCCATGCACATTCGCCACTTTCCATTTGGCTTTTTTACCAATACGACGTTGGCGAGCCATAATGGGTACTTAACCTCCCTTATGAACCCTGCCTCTAGCAAGGCTTGTACCTATTCTTCCACGACTTGTGATCTATCTGGGCCGAGCTTTCTACGCTTTTGTTGTATTAGTCAAGATCCGGGGTAAACCGCCAGTTTGTGGCACATTAAGCCGGGATCTATGCCTGGCATATCCGCGGCCTTCCATGCGAAGAGGTCGGAATTTTCCCTTAAGAGCTTTATTAGCAGCTCCTTCAGGTCTTCTTTTAGGTTTGCACCTATACTTGTTGTTTTATCTTGGATGTCTCCAATTTGAACCTCTTCGGTCTCGCCTTCTGGATGAGGGCGCAGTTCTTTGCTAGCCCGGGCTCCTCCAAGTTCGATGGTATTGGCCTCTTTTCCTTGGGGATCGCCCTTTAGGTTCAGGCTTTCGTTGAATCGTTGCGCGAGCTTCTGGTTTCCTTTAATGGTGGCTATTCCTTCTTCGGTAGGGAATTTCATACACAAGTGTGGTGTAGAGACTACTGCAGTGAGCTAGTTCAAGGTTGTCCGGCCTATGAGGGCATTGTACGCGGAGTTCACATCGACTTTGATGTAGTCTATGCTTAGAGTTCTGGATTGGACTCCCTTCCCGAAGCTGGTGTGCAGTGGCATGAATCCGAGGGGTTGGATCGAAGCATCCCCTATCCCGAATAGGCTGTTGGGATATGCTTTGAGCTCCTTTTCTTGTAGTCTGAGCTTGTCGAAGGTGGATTTGAATAAGATGTCGGCCGAGCTTCTCTGGTCAACCAGTGTTCGGTGGAGGTTGGCATTGGCCAATATGATGGTAATGACTACAGGGTCATCATGCCCAGGGATGATGCCAGCGGCATCTTCTTCGGTGAAGGATATGATGGAGAGGTCGGGTGACCTATCCCCTTCTCTGACGTGGTATATCTCTTTAAAGTGTCTCTTGCGGGACGATTTGGAGATCCCGCTTCCTGTGAATCCTCCGTTAATCATATGAACGTGTCTTTCCGGGGTGTGAGGGGGCGTTCAGCTCGTCCACCCTCTTCATCCCTCCTCTTTTTTGGCTCGTCCGTTCTGTGGGCTAGGAATCGTTCTAGTCTTCCTTCTCAGGCTAGGTTTTTTATGACGTTTTTTAAGTCGTAGCTTTCGTTGGTGGGGTGTCCGTAGATTTTGTGGTATTCGCAGTACTCAGTCCGACTTCCTCCCCTCTTGTGCTTAATTGGGCGGGGTAGTGGGATCTTCTCTGTGTTGCATATTTTCCTGTAGACATCCACTAAGGATACCCGAAGAGGCGTGTAGTTGTGGTATTTCATGGGCTTCTCTATAGATTAGTCCTCCTTCTTTCTCAGCTCCTTGTCTTTGTCCCGGGTGTGGTAGGTGAACCCAGTTTTGAGCTCTCTCTTAGTTGGGAGTTTTTCTTCATGTTGATGTATTTCTTCGCTCGTTCTTGTACTTCATTCAGAAATATAGGGTGTTTCTTAGATATGGAGTGGCTGAACGGCCCTTCTTGTAGGCCGTTGATAAGTCCCATGATAGCTGCTTCTGTAGGGAGACTCTGTATGTCGAGGCATGCGTTATTGAATCTTTCCATATAATTTCGGAGGCTTTCCTGATTTTTCTGCTTGATCCCTAGCAGGCTTGGAGCATGTTTGGTTTTGTCTTTTTGTATGGAGAACCTGGCTAGGAATTTTTTGGCGAAGTCATCGAAGCTTGTGATTGACCTTGGGGGAAGGCTGTCAAACCATTTTATGGCCATTTTGGTGAAAGTGGTCGGGAAGGCCTTGCAACGAGTTGCGTCCAAGGCATCGGTGAGATACATCCGACTCCTAAAGTTGCTGAAATGATGGCTTAGATCAGATGTTCCATCGTACGGGGTCATGTCAGGGGCTTTGAAGTCCTTTGGAACTTTAGCCTTCATGATTTCTTTTGTGAATGGGTCTTGTTCTCTATGGGGGCTAGCTTCACCGTTGGATCGTGTAATTTTAGCTTTGAGGTCAGCTTCGAGCTTTTGGAGTTTCTCTTCCAACTCTCTGCACCGTCTTCTTTCTCTTCGCAGATCCCGCTCGGCTTCTCGCTGTCGTTCGGCGTCTTATTCGAACTGTTTAAGGCGGTCTTGCTACTCACGGATGGCATCTAGGATTTCGGTATTCTGTGCTTGTTTGTCTTTCTTGGAGGGATTTGCTTCCTTTGGGGATGGTGGTGCGGCATCCGTGTTTTTTGTTGGTGTACCTTCTTCAAATCTAGAGGCGTGGTCGTTGTGAGGAGGGTTGTTCGCCATGATGGTGGGATGACTTCCAGGTTCCCCGGCAACGGTGCCAATGTTCCGTGGGTTACCTGAAACAGGGAGGTCGACCTCGGACGAGGTCTTCTGATTTGGTTAAGGCTGCCGTGTCTGACTTGTTTGGAGCGGGCGGAGCTGCTTGGTCCTTGGTCACTAGTGGGTGGTGGTACCTGCAAGAGACTCCGATACTTAAGTTAGTACGGGCTTTAGGCAGGTTTTTTTTTTAGATTTGGAGTATGAGTTATACCTGGGTGCTCCAGTGTATTTATAGTAGTACTGGGTGACCTTCCTTGAGATAAGTTTGTTATCTTATCTTATCTTTGGTGAGATCATATCTTTGGCCAGCCGCCTTCTAGTGGGCGGTGGTTCTTTTACTTCGGGCCTCCTTGGGCCTCTTTGGCAATCTTCTGAACTCTTTGTGAATAGGTCGTTTAATGGGCCAACCTTTAAAGAGTTCGGTCCCCTTTGTCTTTGTCCAACCCGGACCTTGTAGCTCGGTCCAGGGTATGAACAGTGGGCCTTTTTGTTTTATTGGGCTTGGCTTTGCTTGTTGGGCCAGGGTATGAACAATTGGATATTTTTCTATCAGACCTGCTACACATACAAGCCTTTTTGGCTTACAAGTCATACAAGTTGGGCCAAGCCCAACAAAAAGGATGCTTACCCATAAGAGCATGTTAACATGCGCGCTACTCAACGGTTTTCATAGCACGCTCACTCACCATTATGAAAGACACTTCTTCTTCCTCAATCAAAACCACAACCATCAAGATTCAAACCATGTTCGAAAACTCTGAAAAAACTAACAAAATCGTCGCCAACACTCGAGGAAATCAACAAGAAAACTTCAAAATCTCCAGAAAAAATCCCAAAAGATTATTCAAGGTACTGTTTCACTTTTCTATTTTTTATTTCAAACGTGAATTACTATATCTTCATATTTTTGTTTATTAAGTATATTCATTATATGTTCTTGGTTGAAAATAAATGTTGCGGTTTTGGAGCCCATTTAGGTGTATTAAGCCAATGGAAATGGAAAATTAATGAGCATTGAAGGGAATAACTAGAGGATAGCTCTTTGGGGATGGTTTTCGTGGTTTAATTCTGCTTGTATTGTTTGTTGTTAATGGCCCTAATGAGTTCATATTTATGTTACTGGGATTCTTGTTCTATTCTCCTTGCTGTGCCTACCTGGAGCAAGTTGAGTTTCTTTAAAAGTTTAAAATTAAAAACTAACAAAATGAAAAAAAAAAAAGAAAAAGAAAAGAAGACAGATAAGAACATTATGATGTATTTATTTGGTTGATTATTGTAGAAGATAATAAATTATAGGTGTAAGACTTATGAAACATAATAATATATAAATAAAAGTACAAACCTACTATATATACAAGTTTTTTTGACTTACAAGTTATATAAGTTATGACAAGCCCAACAAAAACAACCCTCACCTATACGAGCGTGTGTAAACACGCGCTAACTCAACGGTTTCAATAGTGCGCTCACTCACGATTATGAAAGATGGTTCTTCTTCTTCCTCGATCAAAACCCTAAACCCTGAAGATTCAAATGACGTTTGAAATCTCTCAAAAAACTATCAAAATCGTCGCTAACACTCAAGGAAATCAACAAGAAACCTTCAAACTCTCCATAATAAAATACGGAAACAAAAGAAGAAAGATTATTCAAGGTACTATTTCACTAATCGTCGAGGTTTTTCACTTTTCTCTTTCTCATTTCGAACGTGAAACACTATATAGTCGTATTTCTATTTATTAAGTAGATTCATTATGTGTTCTTGGTTTAAAATAGATATTACTGCTCTCATCAAACTGTTCAATCGGTGATAACTGTTTTACGTTCTATTTCGCGAATTGTTTAATGTATATTTTCATGTGTTTTTTGCATGTTTGGAACTGTATTTGTATGAATAAAAACTTTTGATTTTATTTCAAGTAAATTCGACTGTAACTGGTGCTGTCGTTATTGAATATTATGTATGTGACTGGTATTTGGGTGTATATCATGCGTATTTGAGTGTAACTGATGATATTTTGGGTGTATATTGTGCATATTGGAGTGTAACTGGTGATATTTTGGGTATATATCATGCAAATTCAAGTGTAACTGGTGTTGTTTTCCTATACCATGTGTAACAAAAAACAGAGTATTGTCCTTGTACTTCTGGTGTCATTTTATGCATGTTTGGTTGACTTGAATATCATTTTGAACTCATTTAATGTCATATAAATCTAATAAAATAATAGAGGTATATGTGGCTGGTATTTGGGTGTATATCATGCGTATTCAAGTGTAACTGGTGTTGTTTTGGGTGTATATCATGCAAATTCGAGTGTAACTGGTGATGTTTTTATCTATTAACAATATTTTTTATTCCTTAGAGTAAAAATGACAAGCAAGAACCCAGCTGAAAAAAAAAATTACAATGTAAGCACATATTTCTTAGACCAACTCAATTTTTCCTTCTATAAATATAGCTTATTTAAATGATTCTCATTTGGTTTGTTTATAGCAAACCAAGGATTTGAGATGCTCCACAGGACTATTAAATGAAAAGTTCCAAAACATGAGCGAAAGAAAGAAGGCCATTGACGTGGCGAAAAATTGCCGATTAAGAATTTATAGCGAAGACAGCGTTGCAAGTACAGTTCTTAATTGACGAAAATTCCGCTTATCAATTTAGAAAGAATTGTCACAAACTGAGAATAAAATACTGGGAGTAGAAATCCTAGGTCGTCTCCCAACGAGTTGACAAAAGAGTGCTATTTTATTAGTCAGGAATTTTCCAAGAATTTTTAAGAGTTGAAGAACAGGAAAAATAAATTATTGTAAATTAAAGCAACGAAAAATTAGCAAGAGAATTTATATAATCAAAATAAAAGCCTTGACTGGGAGAAGATTAATCAAAAGTTCTATCCTTGTTGGATTTTCTCAAGGATGATAATAAGAGGGTGTTGTTTTCACTTAGTTAACACTTACCGAATAAAAGAAAGTCAAGTAATTGAGCTAACTTCGATTCACAAGTCCTAATCCTCTCCTATGGAAGGATTAGCGTTAGTAAATAGAGAGTTAGCCAACAACTTCCGATTAAAATTAACACTTGAGTATTCCAACTCAAGGGTCTCCTTTTAATCAACTCCCAAGTCAAGTTGAGAATCTACTCCATTGACATGAATGTCATTTTCATAAACGATAATTGGGGAAGAAAAGAAGACATGATAAAATAAATAAAATAATAACTGAAAATTAATTAAAGGTAAAAATAATTCTTTGCATTAATAAATCCCAAAATCATAAACATCCATATCTGAACAAGGTTAATGGGTAATTAAAAAGTAAAGGAATAAGGAAACAAACTAGAATCATGGAAACTTCAACGGAGGTAGTGACTCTTCTCAATATCCAAATCAAAAGCATAAAACTCTAAAACTATGAATATGAAGGAAACCTAGAAGAAGTAGTGTTCTCTCTCTAAGATTCCAATCTAAAACTAAAAACTATGTGAATGAGAATGTGTGTTGAGTCTCTGCTTGTCCCCTGGCTCTAGTCTCTGCTTGTCTTCTGAGATTTCTGCACGTGGCACATGTCACACGTACGCGTCAGGCACGCTCACGTGTCGCTATGCAATCTCTAATTCACGCACACGCGTGAGCCATGTGTGCGCATCGCTCCTCGCTGGTTATCTCCTTTATTTCTTGTGCTCCTTCCATTTTTGCAAGCTTTCTTTCCATCCTCTAAGCCATTCCTGCCCTATATAGCCTAAAAACACTTAACACACAGATCACGGCATCGAATGGTATAAAAGGGGAATTAAAATACACAATTTAAAGGCTTAGGAAGCAAGTTTTCAATCATAGAACAAAATTTGGGAAAGAATTGTAAAATCATGCAAATTGTATGAATAAGTGTGCAAAGACTTGATAAAAACCACTTAGATCAGCATAAGATAAACCATAAAATAGTGGTTTATCAATCTCCCCACACTTAAACATTAGCATGTCCTCATGCTAAGCTCAAGGAGATAGAAAGAATGAATGGGGAAAGTAGGACTCATGAGATGCAACCTATGTATGTGAATGCAACTATATGCTAAGATGTTTTCTATATACTTGGTTAAAAGTAAACAAGTTCTCAAAGACAAATATAAATTAGATTCCACTAATTCAAATCACACAATAAAAGACAAGTAAACTTGTAAGAAGATAGCTCATGAAAGCAGGGAACATAGAATTAAGCATTGAACCCTCACTGGTAGTGTATATGCACTCTAATCGCTCAAGTGTCTAGGGTTAATCACTCTACTCTTCTCTAATCATGCTTTCTAAACTTTGTTCTTCATCTAACCAATCAACAAATATTTAGTATACCAATGCAAACATCATGAGGTCTTTTCAAGGTTGTAATGGGGCTAAGGTCAGGGTGAGGATATATGTATGGCCAAGTGAGCTATAATATGAATCTTTGACTAACTTAAGCTCTCACCTAACACACACACATACTCTATGTAATTGTAAAATCATGCCTAGCTACCCATAAATTCACTTTTGTATATTTCACATACTCATGTATCAAATTTTCTTTAATTTCACCACATATGCATTGATCTTTTATTAGACTTAGCATTGGGGTAATTTTGTCCCCTTATTTATTTATTTATTTATTTATATTATAATTTTTATTTTTATTTTTTATTTTTTTTAAACATGAAAGTGAACATAACTTATCAATGTACATGGTTTTTCTGGTCTCATATGAGTATGGACCCAAATTTCCAATACTTAAATAAATTGGAAACACAATACATTCCTATTAACCCAGGTTTTCCACAATTCCCCACACTTAATTGATACACAATCTCTATCTTAAGCTAACCAAAGATTCAATTGGGGTAATTAATTATTTTTCCGCTTAAGGCTAGTGATGTGGTAAAATATAGAACAAAGGGGATTAAAAGGCTCAAAGTGGCAAACAAAGGTAATTGAAATGGTAGGCTATTTGGGATAAGTGAGCTAATAACAAATGATGGCCTCAATCATATGTTTGCATGTAAATACACTAAACAATGGACATATAGAATGGAACAAACTATAGATTACAATCATAGAGAAGAAAACACATAAGAATAAAATATTATGGTTAAATAATGTAACCATATAATTAAGCTCAAATCTCACAGGTCATGTGTTCTTAGTAATAATTCATGTTCCAAATTACAATCTTCAAACAAGTTTAACACAAAAGTTTTAATTTAAATTAGTGAAATACTATAAAGAGGATCTTGAAAAGAAACTCATTACTTTAACCAAGCAAAACATACATGCAAACAATTATTATCATGCAATCTATCCTATCTAACAAAAGAAAAAGTCAAATGTTGGTGTTAAGAGAGAGAAGTTACCTCCGGAAGTCAATGACTGACCTCCCCACACTTAAGGCTTAGCACGGTCCTTCGTGCCATCAGTAAGGAGCAAGGTAGGGCTGGAAGCATCGCTTCTGCTGTCTGGTTCGCCATGGCTCCCTGTGCGACTGGATGAAGGGGAGTCTGGGGTGTCCTTCTGTTCCGGAGGTGGGTGAGTACCAGCTATGAGTTCCTTCAGATAGTTGTATCGGCACTTGTTACGGTGCTCCATTTGCTCCATCCGCCGGTCTTGCCCGTCGAACCTCTCAAGGATCTGTAGGAACATCTGATGGGTGGATGGTGCTTGTGGTATGGATGATGGTGGAGTAGAGGAAGGAGGAGTATCCGAAGATGGGCCTACACGCTGGCTCGCAGAGGAAACTGGTGGCCTGATGTACTTTCTATTCAGGACATACTAGTCGGCCCGAGGGATCATGACCTTCGTGTCTCCTGCCCGATAGGACACACCTGCAGCAGAGACTAAATCTGAAACCAAGGCGGGGAAAGGCAGGTTATCCGCAATCTGTACATGTCCCATGGCTTGCCGGATGTGTCAGGATAGGTTGAGAGGTTGCTCTGTCAGGATGCACCAGATGAGAACAGCCATGTCTGCTGTGAAGGTGGACTCGTGAGTGCTCGAAAAGATATAGTGGGGCATAATCTGTGCCCACACGCGAGCCTCTAAGGTAAGTGACTGGGCGGAGATGCTCTTGGGTTTTGACCGATGTAGCCCATAGATCCAGGTACTGTCAAGTTGGGCTATAACTCCAAGGACGCTATCCCAGTCGAATTGATACATCTGGCGCTTAAGAGAGGCCTCTTGATATGCATCCAATCCCTCTGGACTGGGGGGAAGATCCAGTGCTCTCTGTTTGGTACTCTCGGAGACAGGGACTTGTTGCTGACAAACATAGACAGTCTGCAGGGTAGGCGAGTAGAAGTTGGAGTAGAATTCAACTACCCATGATAAGTTGGCTTCCCGCGACTGCCTCTGCAAAAATATCCACTGTCTCCTCTCGATGTGGGGCTCCACAAAATCAACAAAGTGTGTTGGGACAATGAGTAGATGCTCATTGTTGTAGTTCCTCTCGGCTAGGATGGGGAATATTTGTTTGCAATAACGGTTAGTGAACCGTGTGGAGTCCCGTGCGGGAAAGGCTTTCTCTGATTCATCAACTTTAATGAGCCTCTTCACCCGCTTTGTTGGTGGCTTGACGCTTGTAGATGGAAGTGCCTTAGTCGGTGCTCTCTTGGTGCCTCTCCTTACTGCTGTCTTGTCAGTGGCCTTCTCTTTTCCTTTCTTGGTACCCATGCCTAAGGAAGAAGGAAAGAGGAAGACTATTAAGCATATATAACTAAAAACCGGAGGGAGAAAAAGTCCAAGTGATAATGAATGCCAAAGAAAAGATAATAGCTTAGATACATGGTAGCTACAACATGTAGGTAAGACATAATTAAGAGCAAAAAGGTAATTCATAATAATTAGATGCAAAAGGATAAAATCATGCAAGTAATATGCACGAGAAGCATAATTCAAGCATCAATAATTAAAATTATTAAAATAAAGAGCACTTGTATGATGGCAATTGTGAATGCTAATCCCAGATACATGTGGAGTACAAGTGTGGTGAAAAAGAGGCATTAAAGTATAAGAGTAAAATAAAATATGATTCAGAATGCCATAAGAGCCTTTTCACAAACACTTAGTGTGCAAGTTATAATAGGAATGAAAATAATGTATATGAGAGCCAAAATTACATGTCAATTGTCAAATTACTCCTCATAATATCCACAAGCTTAATGAGAATAAAGTAATACCCAAATAAAACTCCAATACCAACATAAAAATTCATGGAAAAAGAATGAAAAAGAAACCATAAATAATGAAGTTAAAAGAAAAATTGAGAAGAAAGAAGAATAATTAAATGCAATAATTGAAAGAAGAATGAAAGAGTAGATGGGAGGAAGAAAAGAACCTGAGGTGGAAGATGAAAAAGGGAGGAAGAAAGTGATAGATAGCAAGAAGAAATAAAGAATAAAGAAGGAAGAAGAAAGAATAAAGAATTATGATGGAAAGAGAATTAGGATTGGGGGAGGGAAGAATGGAAATCAGGCGGCGTACTGGTTTAATTGTGCGTCGCATGCGACGCGTGCGCGTACGGCACGGGTAAGCGCGAGTTGCGCGAGTTTTAAGCGACGCATACCCGTCTGGGACGTTTACGCATGATAGTGGAATGTGCCAATCGTGCGAAGGCAGCCCCGCGCACGCACAACTCTCGAGTTGAAACGTACGAGAGCCAAAAATGCATACGACGCGTGCGCGTCAGGTACGCAAACGCATGGGTGGCCATTAATGAGAAAATGATGCGCATGCATCAGGGATGCGTACGCGTGATGGGGTTTGTGCTTTCAGCACAGTTCCAGCCCCACACCAACACAACTCTCTAGCCAAACACCCATTTACGCCGATTTCCAGGGTCATGCGTACACGTCAGGGACGCTTACGCATGGGCTGTTGAAATTGCAAGTGATGTGCACGCATGAGGGACGCATACGCGTGGACTTGCTTGTGCGCAAGGCACGCTTCCAGCGCCACTCCTGCCCAACTCTCTGTTCAATTCCTTGGTGGTGCGAATTCACACATGACGCGTACGCGTCGAACACCATTTTTTTTTAATGCAGAATGTAGAATGCAGATAATTATGCAGAAATTATGAATGGATACTATGAAAAAAATAAAATAAAACTAAGAATAAAAAGGGACGATCATACCATGGTGGGTTGTCTCCCACCTAGCACTTTGCTTTTACGTCCTTAAGTTGGACGGTCCACAAGCTCAGTCTGCTTCTGTTGATGGATCCTCCAAGAGGAAGACCTCTAGCTCTTTATTGTCTTTCATTTTCTCACCATGATACAGCTTTAAGCAATGTCCATTGACCTTGATGGATTTGGAACTTGAAGGATGACTCAGGTGAAAGACTCCGTATGGCTCTGCCTTCTCTACTCTATAGGGGTCTTCCTACCTTGATCTTAGCTTGCCTGGCATGAGCCTCAACCTTGAGTTGTAAAGGAAAACTAGCTCCCCAGGTCTGAACTCTCTTCTCTTGATATGTTTGTCATTCACAGCCTTCACCTTCTCCTTGTATAGTCTGGAGTTGTCATATGCTTCGAGTCGAAGGTGATGACAAGTCATCTTAGCCTATTTTAACTAGTTTTTTTCTTTTGTTTTCATTAGAATTATGCACTTTCTTGAGCTACAAGCAAGCCAATTAGGTAGATTTTTATGTTTCCCTTGATTGAATCAACCATGTATGAATTCATGCTATTTCATGAGGTTTTATACTATAATTGTCACATATTATGAAAGAATGAATATCTCGTAATTTTAAGCATAGCTTTGACGTGTTTGGTTGATTAATGATAGGTGAAGAAAGCTTGGAGAAGGGTTGAAGCAAGAAGGAATGGCTAGGAGTGAAGAGAGGACAATGGAATAAGTGAAATTGAACCAGGAAGCAAAAAGCTGGACCTAAAGTTAGCATAAAACTTTTGCACAAACTTTTGGTTGAAAAGTTAGCCCCAACGTTAGCCCCCTAACTTGGAGGCTAACGTTGGAACTTGAAAATCACTCCCTGGGCACCAAAAGTTTGCGCCAACGTTAGCCCCCTAACTTTGAGGCTAACGTTGGCATGAAGAAAACCTCCCTGGGCACCAAAAGTTTGCGCCAACGTTAGCCCCCTAACTTGGTGGCTAACGTTGGCACATGAAAATCACAAGGAGAAGCAAAAGTTTGTGCCAACGTTAGCCCCCTAACTTGGTGGCTAACGTTGGCGCCACAAGTACACAAGGCAAGGCCAATGTTAGGGCCAAAGTTAGACCCCTAACGTTGGCACCAACGTTCATATCAGCAAAGTGGTGTTAGCTGATATGAAAAGTTGGAGCAAAAGTTAGACCCCTAACTTTTGCTCAAACTTTTGGTCCAACTTTTGCAAAACTCAAACCCGGTTCAATTGGTTCACTTTGGTTCTTCTCCAAACTTCAAGAGCAATCAACCAAGGCCTCTTTCAACCCAATTCCACCAAGAGCAAAGGCCCAACTCAAGGCTTGAAGATCATTTGAAGAAAGTGTATAAATAGGATAGAATTCAAGTTCATCGGAGAGCTTTCCTTTTGGAATTTTTATAATAGTTTTCGGAGAGCTTTTGATATTGAGTGAACTTTAATTTCTTTGTCTTGGGGAAGAAGAATTCACTTCTCTTCCTCTCCGTTTTATTGCTTTCAATTTCAATTGCAATTGTCTGGGATCTTGGGTTGAAGAATTGAAGAAATTCTGTTTCAATCTCATCCTTAGATCTCTCTGTTTATTTACTGCTTAATTGAATTTCCGTTTCTGTTACTTGCTTCTCACCTACTTTCCTTGCAATTTACAATTTCTTTTCAATTGTTCTTATTGGATCTAGGAAGGCATTGAGATCTAGACTTAGTTTTCTAGTCTCTGGGTCCTGAGATCTGATTTCCCATTTTCAATTCTCTGTTTACTGCTTTATATGTTCATTTACTTTTCTGTTTCAGATCCGATTCAATCCCAATTCCCTTTTACTCTTCTGTTTAATGCAATTCAACTTTTCCTTGTTTAATTTCTGCAATTCCAATCCCCAATTCCCTTTACAATTCTAGCCGTTTACATTTCTTGCACTTGAAGATTCCACAATTTACATTTCTTGCATTCTAAGTTTCTGCTATTTAATTTCTTGTTCTTTAAGATTTAGCACTTTAATTCCCTGTTCTCTTTACTTCCATGCAATTTAATTTCTGCAAAGTACAAAACACTCAACCAAATCTTGATTCGCTTGACTAAATTAACCACTAAGCTAAAATTGCTCAATCCTTCAATCCCTGTGGGATCGACCTCACTCCCGTGAGTTTTTATTACTTGATACGACCCGGTACACTTGCCGGTTAGATTTGTGTGTTTTGGGAGAAATTTATTTTCCACCAAAATATCTCATCAATTTTTTGGCGCCGTTGCCGGGGATTGATTAGATTGACAATGATTAAGTGAGGTGGTGATCTAGATCAAGCACTTTTTCTTTAATTTTTGATTAACCCACTAACTGTTTGAAGTTTTGCCTGAGCTAATGAAACCTCACTTTAGCAATAGAGTGAAGTTTTCTTGGTTTATCTTGCTGAATATGATTCTCATAGCTTGATAAATAAACGAGAGAAGTGATTTTCGTTCACTAATCTCTCAAGTTTACCAACTGTTTGACACATGGTGTCAACTAATCCTCTGACTACATTCTGGCATGAGAATATCCAATTTTCATTTGGATTGTTTGTGATTGTGCAGGTCATGGAGGAAAGGAATCCTACAGCAAGAGGAGAAAAACTGAGGCATTATGATTTTCAGCCTCCATGATCAAAGGATGAAGAATGTCAAGCTAATGACAATAAAAGAGCGCTTGTTGGGAGGCAACCCAACCTGAGGTAGTTTTCTTTTCATAGCTATTTTAATAAAAAGGCTAATTAGTTTTATCTATATTGCAAGAAGCTAAGTTTGGTGTTGCACACCAAAACAATCTAAGGGAGAATGAAGGATTCTAAGTTTGGTGTTCCACCAAAATCCCATCATAAAACACATTCTCACTTTCTGCATAATGCTGGCTTCAAGCATGTTGGATGAACTAGTTAGCTATTCTGCTGTTTCCTAGTTTTCAGTTTTATTGCTTTTGAAAAAGAAAAAAAAAGAAAAAAATTATCACACATGGTTAATTTGATGCATGAAAACCATTGGCAAGGTACTAAGTTTGGTGTTCTCACACCAAAGTAAGTTCAAAAAGCCCGCAAATAAATCATGAAAATTAACCATTGTTTCCAAGTGCTTGGGGAACAAGCAACTTTCAATATCAGTGCAGAATGTCATACAAGCTTTTGGAGGTTTGAACATCATCAAAAAGGAGAAAGATGAACATGAAGGTCAACAACAATGATGATGAGAAAAAGGAAAGCAATTGAACTCCAACAAGTTGTATTGTTAAGTGATTGTTCTACATCAAATATTGCTGTGATTGAAAGTTGGATTGTATCCTTAATTGCCCTGCCTGTCTGCATAGTATAGTTTCTTTCTATATACCCCTGCCTACATGTATAGTATAATTTCTTTCTTTATAATTTAATAAGCAAGATGTTTGATCATTCACAACATTCTCATCTTCAAAACTTGTTTGCACTCAATTTCCAAGAAATGCATCACATGAACGTTCTTTGAAAAGAAGGATTGAGGAATTAAACAATTTTGAGGTGAGGCTAACGTTGGCACATGAATTTCAATGGGGAATGAGCAAAAGTTTGCGCCAACGTTAGCCCCTAACTTGGAGGCTAACGTTGGCACATGAAAGTTCACCCCTGGGCACCAAAAGTTTGCGCCAACGTTAGCCCCCTAACTTGGTGGCTAACGTTGGCGCCACAAGTACACAAGGCAAGGCCAACGTTAGGGCCAAAGTTAGACCCCTAACGTTGGCACCAACGTTCATGTCAGCAAAGTGGTGTTAGCTGATATGAAAAGTTGGAGCAAAAGTTAGACCCCTAACTTTTGCTCAAACTTTTGGTCCAACTTTTGCAAAACTCAAACCCGGTTCAATTGGTTCACTTTGGTTCTTCTCCAAACTTCAAGAGCAATCAACCAAGGCCTCTTTCAACCCAATTCCACCAAGAGCAAAGGCCCAACTCAAGGCTTGAAGATCATTTGAAGAAAGTGTATTAATAGGATAGAATTCAAGTTCTTCGGAGAGCTTTCCTTTTGGAATTTTTATAATAGTTTTCGGAAAGCTTTTGATATTGAGTGAACTTTAATTTCTTTGTCTTGGGGAAGGAGAATTCACTTCTCTTCCTCTCTGTTTTATTGCTTTCAATTTCAATTGCAATTGTCTGGGATCTTGGGTTGAAGAATTGAAGAAATTCTGTTTCAATCTCATCCTTAGATCTCTCTGTTTATTTACTGCTTAATTGAATTTCCGTTTCTGTTACTTGCTTCTCACCTACTTTCCTTGCAATTTACAATTTCTTTTCAATTGTTTTTAATTTCTGCAAAGTACAAAACACTCAACCAAATCTTGATTCGCTTGACTAAATTAACCACTAAGCTAAAATTGCTCAATCCTTCAATCCCTGTGGGATCGACCTCACTCCCGTGAGTTTTTATTACTTGATACGACCCGGTACACTTGCCGGTTAGATTTGTGTGTTTTGGGAGAAATTTATTTTCCACCAAAATATCTCATCAGAAGGGTCTCCAGTTCTGCTAGTTGCAGCTTCCTTTCAGCACCAGCCTTCTCCAATCCCATGTTAAATTCCCGCACAGCCCAGAAAGCTTTGTGTTCAACCTCCACTGGGAGGTGACAAGCTTTGCCATAAACTAGGCGGAAGGGACTCATCCCGATGGGTGTCTTGTATGCTGTCCAATAAGCCCAGAGTGCATCAACAAGTCTGGTGCTCCAGTCCTTCCTATGAGGCTTGACTATCTTCTCCAATATGCGCTTTATCTCTCTGTTAGACACCTCAGCTTGCCTATTGGTCTGAGGATGGTAGGCTGTTGCTACCTTGTGCACAATGCCATGTTTTTTCAGTAGACCTGTTAATCTCCTGTTACAAAAGTGAGTGCCTTGATCACTCACGATTGCTCGTGGTGATCTAAAGCGACAGATAATATGATTTCTAACAAAGGAGACAATAACATTAGCATCATTAGTATGGGTGGGAATTGCTTTCACCCATTTAGAAACATAATCTACAGCTAACAGTATGTATAAGAAACCACTAGAGTTTGAAAATGGACGCATGAAGTCAATGCCCCAAACATAAAAAAATTTCACAAAACAACATAAGTTGTTGGGGCATCTCATCCCTTTTGGATATATTCTCAAACCTTTGGCATGGGGAACAAGATTTACAAAAGGTATTAGCATCTTTAAAAAGAGTGGGCCACCAGAATCCACAGTCTAAAATTTTTCTAGTAGTTCTTTGAGGGCCAAAATGTCCACCACTCTCAGAGGAGTGGAAGGCCTCTAAAATTGACTTAAATTCTGATTGAGGCACACACCTTCTAATTATCTGGTCAGCACCATACCTCCATAAATAGGGGTCATCCCATATATAATATTTGGACTCGCTTTTCAGCTTGCCCTTTTGATGCTTAGTAAAATAAGGAGGGAAGGTATGAGTAACTAGATAATTAGCTATAGGTGCGTACCAAGGAACTACTTTAGATATTGTGTGCAAGCTATCAAATGGAAAAGCATAATTGATATGAGTGGAGTCACTCTTAATGTGCTCTAGGCGACTCAAGTGGTCTGCCACTAAATTCTGGGAACCACTCCTATCTTTGATTTATAAATCAAATTCTTGCAGCAGCAATATTCAACGTATTAACCTTGGTTTGGACTCTTTTTTAGCTAATAAATATTTTAAAGTTGCATGGTCTGAGTATACTACCACTTTAGTACCAAGTAAATAGGCTCGGAATTTATCCAAAGCAAAAATAATAGCCAAAAGCTCTTTTTCAGTGGTAGTATAATTAGACTGAGCAGTATCTAAGGTCTTAGAAGCATAAGAATTTATAAAAGGATCCGTACCTTCGCGCTGAGCCAGCGTCACTCCTACTGCATGGTTGGAGGCGTCACACATAATATCAAAGGGCTAGTTCCAGTCTGGTCCTCTCACAATCGGAGCCTGAGTCAGGGCGATCTTCAGCTTATCAAACGCATTGATGCAGTCCTCACTCAGCTCGAACTCAACATCCTTCTGCAGTAGTCTGGATAAAGGCAATGCTACCTTACTGAAGTCCTTGATAAATCTCCAATAGAAACCTGCATGACCAAGGAACGAATGGACTTTCCTCACGGAGGAGGGGTAAGGTAAACTAGAAATCACATCAACCTTTGTTGGATCTACAGAAATACCAGTATTAGAAACAACGTGTCCTAGAACAATACCTTGTTATACCATAAAATGACATTTTTCAAAATTTAATACAAGGTTTGAACTAACACACCTGTCTAATACTCTAGATAAACTATCCAAGCAAAGGTTAAATGAATCACCATACACACTAAAGTCATCCATGAAAACTTCCATACAGTTCTCAATAAGATCTAAGAAAATACTCATCATGCATCTTTGGAAAGTAGCCGGTGCATTACATAAGCCAAAAGGCATCCTCTTGTATGCATACGTTCCAAAGGGACATGTAAAAGTAGTTTTATCTTGTGCTTAATTTGGGTGGTTTTATCACCTTTTCTCACATTTATTCAATGAAATAGCATGGTTTTGCAATTCTCCCTTGATTTGTGCTTAAATGTGAAAACATGCTTTTAGGCCCTAAAATTGGTGATTTTAATTCACTTTAATTCCATTCGATGTCTTGATATGTTTGTTGAGTAATTTCAGGTTCATAAGGCAAGTATTGGATGGAAGAAGTGAGGAGAAAATCATGCAAAGTGGGAGAACTCATGAAGAAATGAGGTCCAAACTGGAACCGTAAAGCTGTCAAGCCTGACCTCTTCGCACTCAATCGATCATAACTTGATCTACAGAGGTCCAAATGAGGCGGTTCCAGTTGCATTGGAAAGCTAACATCCGGGGCTTCAAAATGATATAAATTTTCCATATGTTGCTTTACGTATAGGGGCACGCACGTGCCATGTACGCGTGCGCACCGATGCCGCTCGTGGCCCACTAAAGTGAAATTGCCCCCAGCGATTTCTGAAGCACTTTGGGCCCAACCCAACTCATGTCTGATGCTATTTCATGTAGAATTCAAGCTTGGGCAAGGGGGGAGCAATTGTTTGGTAGTATAGCATCATGTAGGTTAGTTTCTAGAGAGAGAAGCTCCCTATTCTCTCTAGAATTAGGTTAGGTTAATCCATCTTAGATCTAGGCTTAATTCCATGTTCTCATCTTATTTTCTTTACAATTTCTTGTTCTACTACTCTATTCTTCTTAGTTCTCTTGTTAATTTTACTTTTATGTCTCTTTTATGTTTATGAATACTCATGTTAAATTTGTTTACATTTAATGAAATTTAATGTTTGATGTTCTTTTATTGATGATTTGAGTTATTGATTTACTTTTCTTGCAACTGGTAGTTGGTAGATTTATTATTCTTGCACTTTTACCATGCTTTCTATTTGTACCCACCAAGTGTTTGACAAAATGCTTAGTTGGGCTTTAAAGTAGAATTTTATGCTCTTGGCTTGGGAAGGTAACTTAGGAACTCTTGAGTTACTAATGTCCAAGTGATTGACGATTGGGAGCCATTAATGCTAGATCTCACTAATTGATTTGGTGTAGAACTAGGACTTATGGACTTGGATTGACATAGCTCATTTAACTTTCCTTTATTAGTTAGAGGATGACTTAATGGGGTTGATCCTTGCCAATTCTCATGTTGTGGTTAGTGATAAGGATAGAGATCCTTGACCACCAACCTTTGCCAAGACCTTTTTAGTTATTAGTTTATTTTCTTTGCCATTTACATTTCATGTCTCTTATCCCAAAAACCCCAAAACATCTCATAGCCAATAATCATACACTTCATTGTAATTCCTTGTGAATCGACCCGGAGTCTAAATACTTCGGTTATAAATTCATTGGGGTTTGTACTTGTGACAACTCAAATTTTTGCATGAAAGGATTAGTGATTGGTTTAGAAACTATACTTTACAACGAGAATTCATTTGAGAAATTCTAAACCGTCAAAGATCCGTTCATCAAAATGGCACCGTTGCCGGGGAGTTGCAATGGTGTTTTATTATTGGCTATTGTGAATATTGTGAATATGTTTGCTTTTTGCTTATTTGTTAGTTTTTGTTAGCTTTAGGACTTTGTTGCTTATTTTTGTTAGTTTTTGTTTCTCTTTGCTATTATGAATTCTCATCCTCACTTTGGCTATGAGTTTGGCTCAAATTATGTTGTAGGGAATGGGAACTATAATGACAATATGCATCAAGGATGGAACAATCAAAGATGGGAGGAGCCTCAAGGGAGTGATCACCCTTCTTGGCAACAACCTCCTCTGGATTCTTATGGGTATAATCCTAATCCTAATGCATATCAATCTAATGGATGTGGTGACCCTTATTGTAATTGTCAACAACCACCACCACATGCCTATGAACCACCCCCTCAACATGATTTTGAACCACCTTACTCACAAGTTCCATACCACCAAACACCTCCATATAGCCCTAATCCTTATCCACCCTACCAACCACCTTATAAGCCATATGAACCATACATGGAACCACCACCATTCCAACACAATTACTCTCAAGAACCACCTCAATATACACCATCTCCATACCCTTACCAAGATGAACCAACTTCCAATTATGAAACTTCCTTTCCAAACAATGAACCTTCTTTTTCCATACCACCTCCAATGGATGATTCTCTCCAAGAATATGTTAGTTCCTAAATTCAAAAGCAAGAATAGAACCAAAAAGAGTTCAAGGAGTTGGAAGCCAAGATAGCTACCATAGCAGAAGTCGTTCGCAACATGGTCTCCTCCCGCCTAAGCCTATGCGATTAAGGAACTCCCATTGTTGAATGTGGAGTAGCAATCAAGGAGCATAGTGAGGGAGTGAGTTTAGAGCTTCAAGGTGTAGAAGAAGGGGTGAAACAAGGATTGCCACAAGGGGAGGAAGCTGAGATAATGAAGCCAGAAGAAGTGGTTGAAGCCTTTGAAGAGGTTGACCAAGAGATGGATTCAATCATTGAAGAATTCTTATGTACAATTGAATCCTCTCCAATTGGGTTTGACATAGAGGGTAAAAAAGAAGATACATCAACTCCCATACCATTGGTAAGCAATGAAGAAGAGATTGAATTGGAAAGAAGCCACCAAGAAGAAGAGGTTCAAGTTGAGGAAAGTTGCTAGGAGGTGGAAGATGCAAGGGAAGAGCACAAGGGCGTAGACCTCGCATTAGCTAAGTGTGGGAGGTCCCCCTTCCTAAGTTACCATCCTACACAATATTCAAGTGGGTAAAATTCTTATCTCTAATCTTTACTTTCCCACTTGAATATAGTTTGATTGAAAATGATGGTCAACTTAGAGCTCTTTGTGGAGTTAAGAGTAGGAGAGAGTTGTGTAGTGGTTGGACACATCACTCTAAGTTCATGATGGTTGCATGCTCGAAGTTGAATAGCAATGGTTGGTGTAGAACTAAATTGTATGGATCTAGGAGAATGTTTGGGTGCTTAATTGAGAATTCTAAGGTCATGCCACCCAATTAGAATCATGATGATTAATTTGAAGATGGGTGTCAAAACAAAGTGTGGGATCCCGGATCGCACAAGGAGAATCAACTTTGGGAGCTCATGGTTTGTGAAGAACTCCATCAAAGCTTGAAGATATTAACATTGAAGAATGGGGCTTATTGGAGATTCAAGCATTGGTGGATGTTCCAAGATGGTTACAAGCACAAGCCACCTTAAGAGGAGCTCCCCATAAGTCCAACTTAGGGACAATAAACAAAAGTGCTAGGTGGGAGACACCCCACCATGGTAAATTCTTTTCATTTTTTCCCTTTTGTACATATTGGTAATTAGTTTAATTTCATGTTTTGTTTTGTTTGTTGAGTTTATTTGGTAGTTTAGTATGTCAAATAAGGTTTTATGGTGTTTTGGTGGCTATTTGGAGGTTCGGAAGGCTTGGTTTGGTGCAAGAACTTGGAAAAATTTTGCAAACAGAGCACCAACTCGCGCGTGCGCGCGCCTCAAGCATTTTCGACCATCTGCGCGGACGCACCATGTACGCGTATGCGTGGATGCAAAAATTCCACCCCCAGCCAAAAACCAGAGAGTTATGCCTAGTTTGTGCTTATTCTGTGTCTGCGACCCACGCGCTAGCGTGTATGACGCGTCCGCGTCGATCGCCAACTTCATCAAGCACGCATATGCGTACTGTGCGCGCCCGCGTCGCTTGTCCCGTTTGCCAATCTGCGCATCGGCGCGCGAGCGTGCATGACGCGTCCGCGCCGATAAAAAAAATTCTTTTCTTCCATCCTCTTTTATTGCATTTGCTTGTTTTTATTCATTGCATTTTAATTTTATTTTTGTAACTTGTTTTCCCTTCTATTTTCTAAGTTTCTTATTTTAATAATGGTGTTGGATTCTTATATTCAATTGTTGAGAATTTCTTAGTTAATCTTGGTGCTTTGTGACTTGTTTGGCATTAATTGTAATATTTGCTCTACACACAAGATTAGTGCTTTAGTTCTTCCTGACTCATGATCCCTTGTTTTTGTACCTCATCATCATTGAGTTAGGATGAGACCAAATGCTCTCATGCTTATCATTAGTCTTGTTTGTGTCAATTATTGATTAAGCTTGATACAACATGCTCATCATGTCATTTGCCTATGCTTTGACTTTACTCTTGCATCAAGTATTAGTTGATATGCCCTTAGCTTATATAGTTTTCTCACTTATATGTTGTAGCTACGATGTATTTGAGAACCATACTTTTATTTGGCATTAGCCCCCGCCTATGTTCTAATTGCTTTCATATCTTTGTTGTAGGCTTCATTTTCTTTCTTTTTCTCTCCTTTTAGGTTGGCCACCAAGAAGGAAAGGAAAGGATAAGTTTCAAATGGGGAAACAAACAAGTTCTTCTGCACAACCTTTTGGAGGAGCTCATCAATTGTAACAACCCGTCCACCTTGCTCTTCTTTGCATGCACCGAGGACGGTGCAAATTTCTAAGTGTGGGGAGGTCGTCCGACCGACCTCCATGGGTAACAACTTCCTTTTTCAACACCAATTTTTAATTTTTGTCTTTGTTAGATTAGTTGTTGCATTGCGTGATAGATTGCATGTTAGTTAGAATTTGTACATATTTTTACCACTTTCTTTTTATGTATTTTTGTGTGAACTTGCTTGAAGAATGTATTTTGGAACATGGTTTTTGAGCTAAGAACACAAGCATGTGAACTTGCTTGAAGAATGTTTTGATTCAAAGATTTCAAGTTTGTTACTTTCTTGTTAAGAAAGGTTCAATCTCTAAATTCTAGAATCATATCTTTTAGTTTCTTGTTAGTCAAGTTATCAACTTTAATTTCAAAAATCAAATCTTTTTAATCTCTTTTTCAAAATAAATTTCAATCATATATTTTTAAATTTTTAATTTCAAAATCTTTTTCTAACTTCTTATCTTTTTAAAATTTATTTTCAAATCTTTTTCAATTAACCACTTGACTTGTTTGTTTTAATTTTAAAAAAGTTTACTATTTCTTATCTTTTTCAAAACCACCTAACTACTTTTCTCTCTCATTAATTTCAAAAACTAATTAACAAATTTTTCAAAAAAACTTTTTAATTAATTAATTTATTTAGTTTTCAATTTGCTTTTATTTCTTCTCTTAAATTTCGAATTTTAACTTATAATTAAAATAAAAACAAAAATATTTTTCTTTTCTTTTAATTAATAATTCGAATCCTCTCTCTCTCTCTGTGTGTTCGAATTTCTTCTTCTTCCTTCTTCATTCTATTCTTCTTTTCCTCTAACACATAAAGGAATCTCTATACTGTGACATAGAGGATTTCTCTTCTTTTCTGTTCTCTTCTTTTTCATATGAGCAGGAATAGGGATAAGGACATTCTTGTTGAAGCTGATCCTGAACCTGAAAGGACTCTGAAGAGGAAGCTAAGCAAAGCTAAAGCACAACACTCCAAAGAGAACTTTACAGAAAATTTTGAAAAAGAAGCAGACATGGCAGCCGAACCCAACAACAATGCTAGAGATGCAAGGAATATACTTGGTGACTTTACTGCACCAACTTCCGACTTCTATGGAAGAAGCATCTCAATTCCTGCAATTGGAATAACCAACTTTGAGCTTAAGCCTCAATTAGTTTCTCTAATGCAGCAGAATTACAAGTTTCATGGACTTCCATTGGAAGATCCTCATCAGTTCTTAGCTGAATTCTTGCAAATCTGTGATACTATTAAGACCAATGGGGTTAATTCCGAGGTCTACAGACTTATGCTTTTCCCCTTTGCTGTAAGAGACAGAGCTAGGATATGGTTGGACTAACAACCTAAAGAAAGCCTGAACTCTTGAAAAAAGTTGGTCAATGCTTTCTTGGCCAAATTCTTTCCACCTTAAAAGTTGAGCAAGCTTAGAGTGAAAGTCCAAACCTTCAGACAGAAGGAAGGTGAATCCCTCTATGAAGCTTGGGAAAGATACAAGCAATTGATCAGAAGGTGTCATTTTGACATGCTTTCAGAATGGAGCATCTTATGTATATTCTATGATGGTCTGTCTGAATTTTCCATAATGTCATTGGACTACTCTGCTGGTGGATATCTTCATCTAAAAAAACACCTGCAGAAGTCCAGGAAGTCATTGAGACGGTTGCAAATAACACTACAAGAAAATAGAACATTTGTAACAAAAATTTTGTATCAAATTTAAATTTGTTACAAAAAAATAATTTTTTGTAATAACATTACAAGTTGCTACAAAACATGCTAATATTTTGTAACAACCTAACTTTTGTTCTTACAAATTATCTTAGTTTTTGTAACGAACCTTTGTTTTGTTACGAAATATTATAATATTTTGTAACAAAAAATAAAAAAGTTGCAAAAATTCGTAATATTTTGTAATAAAATATCTTTTTGTTTCAAAAACTCCAATTATTTTGTAACAAAAAATTAATTTATCACAAATTCAACATTATTTGTAATAAGTTATTTGTTTGTCACAAAATATAAATATATTTTATAACAATTTTTTTTGAAAACATACAAAAATTTTAAAAGTCAATTAGTAAATTAATAATCAAATAATATTTTTAAAATAATTTTAATAGATTAAATTAGATTTTTAATTAATACTCTATATCCCTACTTTTATTAAAATTACCTAAACCACCCTAATCCTAACCTTTTACACACCTCCACCGTCAATCCCTTAACCTAATACCTAATTGCTTCAACAAAAAACCAAAAAAAATGGAAGAGAGAAAGAAATGAAAGAAAGGGAAGAACGGAGAGGGATACATGCTAACGAGGAAGAAAGAAAGAAAGAAGAAAGGGGGGAGTCCGAAGGAGAAGGGAAGAGGGAAGGCGACGCGGTGGGTGTCACTGCCACCGTTGCCGCCGCTGCTGACAGAGGAGAGAGGAGGTCTGAGAGAGAAGTAGTGCCGCGAGGGAGCCGCCGCGCCGCTCAGGATATCTCGCCACCGTCGTCGCCCTTTTACATTCTTGCTCTATCGTTCCAATATGTATCTCGATGACACTTTGTTTACTCGTTCAAAGCTTAACACTCTTAGACCGTGACGGCACAATATTCTTCTTGACTCGAATAATAAGCACTGGCATTTAACTTCGGCTGCTACCACGTAGTATGTAACCGTAAACTTGTTGAATGTTGACTTGGAAACTTGTTCTACAACTTTGTATACCGTATAGCCTAGAGCGGAGTGCTTTGATCTTGTGATGCAATTCACCTTTCCTCTGAATTGTGCTTGGACTTCCCTAAACTCATCGTGAGTATACAGGTGTTGAAACTGAGCTTCTATTCAGGATTTTTTTGCACAAGGTATGATGGTATAAAAATCTGCAGCATTCGATTCTCTCTCTCTTTATTCCCTGCTTCCTAGACAATTGTCGTATTGTTTGACGAATTGAATAAGTGAGCTATTCTATGTAATGAACTTGTTAAAAAAAGCATGCATGCTCTCGCTTCTTTGTGTGCTTCTCATCTCAGCCCAAAAGTGGTGATCGAGATAAACTGGAATCCATATATGACGGTCTTCGAAAAGCTCTGCAAAAAACACCTAAATCAGAACTAGGATACACCTAAAAACTTGCAATGTACACCTCTGCTACAGAATTAAGAAAACATTACCTGAAATAACCATTTGAATTTCGTAAGAGAGTTCCAAACAACATGGCTCATCTCTTGTTCAATTTCTTGGTGTCTCTTGTAGCCATTTAATTTGCTTGGAATCTTCTTTATGATGTACCAAATACACCACCGGTGAATTGATATTGGCATACAAGCCTCGATGGCCCTTTGCATCGATGTGTATTGATCGGTGAGAATGCCTTTCAGAGCATTTCCTCCCATACAACGAAGCCAACATTCGAATAACCATTTGAATAATTAAGTATCCTCATTTTTCATCAAAGTGCATCCGAGAAGTGTTGACTGACTGTGGTGATTCACCCCAACAAAAGAACCAAAAACCATATTATATCTGAATATGACAAAACAGAAAAAATAGTTAAATTCGCCGAAATAATCTCTCTGTAAACCCAAAAAGATGCAATGTACACCTCTGCTGTAGATTTAAAAAACAACATTACCTGAACAGCATAAACTAGAACTAAATATTACCTGTTTGTATTGTAGGTGGTATCGAATGAAATAACATTTCCGAAATATTCACAGGCAGGCCTACTCCTTGTATCCGCCCAAAAGGCAATTTTAATCGACTAATCGACCTTGAGTTCGAGCTCGAAAAGAAATTTTGATTCTTCTCTTCCATTCTTAATAAGTATTTTCCAAATTCTTTTGCATTCTCTAGTTCCGAAACATTCCACACTTATCTCGTGATGTAATTTCCCACGTCTTTTTTGATAAAATTTAACTCGCGGTGACCCCCAGCTACTGCAACAAATGATTGGTATGTTTTGCTTTATCTGATTTCGGTTCCTCGTTATTCTCTATTGTACGACGTACGGACATACTTTGTTCCATGTGCTGTTTAAGCATCTTTGATTGATTTGGACAGCAGGGATCCAAATGACGCAACACGACCTTTGAAATGATCCAAACACCAATGTCTTTCAATATGTGTATATAAATTCTTGCAGGACAATTTAAACAAGCTGATGGATTTGTCTTCTCAGTCAGAGATATTTTCGATTTCCATTTCCCCTCTCTGATACATATAATCAATTGGTTCTTAATTTCATCACCCTTCTTATTTGTGCTCCAAACTCTTGTAGAAAAACCTACATCTTTCGAATAATCTTTGTAGAATTTTGCAGTATCTTCAAGCGTCTTAAAAGTCATCCCAACCTTTGGAACAAACTCCTCATCAACATCGCACAGAAACTACAAAATACACCCAAAAAAGTCCACAGTACACCATATTAAAAGCTAGGATAAACTATAGAATGCAACAACAACTATTCAATAAGCATTAAATAGAAACTAAAACAATTCAACTGTAAAATCTTAAACTATGAACAAACTACATTGTCTAGATTCAAACCACACCTCACTACTTGATTCGAGTTAACACAATAATACAATTCACCCTCGTTCAATTGAAAAGTCAGAACCTGTAAATACACCTAAAACCTCCTTTATTACACCCAAATATGTCTGATTTACCCCAAAAAATATGATATAAAATCGACAGCAATGGATAGCAATTTTCATTAGAACAACTACATTACATTCAATTCAAACAATCAACAATGAATAGCAATTTTCACAAGCAAGGTTCACAACATTATTCACCTAGATAATCATAACTACTAACGAAAATATTAATTGGAATTCAACCACACCTCAGGCACTTCATTCGATTTAAAACAATAATTCACTTCGCTCTGGTTCAGCTAAAAATCTGAATTTGAATCATTCATTATTTTTAAAACAATTTCAGAGCTTAATTTCAAAAACAAACGTAGAGAACAAAGGAAATAAAAAAAACGAAAAAAGAGAATGTAGAGAGAAATGCACGAAAATGACAAAAGAGAATGCAGAGAGAAAATTCTGAAGAACAAAATAAAATAAAAATTTTTTGAATTTTTTGAAAATAAAAATAAAATAAAATTACCTAATCTAAGCAACAAGATGAACCGTCAATTGTCCAAACTCGAACAATTCCCAACAACGGCGCTAAAAACGTGCTTGCTAGTGTGCCTAGGGGATGGCAACGCAACGTGCATCTTGCTGGCATTGTGCCCAGCAAGCCTTTGGGCAACTCGAGTTTCAGCAGCATGACACCCCTCCCCCCTATAATAGGCTGCCGAGCCATTACCAAAGTACCACGGGTAGACATCCTTTTCCGTGAGGAGACATACTCAAGGAGAGTTCTCTAGAGGTCGAATTTTGACGCCGTTTTTTGCAACAACCTCTAGAAAAATAAGATCTTTCCATTTCCCAAATTTGGTGAATTTACACCGTGTGGATTTTTTTTGCTGATTTTTTACCACCTGGAAAGCCGGAAAACAAAAAAAATGAAAAATGGAGCAAACATGCGATTTTTGACCTAGATTTTTTTGTGCAACCTTTACATAATATTACCAAGGTTCCCTCAAAATTTTAGGAAAAATGCACGCGCGTGAAAACAAATGAAGAAAAACGCAAACAAATTCAAAAAAAGAAACGAAATCCCTTTGAAACAAGAAGTTATATATTTGCGCGTTGATTGAAATCTATTAAATTAACATGTGCATTGAATGAGCATGTGTAAGATGCGCACCTGAGGGTGGTTTAGGGAAAAATAATTTGTATGGATGACGGAGGATAAATATCGGCAAAGAATTTCATAAAAATGATTTCGTCAAAGTATAGATCTAAACCGACAATTAAACCTCAATCAACATTTAAATTATTTGTCACAATACAAACCCAATAAAAATAACTGAAGTATTTAAAGTTCAGGTCGCCTCTCAAAGGAATTGCAGGAAAGTGTACTTATTATTGGTTATGGGAAAGTATATTTTTGGGGTTTTGTAATAAGAAACAAGAAAGTAAAATAGCATGAAAATAAACTAATAACTAAGAAAGCTCTTAGCAAAGACAGAGAATTAGAAGTCCTATCCTCATTATCATTGTCAATTGTGATGGTAAATGTAAACTTCCTTCACTTAGTTAACCTCTAACCAATGAAGGAAAGTCAAGTGCATACAATCAACTTGAGTTCACAAGTCCTAGTCAACTCATGGTGAGAGACTAGATTTAGTGAAGTTCAAGTTAACCAGCAATCTTCAATTACCAATCAACAAGAGTCTTTGACAATTCAAGAGTCTCCAAATCATCAACACAAGCCAAGAACACAAAAATCTATTTTAAAATCCAACCAAACATTTTAACAAACACTTGGAAGCCACAAACTAAAAACATAGAAAATTAACAAGAAATAGTAAAATCTAAGATTAGCAATCACAAGAAAACAATGACCACAAATTTAAGAAAACGACAATAAACATAAACTACCTCAAGGTGCATTAAAGGGAAATTGGAATCAATAAAGAGTCA
Organism: Arachis ipaensis; assembly: GCF_000816755.2. NCBI lineage: Eukaryota > Viridiplantae > Streptophyta > Magnoliopsida > Fabales > Fabaceae > Arachis > Arachis ipaensis. The sequence goes on along the minus strand of NC_029787.2, from coordinate 97,481,125 downwards.
TGAATAATAAAGCAACAAAGTAAAGGAAACAACATATAAAACTAAGAACGGAAAGAAGGTATAACGAGAAATTAAAAGAAGAACTTGAATCAATATGAAAAGTATAATCTAAACCTAGATGAAACTGAAATTAAAAGAAGAAACCCTAAACCTAGAGAGAGAAGAGAGCCTCTCTATCTAGAATTCTACATCTAACTAAAACTAAAGTGTGTGAATGAATGATTAAATGATGTCCGTCCAGCTCTACTCCCTAGCCTCTTGTCTTCATTTTTGGGCCTGAAATTGGGTCAAAAGCAGCCTAGAAATCACCCCCAGCATTTTTCCTTTACTGAGGCACATGCTGCTTGTCACATGTACGCGTGCGCGTGACTTTGATAATTCACTGGCCATGAGTACGCGTCAGTCACACGCACGCGTCATTTGGACTATGGCATGGTCACGCGTACGCGTTATGACCAGCTTCTCAAATCTCCAAATTCTTGTGTTCCTTCCACTTTAGCATGCTTCCTTTCCATCCTCCAAGCTATTCCTACCCTATAAACTCTAAAATCACTTAACGCACATATCACGGCATCGAATGATAATAACAGATGATTTAAAATTTGCAATTTTAAGGCCTAGGAAGCATGTTTTCAATCATAGCAAAAATTCGGAAGGAAACTTAAAAACATACAAATTATATGGATAAGTGTGAGTAAAGTCGATAGAATCCACTCGATTTAATCCAAAATAAGTCATGAAATAGTGGTTCATCAAATCTCCCCACACTTAAACATTAACATGTCCTCATACTAAGGTCAAGGGAACCAAAAGAGTGAAGGGAGAATGGTAAGACTTATGCAATGCAACTTGTCTATATGAATACAACTTAAGGACATTCATTGTTTTCTGTTTAGAGTTAGTAATGTGCTAAAATAAAGAACAAATGGGGTAAAATAGGCTCAACATTAGTTTGCAAAGGATGATGAAAGGTTAAGGCCATATGGGTATGTGAGCTTTAGTGAAACAAAGGCCTCAATCACATAAGTGCATGTATACATCAAACAATGGAAATATATAATCAAGCAAGACAAAGATCACAATCTTAGAGAGAACAACACACACCAAAATAAAATATTGGTTGATAAGATGCAACTAATCAAATAGGTTCAAAAATCTCACTAGGTTTGTATGTTCTAGCTCTAAAACCATGTTCCAAATTAAATTTTTTCAAACAAGTGCAACAAAAATTTTAATTCAAATTAGTGAAATGCCTTAAAATAGTTTCTTGGAAAAGAAATTATTACTTCAAATAAGTAGTGGTAAAATATTCATAAACTCTAACTATAATGCAATCTATCATGCAATGCAACAACTAACTAATAAAAAAGATTAAGAATTGGTGTTGGAAAAGGAAGTAGTTACCTAGGAAGTCGGTCTCGACCTCCCCACACTTAACGGTGCATGCAAAGATGAGCAAGGTGGATTAGGGTGGGTTACTACAACTGATGAGTTTCTTCAAAAGATTGTGCAGAGGGACTTGTTGTTCGCCCCATTTAGAAGCTTTTCCTTTCCCTTCTTGGTTGCCAGCCTGAAGGGGGAAAAGAAGAAAGAAGAGAAACAAGTCACGAAGCACAAAACAATGCAAGAAATATTTAACAGTTGAGTAAGAAAATTCAACATCAATGGAAAGATAGAAAACTTAGAAAAGAAAATAAGAACAAGCACAAAGTTAAAATGAAATGAATGAAAGGATGCGAATGCAATAAATAAAAGAGAATGAAAGAGAATAAAGATAAGAAGTGAAACTTTGAAAAGAGGGAGAAGAAGAAAGTAAGAAAGGAAGAAGAAGGAAGAAGAAAGAAGAAATAAATGGGAGAAGAGATGCGACGCGTAAGCGTTGTCCACGAGCACGCGTGGATAGCAAAACGAGGAGGGGACGCGTACGCGTGAAAAGCAGAAAGGAGAAGGTGACGCGTCAGCGTCGGTCACGCATGCGCGTGACTACTTTTCGTGCTAGACGCACGAAACCTGCACAGTTCTATCACAACCCTTTGGTTTTTGTACCAGAGGTAGCATTTATATACAACGCATGCGCATCGGTCACGCCCATTCATGGAAGGCCAAAAATTCAAACGACGCGTACGCGTCAGCGAGGCGTACGTGTGGGTTAGGTTGTGCACCTAGCACCCCACCCACATGGTTCCAGCCCAACTCTCTGGTTTTATACCAGGGAGCAGTAGCATCAAATATGACACGTGCGCGTCGGCCATGCGCACGCGTGAGACGGACTTTTTTCTTTATATAAGAACAAAGGCAAATATGCATAATTGAAAAGGATCACACACATTTAATGAAGCAAAGATAAGTAAATAAATAAAAAAAACTATAGAAAAGGAAGATCATACCATGGTGGATTGTCACCCACCTAGCACTTTTATTTAAAGTCCTTAAGTTGGATATTTGATGAGCTCCTTGTCATCGTGGCTTGTGCTTGAACTCATCTTGAAACTTCCACCAATGCTTGGACTTCCAATAAGCTCCAATATTTCCAAATAAATTCACCAAGCCTTGATGAAGTTCTTCACAAAATTTGAGCTCCCAAAGTTGATCCTCTTGCATGCCGGGATCCGAAATCTTGTTTCTACACCCGTCTTCAAGTTGATCATCATTATTCCATCCGGGTGGTAAGCAATCCAAATTCTTACTGAGGTATCCAAACAACTTCCTAGACTCATTCAATCTAACTCTACACCAATCTTTGCACTTCAACTTTGAGCATGCAACCATATTGAACCTTGCATGACAACTCCAACCACTAACCATCTCCCTTTTGCTCTTAAAGCCACAAAGAGCTCTAAGTTTTCTATCCATCTCAAGCAAACCATATTCAAGCGAGAAATTAAAGTTTAAGGATAAGAATTTTACCCACCTGAATATTGTGTTGGATGGTGACTTAGGAAGGGTTGTTTCCAACGGCTTGGACAGTTTATGCTTCACTCCCTCGTGTTTTTCCTTGACTACTTCCACCTTTTGGCAAGCTTCTTCAACTTCAACCTCTTCCTCTTGGTAGTTTTCTTCCAATTCAATTTCTTCTTCATTGCGTACCAAGGGTATGAGAGGTTGTGTATCTTCTTCTTTGGCCTCTATTTCATGTCCAATGGGGAAGGATTCAATTATAGATAGAAATTCATCAATTATTGAATCCATCTCTTGATCAACCTCCTCAAAGTCTTCAACCATGATATGCTTTGGAGGTTGTATACCCTCCTCAACATCAAATTCAAACTTCTTGGAAGGAGGCTCTATGACTTGAGGTTTCCACGGACTCTCAACATCTCCTAAGTCTTCAACCACTTCTTCCTCTTCAACAATTACGGCATCCTCCAATTGTTCCAATACAAAGTCACATTTCTCACTTTCCACCGGAGTTTCTAATCTCTCCTTCATGCTACGCTCCTTATTAGATTCTCCACATGCAGCCATGCATTTTGTATTCTCTTGGTGACCACTTCACCATCATCCTTTTTAACCGCAGTGATGCCCGATTTCTTGGGAACAACCTGGACCGGACTCACCCACTCACTGTCAGAAATTGGGTATATGATACCCGTATCTAGTAGCCTAGTGACCTCCTTCTTTACCACATCAAGGATGGTCGGGTTGAGCCTCCTTTGTGATTGCCTAACCGGCCTAGCTCCCTCTTGGAGAAATATACGATGCATACACTTGCGGGGGTTAATCCCCAGAATATCGGCTAGGCTCCAACCAATTGCCTTCTTCTACTTTCTGAGAACATCTAGGAGCTTCTCTTCTTCTTCACTAGAAAGCTCACTAGAAATAATGACCGGAAACTTTTGGTTGTCCTCTAAGAAAGTTGGCGCAAACGTTGGATGGCCAGGGAGGAATTTTCAAGTTCCAACGTTAGCCTCCAAGTTAGGGGGCTAACGTTGGCGCAAACGTTGGTGGCCCAGGGAGGAAGTTTCTCTTGCCAACGTTAGCCTCCAAGTTAGGGGGCTAACGTTGGCTCAAATGTGGGGAGCCCATGGAGTACTTCATGCCCAACGTTAGCCTCCAAGTTCAATTTCACTTATCCCTTTCTTCACTTCTAGCCATTCCTCTTTGCTTCAACCTTTTTCCAAGCTTTCTTCACCTATCATGAATCAACCAAACTCATCAAAGCTATGCTCAAAATCATGAGATATTCAATCTTTCATAATATGCAACAAATATAGCACAAAACCTCATGAAATGGCATGAATTCATATATGGCTGGTTCAATCAAGGGAAACATGAAAATCTACTCAATTAGCTTGCTTGTAGCTCAAGAAAGTGCATAATTCTAATGAAAACTAAAGAAAAAGACTAGCTAAAATAGGCTAAGATGACTTGTCATCACAACACCAAACTTAAAGCTTGCTTGTCCCCAAGCAAGAAATGAATTATTAAGAAGAAAGAATGAAATGGAAGAGGAAGTTCATGCTAGCAGAGTATTATTGATAGTTCATGGGGTTTTATGTGGATATGCAAATACTCACTTCTTATTGACTCCTAGGTCTAGAAAGTCTCCTTCAAGTTTCAAGTGACATACTGCTATGACCTCTCATTATTCCTTTATCCTTGGCTATTACTTTATTCAAAAGCTTTATTTGAGTGTCATGTGTAGCAAGTTCATTTTCTTTTCTTTATACTTGACACATTATTCACCAGAGACACTTGGCTCACATTCCTTCTTAAAATATTGATGCCCAGCACCTCTTTGGGCTACTAAATGCCTTGTAGTTAGGTTGCTCTTGATAGTGGACTTTTAGCTGATGATCCCGGGTTAGTTAACCCAAGTCACCAAGTGTTGAGGCACTCCTAAGAGCTTACTAATCCAAGCAGATCCTAGTACAGAGACATCACAGGCATATACTTTAAGGTTCAAGCTATTGGTGTCCAGCTTTGTTTCTTTTTGTTTTTCTTTTGTTTTGCCACTTTTTGGCTTTCTTTGTTCTTTCCTTCTTTTTGTTTTTCTTTCTTTCTAACCAAGGAATTCTATTCAATTGAGATTCATAGACAATAGGCCACTCTCTACTTAGAAGGAGATATC
>NC_029787.2:97472667-97476010 GCF_000816755.2 Arachis ipaensis | reverse complement strand
CTCCCTATTGCTTCTTGCATTTGAGTCATATCCATATTGCCATGTGGGAAAAAGTGTGGCTGCTCCTCCTCCTCTTGTGGTTCTTCTTCCATGTGTGGCTCATCTTCTTCCATTGGTTCTTCTACTTCCCTTCCTCCATGTGGCCTTCGGCCTTGATGTGCTTCAAGGAGCATCATCATCCTTTCAATGGTTATGGGCATGCCTTGGCTTAACCACATTGGATTCTCTTCTTCCAATGGAACTTTAGCCTTTGCACACAACTTCCAAATGGTGCTCGGATAGTACAACCAAGATCCGGCCGAATTCTTTTCAGCTATCTTTTGAATGTCTTTTGCAAGGATTTCATGAACTCTTATTTCTCCACCCACCATGATACAATGCAACATTAAAGCTCTCTCCCTGTTAACTTCTGAGGTGTTCACTGTCCCCAGAATTGACCTTTTCATCAACTCATACCATCCTTTTGCTTCCGGAATGAGGTTACATCTCTTTAGGAACTTGTATCTGTTCTTGTTGTCTCCTTCCCATTCTGAGTTCTCACAACAAATGTCTCTTGCAATCTCTTCATAATCTTGATCCTCAGTCAATCTTTGTTGGTATCCCGGTTCATCAAAGCGGACTGACTTTAGTTTCAAGACTTTCTTGATTGCCTCCGGGCTAAAGTCTACTTCCACCCCACGCACATAGCTCTTGTACGTTGGGGGTTCACACATGTCAATCCTTGGGACATTTGCATAGAACTCTCTATGATATTGGTGATTGAATGAAGACAAAATTTGCTCCTTCCCTTGCCTTTGCCGTGATCATTCTCAAGGAGTGGCAGATTTCTTCCTTGAAGCATGTGATAGGATTTTGTCCTTATGCTATGCTTTCCTTTGTCTTGTCTTTTTCTTTGAAGATTCTTTGACTTCCTAGTCACCACAACAAGACAACACACATTAGTCTCATCCAACCGTAGCACTATTGTTCTTTTTAGTAAAAATATGTGAACTATCAATTCTTATCTCATGTGAACCGTGACACTTCCTTTGGAGGACACCAAACTTGATGTTTGGTAATATATAAAGAAAATGAGTTTCTTCCTCCAATTAGAGAAGTTTAAATGTTCATAAGAATTGTTCTCTTCATACTTTCTTTTTCTCTTTTTTTTTTTTCATGAAGGATTAATTGTATCCTTGAATTGGTGCATCAAGGTTTGATGAACACCAAACTTGTTTCTTGTCAAAGGGTTCATCACAATTAATGTCTTCATAAAAAATTAATTCTATTTATAAGGTTTTAAAAAAATAGCAAATGTATGATTATTGATGCATGAATTTCAAATTTTCATGAAGCTATGTGGACACCAAACTTAGTGTTCGGCCATATGCTCTATCAAAACATTTTAAGCATGTGAAATAAAATCCTTTGTAATATTGGCTAAGTGTGCTTGAAGATACACCGAACTTAGTACATGTTTCAAAATAGAGCATGCAATAAATGGACATGTTCATGAAAAGAGAAAAGAATTCATGCATCAAGTGATCATAACTTATTGAATTTAAAATGACATGAATCTTAAATCATGGGTTGCTTCCCATGGAGCGCTCTTTTATTGTCACTAGCTTGACATTGAGGCTTTCTTTTATGGTGGTTGGTGCTTGTAGGGCCTCAATTTGTCTCCCCTGACCGTGATCCTCTTCTTTGTTCTCTAGTGTTCAATTTCAGCATGTTCTAATGATAGTATGTTGCTGACAGTGTAGTAATCCTCGGTTTGTTGATTTGCCTCCAGCTGTTGATATATCAGTTGCACTTTGTCACCTTTAGAGAGCCCCTCTGTTGGAATCTTTCTATTCTTCCAGCCCCTTTTTGTTTTGTTTCTGCGCTTCATCTTTCCTTTTGTTGATCTTTCTTTTCTGGTTGTAGGCTTTCCTTGGGAACCTCTCTTTTCAGTGGCCATTATTCTAACATCTTTTTGGGCTTTTTCATCAGTTTGCACATTCCTTAGCATTGGGATGTTGCTGTGACTTTCCTGGGCACTCTTTATATAGTCTTTCTTCTCCTTGCTGAATTGTGCCTCTGGTAATACCTTCAGAGTGATGCTCTGGTCGTGCATCCTGAGAGTTAATTCCCCTTCCTCTACGTCTATGATAGCTCTAGCAGTGGCCAAGAATGGCCTTCCCAGTATAACAGGGTCACCATCATCATTGTTTGATTCTAGAATCACAAAATCAGCAGGGTATATAAAACTGCCCACCTTGACCAAAAGATTTTCAATTACACCTCTGGGGTATACCATTGACTTGTCTACAGCTCTAGAGACATTTGTATTGGTTTGACCTCCTCTATATGCAGCTTCTTCACCAAGGAGGATGGTATTAAGTTAATACTCGCTCCGAGATCGCACATTGCTTTAGTAATGGTCAATTCCCCAATGGTGCAAGGTAACAGGAAGCTTCCTGGGTCCTCAAGCTTGGGAGGAAGCCTCTTTTGAATCAAGGCCCTGCATTCCTCAGCAATCATTATGGTTTCTTTCTCATCCCAGCTTCTTTTCTTGTTGATGAGATCCTTCAGAAACTTGGAGTATATAGGCATCTGCTCAAGTGCTTCAGCAAAGGGGATATTGATTTCCAACTTCTTAAAAATCTCAAGGAAATTGTGAAAATGCTGGTCTTTAACCTCTTTGTTGAACCTCTGAGGGTAAGGCAGTGGAGGTGTGATGCTTTTTCCTATTTGCTGCTGCCCCTGAGCTACTTCCTTTGAGCTATGTGGCTGGTTGTCCTTCTCCTTGAGTTTCTCAGTGCCTTTGTTTAGCTTCACATCTTGCTCCTTATCCTCATCTGCCTTTGTTTGATTCTCATCCTCTATTGGTTCTTTGATGTTCTCTGCTTGCTTCCTTGTAGTGTCATTGTTGCTTATCAATGTTCTCCCACTCCTCAATTGTATTGCCTTGCATTCCTCCTTGGGATTTGGAATTGTGTCACTGGGCAGTGCGTTTGAAGGTCTCTCAACAGATACTTGCTTGGAGAGTTGCCCCATCTGTCTCTCTAGGCTCTTTATAGAGGCTTCCTGATTCTTGGCTACCATTTCTTGGTGTTTCAACATTTTGTCTATCATGGCTTCCAAGTGAGTGATTCTTTGGGCTTCAGGTGATACTTGAGGTGGGTTATGAGATGTGGGTGGTGGATGGTAGGCATTTTGGTTGGTGGATTGGTTATTAGGTTGGTATTGGTTGATGTTGGGGTAGTTGTTTTGAGGTTTTCTGAAGGAGTTTTGGTTAGTCTGCTGCTGGTTGTGATTTTGGTTGTTTCTTGGATTGTGTTGGTTTGAGTTCCTCTGCCATGGTTGTTGGTTTTGGATATGG
>NC_029787.2:97471461-97472641 GCF_000816755.2 Arachis ipaensis | reverse complement strand
CTTCCACAATGTCTAGCATTTGCAAAGGTATAGGAAGCCAATACTCTCCTCTGTTGTGGTTGATTGTTGACTCCTCCTTCTGGATTAGATGTATCTCCTTCCATCTCGTGGTATTCTTCCTCAGATTCTTCTTCTCCAACAATATTTTTCCCTCTTTCGGCTCTTCTTATCCTTCTAAGAGTTCTCTGATCAGCTTCAGATAAAACAGGAACGGATCTCCCTGTACCTGACATACAAACAAGACAAAAGAAACACCAGCAAGATCACCTCAATCTATTGCTAGAATGAAGTTTAGTTCAAGCAAAAATTCAAATAGTTAGTGGGTTAATCAAAAATTAAAGAAAAATAAAGAAAAAGTGCTTGATCTAGATCACCACCTCGCTTAATCATTGTCAATCTAATCAATCCCCGGCAACGGCGCCAAAAACTTGATGAGATATTTTGTTGAGAAACGAATCTCTCACAAAACATCACAAAACTAACCGGCAAGTGTACCGGGTCGTATCAAGTAATAAAAACTCACGGGAGTGAGGTCGATCCCACAGGGATTGAAGGATTGAGCAATTTTAGTTTAGTGGTTGATTTAGTCAAGCGAATCAAGATTTGGTTGATGGTTTTGTGACTTGCAGAATTAAATTGCATTGAAGTAAAGAGAACAAGAAATAAATTGCTGAAACTTAAAGAACAAGAAATTTAATTGCAGAAACTTAAAGAGCAAGAAATGTAAATTGCGGAATCTTAAAGTGCAAGGAATATAAATTGCTTGAAATGTAAAGGGGATTGGGGAATGGATTTGCAGAATTTAAACAAGGAAAATTAAATTGCATCAAACAGAAGAGGGAAAGGGAATTGGGATTGAACCGGATCTTGAAGCAGTAAAATAAATGAACAGAAAAAGCAATAAACAGGGAATTGAAATGAGAAATTTAGATCTCAGGACCCAGAGACTAGAAAACCAAGTCTAGATCTCAATGCCTTCCTAGATCCAACAAGAACAATAGCAAGGAAATTGTAAATTGCAAAGAAAAGAGATGAAGAACAATGAACCGGAAATGAAATTCAATTAACAGTAAAGTAAAGAAACAGAGAGATCCAAGATTGAGATTGAAATAGAATTTCTTCAATTCTCCAATCCAAGATCCAAGACAAAAGTAAAATGAAATTGCAAGTAAAAGGAAAC
>NC_029787.2:97452153-97471303 GCF_000816755.2 Arachis ipaensis | reverse complement strand
GAGAAATTCAGATCTCAGGACCCAGAGACTAGAAAACCAAGTCTAGATCTCAATGCCTTCCTAGATCCAACAAGAACAATATCAAGGAAATTGTAAATTGCAAAGAAAAGAGATGAAGAACAATGAACCGGAAATGGAATTCAATTAAGCAGTAAATAAACAGAGAGATCCAAGATTGAGATTGAAACAGAATTTCTTCAATTCTCCAATCCAAGATCCAAGACAAAAGTAAATGGAAAATGAAAGCAATAAAAGCAAAGAAATTAAAGTTCACTCAAGTTCAAAAGCTCTCCGAAAACTATTATGAAAATTCTAAAAGGAAAGCTCCCCTAATAACTTGAATTCTATCCTATTTATACACTTTCCAAAATGATCTTCAAGCCTTGAGTTGGGCCTTTGTTCTTTGTGGAATTGGGTTAAAAGAGGCCTTGGTTGATTGCTCTTGAAGTTTGAAGAAGAACCGAAGTGAACCAATTGAACCGGTTTTGAAGTTAGCCATAGTTGGTTCCAACGTTAGGGTCAAAGTTAGGGGTCTAACTTTGACCTTAACTTTTCATAGCAGCAAGCATGATTTCTCTGGTTTGGACGTTGGTGCCAACGTTAGGGGTCTAACTTTGACCCTAACGTTGGCCTTGCTTAGTGCTAGTGGTGCCAACGTTAGGCTCCAAGTTAGGGGGCTAACGTTGGCGCAAACGTTGGCCTTCTCCCCCTTTGTAATTAAGGTGCCAACGTTAGCCTCCAAGTTAGGGGGCTAACGTTGGGGCTAACTTCATGCCTCCAAGTTCAATTTCACTTATCCCTTTCTTCACTTCTAGCCATTCCTCTTTGCTTCAACCTTTTTCCAAGCTTTCTTCACCTATCATGAATCAACCAAACTCATCAAAGCTATGCTCAAAATCATGAGATATTCAATCTTTCATAATATGCAACAAATATAGCACAAAACCTCATGAAATGGCATGAATTCATATATGGTTGGTTCAATCTAGGGAAACATGAAAATCTACTCAATTAGCTTGCTTGTAGCTCAAGAAAGTGCATAATTCTAATGAAAACTAAAGAAAAAGACTAGCTAAAATAGGCTAAGATGACTTGTCATCAGAAAGCATACTTCAGATGAGATGGAAGAGGCTTCAATTAACTTTTTGCCTCAAGCTGAGGTTCCTTTTCATCCAGCTCACGGAGTTCACTTTCAACAACTTTCTCTTGTTCATCCTCTTGGTCATCAGTCTCTTCAATAATAGGGTAGCATAACTTGTTGTGGTCTTCTTCTCACACTTCCGCTACCACTTCATCGATTACATCACCTCGGAGAACGGAATGCTCTTTGGGAGGATGCCTCATGGCTTCTTCCAAATTGAACTTGATAGTCTTGTCTCCAACCTCAAAAGAATATGTGCCGGTGAAGGCATCTAACTTGAATTTAGAGGTCTTAAAGAAGGGTCTACCAAGTAGAACGGAGGATAAGCTTCTATTTTCTGTTGGAGGCATTTCAAAGATGTAAAAGTCAACCGGAAAGACCAAGTCCTTGATTACCACACGTACATCTTCTACTATTCCCATCACAGTGATCACACTCTTATCGGCTAAGGCAAACTTCGCCGCCGACTTCTTTAATGGAGCTAAATTCAACCACACAAAGATAGAAAGTGGCATGATGCTTACGCAAGCTCCTAGATCACATATACAGTCATGAAAAGTGTGCCCACCAATACAACAAGACACCAAACAAAGTCCAGGGTCACCACATTTCTTTGGAATAGGCTCCATCAAGGAAGAAATTAAACTACGCAACGATAATGTCTCCAACTCTCCTATCCTATCCTTGTGTGTACACAAGTCTTTTAGAAATTTTGCATTCTTCGGAATTTGTTGGATAGCATCAAGAAGTGGTATGGTTACCTCAACTTTCTTGAATACTTGAAGCATGTTCAAATCAAATTTCGGGGTCTTCTTTGCTTTCTTCACCAAGGAAGGGAATGGGATAGGAATGGACTCATCCACTATAGCTTTCCTCTTGGGTTCCTTAAGGCTTACTCCTTCTTCATCATGCCTTTTGTCTACCTCCTCTTCTTCATGTGGAGCTTCAATGACTACCTCTTCATTATGAATGTCTTCCATGACCCTAGGAGGTATCTCCTCCAATGTAGTCCTTGACCGTAGAGTGATGGCATTGAGATCGCCCTTGGGGTTTGGAAGGGGTTGGGAAGGAAGGCTAGAAGAGCTTGAGGGTTGGTTGGTGTTGTTGGAGGAGGACATGGACATCTTCGAAATTATGTCGGTAAGATTGGCCAATTGAGCGCCCATGGTATCGAATTGAGCCTTGTAGCTCTCGTCCCATTTCTCCGTAGCGGCTCTAAAATCATCAAATTGATTGGTGGAAGATGAAAAGGATTGGTTGGATTGTTGTCTATGGTATGGTGCTTGGTATTTGGTGTAGTTACTTTGGTTTTGGTTGTGGTGATTTTAGTTGGCTTGGTGGTTATTGTTGTTATGGTGGTATTGAGATGAAGATTGGTTGTTGTTGTAATGAGAAGAAGAGTTGTTCCATCTTTGGTTTTGATTGCTCCCTTGCGCATTATCCCTCCACCCTTTATTTTGATTACTACCATGAGAGTAGTTATTTTGGCCTTGAGAAGGATAGGGTGGACGGTTGTTATAATTCACATTGGGGTGTAATGTGTGGTGCTAGAGTACAAACCACAAATTCTAGGAGGGCCTTCAAGTTGAGCAACTTGGGTTGGGGCTTGGATGGCTTGGATGGAATAGTACTCCTTTTGATCTTTTTGTATTTGCATGAGGATAGTAGTCATATCCCCAAGCGCTTTGGTCAAGCTTGCTTCGGATGGTGACAGTTTTACCACGCCCTTGAGAGGGTTACTTCTCACCCTTACGTATTGTGTAGCCTCGGCAACATCATTTATCAAGCTCCAAGCTTCCCCTTCCATCTTGTTTTTTGAAAGGGAACCGCCACTAGAATCGGTGAGCAATCTTCTATCTTTTGCACAAAGACCTCTGGGTTAGTGTCAATGGGTATCAAGTTGATCACTAAGGGTTCTCAAATCACCAATTTAATGAGACCCAATGACTCAAGGTAACTCAACTCCCCTAGCTTATGCCAAGAGTAGAGAAAACTACTCCATAATCAAGGGAAACATTTCATCAAACACATGGTAAGCATTACTAAAAGACATATTCAAAGTGCAATTAAATTGAAATTAGCAAGTACCCACTAACAATTATCAACATACAATCACTCAAACAACACAATTAACCATGAAAATCATCAATGTAACATTAGCAATTCAAGATTCACAAGATTCATGAAATGGGTATAAAATGACAATTGACAAGAAAACATAAATCTAACACAAGATCTAAACAAAATTATGCTAAGGAATTCAAATTAAGCAATCAAAACTAGTAATTAACAAGATTCAATTCAGAATTCAACAAGGGAAGATCAATTCAAACTAGATCTAGATAGGAACAAGGGTTTCTCTCCCTAGAAGAACAAAAACAAAAAAAAAAACTAGCTAAAAATTGTGTCTTAGTGTAAAAATGAATGATCCCCCCTTTCCCCTAGCATCCTTGGGTCTTTTCCATGCAGAACCAGCTTGAATTTAGGCCTCTTGAGCCCCATAAATCGCCAGGCATGATTTCCTTTAATGAGGTCATGTGCAGCTTGTCGCACGTGCGCGCCATGCGTTCGTGCACGCCGATTGATTTTGTGATCCACGTGCGCGAGCCATGTACGCGTGCGCGCCGTTGTGGATTTCCCTAATCTGCGTGGATGCATCCATCTTTGCGTGCCGCTTCCAGCTGTCCTCATCCACGCGTTCGCACGAGGTGCACGTGCGCGCCCATGCTGATGTTCCCAAAATCCAAATCTTCATGTTCCTTCCTCTTGTGCATGCTTTTTTTCTCTCTTCTAGGCCATTCTTGCCCTATAAATTCTGAAGTCACTCAACAAACACATCATGGCATCGAATGGTAATAAAAGAGGATCAAAATATAGCGATTTTAAGGCAAAAGAAGCATGTTTTTCATCATGAAGCAATATTAGGAAGAGAACACAAAACCATGCAATTCTTGTGAATAAGTGTGAAAAATATTGACAAAACCCCCCAAATTATACACAATATAAACCACAAAATTGGGGTTTATCAAATCTCCCCACACTTAAACCAAGCATGTCCTCATGCTTAAGAATAAAAGGACCAAAGATCATGATAAGTAAGGGTTTATGAAGTGCAAATTTCCTAAATGAATGCATGCAACTAATGTAAAATCATCTATCTACTTGGTCAAGGGTAAATCTATCCTCCAAGAACACATATGAGCATACGGGGTGAAAGTGATATGTAGTTCATAAATCCTACTAATTCGAACATCACTATGAAGTGCATATAACTTGCTAGATGAACGCTTGTGAAAGCCGGGAACAATGAGTTGAGCATCGAACCCTCACCGGAAGTGTATCCGCTCTATTCGCTCGAGTGTATAGGGTTCGTCACTCAATCCTCTCCTAATCATGCTTTCCAAGATGTGTCTTTCAAACAATCAACAATTACTTAATGCATGCTTACAAGTATCATGAGGTCTTATTCCTGGGTTGTAACGGGGCTAAGGTGAAGATAAGGATGTATATGGTCAAGTGAGCTTAAAATTTGAATCCTTGATTAACCTAAGATCCCACTAGACACATAGAACAACCTATACAACTATAATATGATGCCTAGCTACCCATGGGTTTCACTTTTTTTTTTTTTGCATACTCACGCATTCTTTTCAATTCACATCCCATATGCATTGTTATTATTACTTTGCCTTGGGGCATTTTTGTTCCCTCTCATTGTTTTCTCTTTTTCTATTTTTGTTTCTTCTATATATATTTTTTTCTATTTCTTTTTCTTACATACTCATATATACACATAAACATTTTTTTTCTTTTTTTGGTCCCCTTTTTCTTGGGGTTTCATGTACAAAAGTTTCAATGCATATGGTTCAATCATTCAATACATGAGTATGTTTTCAAATCCCTGAATTTTCAATTACAACTACGGATACACACCTTTACATCTACTCAAGTTCCCAAGTACACCTTCCCATTTGAATGATACACACCTCCACTTACCTAAGCTAATCAAGGATCCAAATCCAGGGACATTCATTGTTTTTCTCTTAGGGTTGTTGATGTGCTCCATTTAAGAATAAAGAGGGTTTATCATGGGCTCAAAATTGGTTAGCAATGGTAGATAAAATGGTTGAGGCCATTTGGGGAAAGTGACTATTGAAATGATGGCCTCAATCATGTAAATGCATTCATACATAAAGTAATGGACATATAGAATCAGACAAAGCAAGGATTACAGTCATAGAGAGAAAATAATACACAAAAGAATGGGAAATAGTGGTTAGAAGATGTAACCACACAATAGGCTCAAAACTCACATGCTTGTGTTCTTAGCTCAATCACTATGTTCCAAAGTACATTCTTGAAGCAAGTTTTCCGCAAAAATTTTTCAAAATTGGTAGGGTACCCCGAAATTACAGTTTCTTGAGGAAGAAGTCATTATTTTGACCAAGTAACTCTATAGGAACTAACTATCATGCAAGGAGTATTTACAAGCAAGACTAACTACACATGCAATGTACTAACTACTAAGCAAAAGATAAATCTATGGGTGTTGAAAGGAAGAGATTGTTACCCATGGAGATCGGTCGAACGACCTCCCCACACTTAGAATTTAGCACGGTCCTCTGTGCCACCAATAATGCGCGGAGACGGTCGGGACCGGAACCTTCACTATCCCCTTCATCAGAGCTCCCATCACTTGGGTTTGAGGTGGATATGAATATTTTGGGTTCCTCCATGCTAGGGGTAACACAACGCAGAAGCTTCTTGATGTAAGTGTATCGGCGTTAGTTGCGCCGCTCATATCTATCAATCTTTTGGTGTAGATCTTCTATCCTTTGATGGGTGGATCTTTGACGTGGTTGTGACGATGAGGTGGAAGGAATAGTAGATGAAAGGGCTATGTCAAGGCTTGGGTTGTTCACGGGAAGATATAAGTATTTTCCGCTTGGGACCACATCGCCCTTAGCCAGAATTATAGCCTTCGTGAACATGTCTTCCCAAGGAACACCCACAGCGGCAACTAAATCAGATACCAATGCTGGAAATGGCAAATTACCACGGGCGTGGACTTGACCCATCGCTTGCTTAACAAGAAGCAGAATGTTCACCGGTCATTCCGTGAGAACACACCAAACAAGCAAAGCGAGATCCGCCATGAAGGACGATTTGTGGGTGCTAGGTAGCACATAGTGGGATAGGATCTGGGCCCAAGCTCTAGCTTTTACAGTGAGGAAACGTGCGTCAATGTACTTGGGCCTCATCCGGAGTCGACCATGGGTCCAAAATGTCTCTGGTTCAGCAATAACTCAGAGGATCGAGTCCCAATCAAACCCAAACTTTTCTCGCTGATGTAAGACTTCTTGGTAGCCATCCATGTCAGTTGGTACTGGTAAGACATTAAGCACTTGCTTAATAGCCTCTTCTGAAACTGAGACTTGCTTCTGGCGCACGTATATCGATTGAAGAGAGGAAAGATGGTAGTTAGTGTAGAATTCTACCACCCATGAGAGGTTGACCTCCTGTGGTTTTCTCAGAAGAAATTTCCATCCTCGCCGTTCAATGTGGGGTAGAATACAAGGAGCCACCTTGTCTGGCGGGGCGAGTAGATTCTCGGCATGATATTTCCTTTCAACCATGCCGGGGAACACAAGTTCACAGAAGCGGTTGGGGAACCTTGAAGAATCCTTTGCCGATTTTCTCTTCTCTATTTCATCAATAGGAGTGGGTGCCTTCGCCTTCTTAGATAGGGGTTTGGCTCCTAATGAAGAGTACGCCTTAGAGTTTGACTTTTGGGGTGCCTTCTTTGTGGCTGGTTTCCTTGAAGCTTTCTTATTGCCTTTCTTGGTGGCCATCCTGAAAAAGGAAGGGAAAGAAGGAAAGCATTAAACCCAAAGGATCATCTCAACAAAACATGCAAGTGAAAGATAGTGCCCAAAAGAAATATTACAACAAAGTAATCATAGAGACATGGGTCACAACACTTGATATGGAATGCAAGAGGGAGTAAAGCATGCAATATGGCATGAGAAGAATAATCTCAAGCATCCATAACAAAGAGCAAGTCATGTTCAATGAGTATCTAATTAGCAAGTAAGAAGCAAAGTGGATTCAATGCACTTAGAAGAGAGCAAGTGAATGAGGAGGAAGCACCAAATTGAAGATATATGACTAGAATAAACCAATATGGCATATGTGCATTTTCTTGAACATTTGGCGTGCAGTTAACAAGCAATGAGCAATTATGAAAAACTCAATCAATTAGAAGCCCAAAATAAAATAACAATCATGACACAACATCATCCACTGACAAAGATAATGAAAAACAATCAAGAACATCTATTAAAGCAAATGAAAACTCAAATTCAACATCCATGGAAAAGCAAGAAGAAGGAAAAAGTAAACAAACAAAAAGTAAGTAGTATAAGCATGCAACTAAAGAGAAAATAAGTGAATCAACAAGAAACATCTAACTAGAAAAGGAGGATGTGCAAAGAAAGTAAGAGAATAGATATAGAAGAAGTAAAACCTTGAGAAGTGTAAAAGAATCAAGGTAGAATTTTCTTGTTGTGAAAATGAGAGAGAGATAAAAGAGATGTAGTGCCACCGGAGGTGGTGGTGGTCACCGGTGAGTGGCCGGAGACGGTGGTGAAGTATGGAGGAAGAAGAAGAAGAGAAGAGAAGTGATGGAGAAAGAAGAAGAAAGAAACAAGAAAGAGGGTGAGAGAAGGAAGAAACAGGGCACGCAAGCTTTAAAACTAGTTCGCGCGACCGACGCGCGCGTGCACGGTGCGCTGGCGCGTCGGTGGGGGTTGAGCGAGGGACGCGTATGCGTCAAGGGCACGTACGCGTGAAGACGGTTGGCCTCCTAGCATAGGGTTGGCACAAAGTAAGCCTAACTCTCGGTTTCCTTGTACCAGAGTGGCATGCAGCACAGGCGGCACGGACGCACACAGTGCGCAGACGCGTGCCCGGTCGAATTGGTGACCGGCGCGGATGCGCCAAGTACGCTTACGCGTCAGTGCGGGCACAGAATAGGCACAAATATGGCACAACACTCTGGTTTTTGTACCAGGGAGTTCAAATGCCACAACCGACGCATGCGCGCACAGTGCGCTTGCGCGTCGATGTCTAAGTATGGAGGGGCGCGCAGGCGTCACGCACGCTGGCGCGTGGGGGTCTGACATGAAGTGCGCATAAGGTGGGCAGAACTCTCTGGTTTTTGTACCAGGAGTGTAAAATGTACCACCGGCGCGCGCGCGCACAGCACGCTCGCGCGCAGATACCCCTTTCCCCTTTTTTCTCTTTTTTTTAAACAGCATAGAAAGGGTTATCCTAACATATTCTTGGCAGGTGTTTAAGCTAGTAGTCAAAGAAGCACTCACAAATTTATGCACTATTCAAAACATAGAATTCTCTCTACTTCAACAATTCATCCATACCAAAATGATGAAATCTATCTAAACATCCTAGTTATCCAACAAGGACAATAAAACTAGCATTCCTAAGCAATCAACAACATCAAGAAGTCACAAAGTTCACAAGAATCTAAAGCTAAAAGCAAGAAGGTATACACATGGAAGATCTTACCACGGTGGGGTGCCTCCCAACAAGCACTTTTCTTTAACGTCCTTAAGTTGGACAGTCCTTCGCTTAAGCTTCCTTTCCTTTTGGTGCATCCTCAAGTAGGAGCACTTCCACTTCTCTTGGTGACTTGTAGCCATGGTACTTCTTCACTCTATGTCCATTCACTTTGAAAGTTGTGTCACTTTGAGGGTCAAACAATTCTACCACTCCATAGGGCTTTATCTCTTTAACCTTGAAGGGTCCTTCCCATCTAGAACGGAGCTTGCCAGGCATAAATCGCAGCCTCGAGTTGTAGAGGAGAACCTCATCACCTTCTTGAAAATCCTTTCTTCGGATGTAGTGATCATGAAAGGCTTTAGTCTTCTCCTTGTATATCCGGGCATTCTCATATGCCTCCATCCTCAAGCACTCGAGCTCCTCTAATTTTAATTTCCTGGCCACACCCGCCTTGGTGAAGTCCATGTTACACTGCTTTACCGCCCAATAGGCTCTGTGCTCAATTTCCACCGAAAGGCGGCATGCCTTACCATAGACGATCCGGAAGGGGCTCATCCCTAACGGAGTCTTGTAGGCCGTCCTATACGCCCATAGTGCATCTCCTAACCGGAAGCTCCAGTCCTTCCTTTGTGGATTTACCACTTTCTCCAAGATTCTCTTAATCTTCTGGTTGGACACTTCTGCTTATCTATTGGTCTGTGGGTGATAAGAAGTGGCAACCTTATGCAATACCCCATAGTGCTTGAGCAGTACCTCTACTTTCCTGTTACAAAAGTGGGATCCTTGGTCGCTCACGATTGCTCGTGGCGACCCGTAACGGCATACAATGTGATTTCTAATAAAAGAAATGACGGTATTGGCATCGTCAAGGCGGGTAGGTATTGCTTCTACCCACTTTGACACGTAGTCAACCGCTAACAGAATATATAGATACCCATTTGAGTTGGGAAACGGTCCCATAAAGTCAATGCCCCATACATCAAATATCTCACAGAACAACATAGGTTGCTGAGGCATCTCATCCCTTTGGGACGTGTTTCCCGACTTCTGACACTGATGGCAAGACACATAGAACCGATTAGCATCCTTGAATAAGGTTGGCACCAGAATCCACAATCCAACACCTTTTTAGCTGTCCTTTGTGGGCCAAAGTGGCCACCACATTCGGACGAATGGCAAGCTTCAAGAATAGGTTGGATTTCAGATTCCGGCACACATCTTCGAATTACTTGGTCTACTCCCCTCTTCCACAAGTGAGGGTCATCCCAAATGTAGTATTTGGAGTCACTCCTCAACTTGTCCCTTTGGTTTTTAGAAAAGTTGGGAGGGAAGATTTTTGCAACCAAGTAGTTCGCCATTGGTGCAAACCAAGGAAAGCTATCCGACACAGCATGCAAACTATCCAATGGGAATGAGTCATTGATCGGAAATGGGTCAAATTTTAAATTCTCAAGGCGGCTTAAATGATCCACAACCAAGTTTTGAGATCCACTCCGATCCCTAATCTCAATGTCAAATTCTTGCAAAAGCAAGATCTAACGTATGAGTCTAGGTTTTGACTCATTCTTTGTCAATAAGTACTTTAAAGCTGCATGATCCATGTATACCACTATCTTGGACCTTAGCAAATAAGATCTGAATTTATCTAAAGCATGAACAATAGCTAGGAGTTCCTTTTCTATAGTGGTATAGTTGGATTGTGCTGCATCCAATGTTTTAGAAGAGTAAGCAATGACATAAGGGAGTTTACCATCGCGCTGTGCAAGCACGGCACCTATAGCATGGTTTGACGCATCACATATTATCTCAAATGGTAGCATCCAGTTGGGGCCTCGCACAATCGGTGATATGGTAAGAACTCTCCTTAACTCTTCAAACGCTTTCATACATGCACTGTCAAATTTAAAGTCCACATCCTTTTGGAGTAGGTGCGACAATGGCAAAGCAATTTTGCTGAAATCTTTAATAAAGCGCCTGTAGAATCCTGCATGTCCTAAAAATGAGCGGACCTCCCTCAC
This sequence comes from Arachis ipaensis, assembly GCF_000816755.2. Classification (NCBI taxonomy): domain Eukaryota; kingdom Viridiplantae; phylum Streptophyta; class Magnoliopsida; order Fabales; family Fabaceae; genus Arachis; species Arachis ipaensis. Next base: position 97,460,563 of record NC_029787.2, on the reverse strand, counting down.
AGATGAGGGGTGAGGTAAAGTGGTGATAACATCGACCTTGGCCGGGTCTACAGAAATGCCTTCACTAGATACCACATGTCCTAACACTATAGCTTGTCTTACCATAAAGTGACTTTTTTCAAAATTCAAGACAAGGTTAGTGTCAACACATCTAGCTAAGACCTTGGCCAAGTTCTCTAAGCAACAATCAAATGAAGTTCTATAAACACTGAAGTCATCCATAAAGACTTCCAAACAATTCTCTATTAGATCAGAAAAGACACTGGTCATACACCGTTGAAAAGTAGCAGGTGCATTACATAGTCCAAATGGCATCCTTTTGTAGGCAAAGGTGCCAAAAGGGCAAGTGAATGTGGTCTTTTCCTAATCTTCAGGAGCAATGTGAATCTAGAAGTAACCAGTGAATCCATCAAGAAAGCAATAATGGGATTTACCCGCCAAACGGTCCAACATCTGATTGATAAAGGGCAAAGGGTAGTGGTCCTTCCTTGTGGCGGCATTCAATCTTCTATAATCGATGCACACTTGCCATGCATTTTGTACTCTCTTGGTGACCACTTCACCATCATCCTTTTTAACCACAATGATGCCCGATTTCTTGGGAACAACCTGGACCGGGCTCACCCACTCACAGTCAGAAATTGGGTATATGATACCCGCATCCAGTAGCCTAGTGACCTCCTTCTTTACCACATCAAGGATGGTCGGGTTGAGCCTCCTTTGCGGTTTGCCTAACCGGCCTAGCTCCCTCTTGGAGAAATATACGATGCATACACTTGCGAGGGTCAATCCCCACAATATCGGCTAGGCTCCAACCAATTGCCTTCTTCTACTTTTTGAGAACATCTAGGAGCTTCTCTTCTTCTTCACTAGAAAGCTCACTAGCAATAATGATCAGAAACTTTTGGTTGTCCTCTAAGAAAGCATACTTCAAATGAGATGGAAGAGGCTTCAATTCAATCTTTGCCTCAAGCTGAGGTTCCTTTCATCCAGCTCACGGAGTTCACTTTCAACAACTTTCTCTTGTTCATCCTCTTGGTCATTCGTCTCTTCAACAATAGGTAGCATAACTTGTTGTGGTCTTCTTCCCGTACTTCCGCTACCACTTCATCGATTACATCACATCAGAGAACGGAATGCTCTTCGGGAGGATGCTTCATGGCTTCTTCCAAATTGAACTTGATAGTCTTGTCTCCAATCTCAAAGGAATATGTGCCGGTGAAGGCATCTAACTTGAATTTAGAGGTCTTAAGGAAGGGTCTACCAAGTATAACAGAGGATGAGCTTCTATTTTCTGTTGGAGGCATTTCAAGGATGTAAAAGTCAATCGAAAAGACCAAGTCCTTGATTGCCACAAGTACATCTTCTGCTATTCCCATCACAGTGATCACACTCTTACCGGCTAAGGCAAACTTCGCCACCGACTTTGATAAACCCATATTTCATGAGTTCTTTTGTGCTTAATTTGAGTGATTTATACAATCCTTCACCTACTTATTCACATTAATTGCATGGTTTTAGTTTCCCTTCCTTATTATGTCATATTGTGAAAAACATATTTCCTAAGCTTTAAAAATTAATTATTTTAATTACCTTTATTTCCATTCGATGCCATGATCAGTGTGTTGAGTAGTTTCAGATTTTCTAAGGCAGAATGACTTAAAGGATGGAAAAGGAAACATACTAAAATGGAAGGAGAAAGCAAAACGGAGCTTTAAGGAAACTGGTGTCCACGCTATCGCATGGAAGACGCGATCGCGTGCCAAGCACGAATCAGCAGCGACGCGGCCGCATGACTGACACGACCGCGTGGCAAGGAAAAGCTCCAAATGACGCGACCACGTGACCCACGCGGACGCGTGACAGAGGCCACGTATCAGAATTTACAGAATGCGCCCTCAGCGATTTCTGAAGCCCTTTTTGGCCCAGATCCAAGTACAGACAGCATAGACCAGAGGTTATAAAGTGTGGGAATGCACCCATTCAAAGAGAGCTTGCATATTTTAATTTTCAATGATTTAGATTTAGTTGAGAGGGAGATCTTCTCTCTCTCTCCCTTTTAGGATTTAGGATTTCTTCTTGTTTTAAGAGTGACTCTCAATCCAGATTTTACGTTTCTTTATGTTAGCTTCCTTTTACTTTTATTTATTCCAGCACTTGAATTAATCATTGAATTTATGAATTTCTTCCATGTTGCAAACTGTTATTTGAATTAATAATAATTGAGGTATTTTCAGTTTATGATTGTTCTCTTTGATTCAAGTTACCATTGCTTCCCATCTAAGGATATTTTTATTATTCTATCAATTTTACTTTTTCCCCTTTTGGTTCCGGTTAAGAATTCAGTAACTCAACAATTATTAAACTCAACATAATTGATAATCGTTATCTTGCTAATTGAGCTGAACTTAAGTAATCCCAACCTTTTCTTAAGAAATAAATAGGATTCAAAGGTCAATTTAATTAGTCCCTTGACTTTCCGTTGCCCTAGTACAGGTTGATCAAGTGGAGTTTAGATTCAACTTTCATTATAGTTGAGAGAAATAACTACGTTGGACCTCTAATTTCTCTTACCTTGCCAAAAGTCTGCTTTACAGTATTTATTTATTTTAATTGCCATTTACTTTACCTGTCATTTAAATTACTTACCTCTCATCTTCTAAACCCCGATTACAACCTTTATAGCCAATAATAAGAACATACTTCCTCGCAGTTCCTTGAGAAGACGACCCGAGGTTTGAATACTCGGTTAACAATTTCTAAAGGGGCTTGTTACTTGTGACACCTAAAACGTTTGTATGAAAGGACTTTTGAAGGTTTAGAAACTATACTTGCAACGAGGATTTATCTGCAAATTTCTAGACCACGCAAAAGTCTCTCTCGTCAAAATGGCGCCGTTGCCGGGGAGCTGCTAACGTGTGCCTTATTATTGGTTATTGTAAATATTTTTCATTTGCTTGTTTATTTATTTTTGTTTTTCCTTTTTATCTTTAATTACTACTATGAACTCTCACCCCTCTCACTTTGAGTATGGTTCTAATGTTGTTAAAGGAAATAGAAGTTACAGTAGGAATGTGCATCAAGGTCAGACCAATCAAGGATGGTTGGGACCAAGAGGATCTAATCAACCCTTTTGGCAGCAACACCCTCCGAGATATCCTGGACAAAGACCATTCTACAGTGCATACCCAGCTGAAAGACATGGTGGACAACCTTGTAACTACCAACAAGCCCTGCCCCGTGCATATAAACCATCCTTTCAACATAACCTCGAACCACCACACTCACAAGCTTCTCTTCACCATTCGCCACCATATGATCCTTCTTTACCCCATACCAATCCAATCGTTCCCAATCACAACCACTTTCCTTTGTATCATGTCCAAGTCCAGCAACCCAAGAAGCAGAGGATCGCCTAAGGGAAACAGTAATTAAATTTCAAACAACCATTCAACAACTGGAGCAAGCGCTAATTCAATGGGCTTCTAGGCGCTCAAATACGCAAGGATCAGCCACAGCTCCATGTGGACAGCCCAATAAAGAGCAGAGCATGAAGGAAATGCCAGAAACTCCAGTGGACAAGACAGAGCATGAATTTGTACTAGAGCAATTAGAAGAAGCTGTCTTTGTTCAAGAAGAAGAGTTGGTTGAAGATCTAGGAGATGCTGAACCTCCATGGGAATCCAAAATTGAGGAAAACGCTGTCAAGGAGACTACAGTTGATACTAAGGAGGATATTTCTCCAAGGCAAGTCGTTTATGAGGAATCAGATGGAATAATCCAAGAAGCAAATTCCCTTGATGATGATAGTCACAAGTCTAACTCTCTTAGTGATGAACTTGCATCCGCAAGTGAATTCTCTGAGATCGAAGAATCTTCCCCAAGTGAATATGAAGATGATGCAAAGGTAGATTTCTCTCAACCTCCAATCTATGACTCAAGTGATGAGGAAGACACAGAAGACTTTGACCAGGACACAGATACAATTGAAGATCTTTGCAAAGAAGTGGAGGAATTCACAGAAGAGCACAAGGAAACGGAACTTGTAGAACCACCAAAAACACCTATCTCAAGGCCATTACCACCTAATACAAGCTTCAAGTGGGTACAATCCTTAACTTATAACTTTACTTATTCACTTGAATATGGTTTGCTTGAAACAGATGGCCAGCTTAGAGCTTTCTGCGGCTTTAAGAGTAAGAGGGAAATGGCTCGTACTCAGAGCTGGTGCACAAGGCTCAATAAGGTTCCACGCTTCACTTCGAAGTACACGGATTGGTATCATGCTCAATTACATGGATTACGGAAAACGTTTGGTCACCAAGGTGAGATTCTACTTTTTAACCCGCCCGAATGGAAACATGCAGATCAAGACGGAGGCGGATTTAAAAGCAAGGCTTGGAATCATGGACTCTATCCTGACATCAGTAGTCCCGGGAGCCTGAAAATCTGTTTGGAGCTGCTCAGAAGCTTTGCATGCTTAGTTTGGGACCCCGGAGGCTATTGGCATTCCAAGCACTGGTGGAAATTTTTGGAAGAATTTAAACATAAACCACCATAACAGGATACCCCTCCAATGTCCAACTTAAGGACTTTAACTAAAAGTGCTAGGTGGGAGACAACCCACCATGGTATGGTCGCTTCTTTTTCAATTTATTTCTTGTTAATTGCTTTCATTTTTCCTTTTTCATTTTAATTTAGTAAACCTGGAATCATGCATAACATTCATGTTAATCATTGCATTCTGCATTTTCCATGCATAAATAGAAAAAAAAGGGGTGCACCACGCGATCGCATGCCCCATGCGATCGCGTCATATCGCGGAAAACACCACCCGTGCGACCGCGTGACCCACGCGGCCGCGTGATATATATATCAGCGTAAGGATCCAACGAACAGAAAGTTGGGCTGGAATCGTGCAGGCCTTGTGCGTTTCGCACAAATTGGCCCACGCGATCGCATGCCCCATGCGATCGCGTCACTTGCACAATACCAATCCCACGCGACCTCGTGAGCGACGCGATCGCGTCGCATGGATTGCACATCACCCCAAAAGGAGACAGAGAGTTGCGCTAAAACGGCACTGGAGTCGTGCGTTTAGCATAAATTTCGGCGACGCGATCGCGCGACCCACACGATCGCGTCACCCATCTTTCCCCCCTCTCATGCGATCGCGCGCCCCACGCGATCGCGTCACTCCCATTTTCATCTCAACCATGCGACCGCGTGCCCCACGTGGCCGCGTGGATTCGAAAGTATAACCCCCCCAGCCACGCGAACCCTATCAGTCGCGCAGCCCCCCCCCCCCAACCCTCTTCTCCCTCTCTGCTCCCTCTCCCTCCAACCACCACCCAGCACCACCCCCTTCCTCTATCCCTAACCCTAAGACCCTATCCCCTTTCCCCCTCAGCCGCCACCGCGACACCGTGCCCCGCCACCGCGCCGGACGCCGCTGCAGCCACCCGTTCCACCGTTCCACCCCTCCCGCCTACCAGGTTCCGCAAAATGCAACCCCCTTTTTTTTCCGTTCGTCATTTTTCTGTAATTTTTTCCGTTTCTGTTCATCATTAGGATAGATAGATATGCATGCTGTAGTGGATTTTTAGGTTGTTAGGTAGCTTAGGCTCTGATTAGTGGATCTAGGTCTGTTTACTTGCACTGTTCCTGTTTATGTTTTATCATAACTGCAATTCTGCTGTTCCTGTGACCTCATTCATATGCTATGATTTCTTGCAATTGCTGCTTGTTACTCTAAATTTCCTGTTTCTATTCATTCCTGGTACCTGCAGTAAGTTTTTAATTCATATGAACTGCTATGATTGCTGTTTATTTTCCGGGATAATCCAATTTTAGCCGGAATGCTGCCCAAATTTTTTGTAAATTGTTTTCATTCATGTTTTGGTTTGGTATTTCTGAACTCTGTTTTACTCTGCTTTACCCAAACCATTTCATGAATGCTATGGCAGACACTCTTATCCTCTTTGATTTCCCGGCTCATAAACTGCATTTGTGATTCACTGATTCCAATTTTTGCTTTCTTTATTTCTATTTGAATCAGCATCACCCTGTTTTCCTTGTTCGATTATGAGTACTTCTATTCTTACCTGTGAATCCGTGTTATATGGAATTTTTCTATGCCACTTACCTTAACCTGCAGTTTCCTAACTGGTGCACGAAATTGTGATCTCCAGGCTCTCCTTTAGGCCCTCCTATCCACTGATGTTCAAAGCCTTGGGATCCTTTTTATTGCCTTTGCCTTTTGGTTTTAAGGGTTATTGGCTTTTTCTGCTTGCTTTTTCTTTTTCTTTCTATTTTTTTTTCTATTCTTTTTTTTCGCCCATTTTTTTTCTTTTCTTTTTTTTTCTTTTTTTTTCTGCAAGCTTTGTTCTTTGCTGCTTTTTCTTGCTTCAAGAATCATTTTTATGATTTTTCAGTTTATCGAATAACATGTCTCCTAGTCATCATTCTTTCAAGATTCTTTCAAGAGCCAACATATTTAACATTCTTAAACAACAACTTCAAAAGACATATGCACTGTTCAAGCATACATTCAGAAAACAAGAAGCATTGTCACCACATCAATATAATTAAGCTAAGTTCAAGGATAAATTCGAAACTCATGTACTTCTTGTTCTTTTGAATTAAAACATTTTTTCATTTAAGAGGGGTGATGGATTCATAGAACATTCATATCTTTAAGACAAAGTTACTAACTACTAATGATCATGTAATGAAGGCACAAACATAGATAAGCACATAATATAGAAAAGGAAAAACAGAGAAAGCAAGAACAAGGAATGAATACACCTTAGTGATGGTGGCGTTTCCTTCTTGAGGAACCAATGATGTCCTTGAGCTCTTCTATGTCTCTTCCTTGTCTTTGTTGCTCATCTCTCATTGCTTTCTGATCTTCTCTTATTTCATGGAGCATGATGGAGTGCTCTTGATGTTCCACCCTTAGTTGTCCCATATTGGAACTCAATTCTTCTAGGGAGGTGTTGATTTGCTCCCAATAGTTTTGTGGAGGAAAGTGCATTTGAGGCATTTCCGAAATCCCATGGTGATGAGCTTCTTGCGCCTCTTGAGCTCCATGACTGGGCTCTCTTGCTTGCTCCATCTTTTTCTTAGTGATGGGCTTNAACCATCCTCTAGCTATAGGCTTGAGGTCCAATCTTCTTAGTTGAACCGGCTTGCCTTTGGAGTCAATCTTCCATTGAGCTCCTTCTACACATATGTCCATAAGGACTTGGTCCAACTTTTGATCAAAGTTGACTCTCCTTGTGTAGGGGCGTGCGTTCTCTTCCATATATGGCAAGTTGAACGCCAACCTCACATTTTTCGGACTAAAATCCAAGTATTTCCCCCGAACCATTGTAACATAGTTCTTTGGATCCGGGTTCTTACTTTGATCATGGTTCTTGGTGATCCATGCATTGGCATAGAACTCTTGAACCATTAGGATGCCGACTTGTTGGATGGGATTTGTTAGAACTTCCCAACCTCTTCTTTGAATTTCATGTCGGATCTTCGGATACTCATTTCTTTTGAGTTTAAAAGGGACCTCAGGGATCACCTTTTTCTTGGCCACAACATCATAGAAGTGGTCTTGATGGGCTTTGGAGATGAACCTTTCCATCTCCCATGACTCGGATGTGGAAGCTTTTGTCTTCCCTTTCCCTCTTCTAGAGGATTCTCCGGTCTTAGATGCCATCAATGGTAATGGAAAAACAAAAAAGCTATGCTTTTACCACACCAAACTTAGAATATTGCTCGCCCTCGAGCAATAAACAAAAGAATAGAAGATGAAGAAGAAGAAATATGGAGAGGGAGAGTGATATGAGGTTTCGGCCAAGAGGATTGTAGAGGGGTGTGTTGTGTGAATTTGATGAAGAATGGAGGTCTTTATATAGGGAAGGGAGGGGGGGTAATGGTTCGGCCATATGGGTGGGTTTGGGTGGGAAATTGGTTTTGAATTTTGAAGGTAGGTGGAGTTTATGAGGTAGGTTTATGGGGAAGAGTGGATGGATGTGAGTGGTGAAGAGGTGATGGGGAAGAGAGTTTGAGGTGATTGGTGAAAGGTTTTTGGGGAAGAGTGTTTATGTGGTTGTGTGAAAGAGAGTGGTGAGAAGAAGTGAGTGGAGGTAGGTGGGGATCCTGTGGGGTCCACAGATCCTGAGTGGATCCTGTGGGGTCCACAGATCCTAAGTGGATCCTGTGGGGTCCACAGATCCTGAGTGGATCCTGTGGGGTCCACAGATCCTGAGTGGATCCAGTGGGGTCCACAGATCCTGAGGTGTTCAAGGATTTACATCCCTGCACCCATTAGGCATGTAAAAATGCCTTTGTACCCAACTCTGGGCGTTCAGCGCCAAGTTGGTGGCCATTTTGGGCGTTCAACGCCCATCTGTGT
>NC_029787.2:97430775-97452126 GCF_000816755.2 Arachis ipaensis | reverse complement strand
AGTGAAGGTCCAGGCATGGCCGAGATGGCCAGCCCCTCTGATCTAAGAACCAGGCGTCCAAAGATGATCCTAAGATCCTAAAATGATCAAAAGATACCTCATACAATAGTAAAAGGTCCTATTTATAATAAACTAGCTACTAGGGTTTACATGAGTAAGTAATTGATGTACAAATCCACTTCCGGGACCCACTTGGTGTGTGCTTGGGCTTGGGCTTGAGTGTTACACGTGCAGAGGCCATTTGTGGAGTTGAACGCCAGTTTCTGTGCCAGTTTGGGCGTTCAACTCTGGTTTTGGATCCTTTTCTGGCGCTGGACGCCAGATTTGGGCAGAAGGTTGGCGTTGAACGCCAGTTTACGTCGTCAATTCTTGGCCAAAGTATGGACTATTATATATTGCTGGAAAGCCCTGGATGTCTACTTTTCAACGCAATTGAAAGCGCGCCATTTCGAGTTCTGTAGCTCCAGAAAATCTACTTTGAGTGCAGGGAGGTCAGAATCCAACAGCATCAGCAGTCCTTTTTCAACCTCTGAATCTGATTTTTGCTCAAGTCCCTCAATTTCAGCCAAAAAATACCTAAAATCACAGAAAAACACACAAACTCATAGTAAAGTCCAGAAATGTGAATTTAACACAAAATCTATTAAAAACATCCCTAAAAGTAACTAGATCCTACTAAAAACATACTAAAAACAATGTCAAAAAGCGTATAAATTATCCGCTCATCAGTGTGCCATTTCTGGCGTTCAGCGCCCAGAAGCTGCCCATTTTGAGCGTTCAGCGCCAGAACCATGCTCTGTTCTGGCGCTGAACGCCAGACAGATGCTCCTCCAGGGTGTGATTTTTCTTCTGCTATTTTTGATTCCGTTTCCAATTTTTATATTTATTTTGTGACTCCACATGATCATTATCCTAAGAAAACATGAAAAACAATAAAAATAAGAGTTAGATAAACATTGGGTTGCCTCCCAACAAGCGCTTCTTTAATGTCAATAGCTTGACAGTGGGCTCTCATGGAGCCTCACAGATGTGTAGAGTCTTGTTGAAACTCTCCAACACCAAACTTAGAGTTTGGATATGGGAGTTCAACACCAAACTTAGAGTTTGGTTGTGGCCTCCCAACACCAAACTTAGAGTTTGACTGTGGGGGCTCTGGTTGACTCTGCTTGGAGAGAAGCTTTTCCTGCTTCCTCCCCATGGTTGCAGAAGGAGATCCTTGAGTTTTGAATACAAGGGAGTTCTCATTCCATTGAAGGACTATTTCACCTCTGTCAACATCAATCACAGCTCTTGCTGTGGCCAGGAAAGGTCTTCCTAGGATGATGGATTCATCCTCTTCCTTTCCAGTATACAGGACTATGAAATCAGTAGGTATGTAAAGGCCCTCAACCTTTACTAATACATCTTCTACTTGTCCATAAGCCTGTCTTCTTGAGCTGTCTGCCATCTCTAACGAGATTCTAGCAGGTTTGAACATCAGCTCTAAGCTTGCTCAGCTTTTGAGGAGGAAAGTACTTGGCTAAGAAAGCCGTGACCAGCTTATCCCAAGAGTTCAGGCTGTCTTTGTGTTGAGAATCCAACCATAATCTAGCTCTGTCTCTTACAACAAAAGGGAAAAGCATGAGCCTGTAGACTTCAGGATCTACTCCATTAATCTTAACAGTATCACATATCTGCAAGAATTCAGTTAAGAACTAAAAAGGATCTTCAGATGGAAGTCCATGAAACTTGTAGTTCTGCTGCATCAGAGAAACTAACTGAGGTTTCAGCTCAAAGTTGTTTGCTCCAATGGCAGGAATGGAGATGCTTCTTCCATGTAAATTGGAATTAGGTGCAGTAAAGTCACCAAGCATCTTCCTTATATTATTATTATTTTCGGCTGCCATCTCCTCTTCCTGTTCAAAAATTTCTGAAAGGTTATCTCTGGATTGTTGTATTTTAGCTTCTCTTAATTTTCTCTTCAGAGTCCTTTCAGGTTCTGGATCTGCTTCCACAAGAATGTTCTTATCCTTGCTCCTGCTCATATGACAAGGAAGAATGGCCAGAAAAATGATAATAATAATAGAGATCCTTTATACCACAGTATAGGGATCCCTTTGTGAGTGGAAGAGAAGGGGGAGATAAAGAATGTGATGTAAAGGAAGAAACGCAACTGTACGAATGGAAGAGATGTGAGATGAGATGTTAGGATATGAATGAATAAATAGAATAGGATGGGGGGAGGTATAATTTTCGAAAATTATTTTGAAAAAGAGTTAGTGACTTTTGAAAAATGGTTTTTGAAAAATGTTAGAAGTTTTCGAAAAATTTTTAAAATTTAAAAATAAAAATAATTAGTTAATAAAAAGAAATTTTTGAAAAAGAGGGGAGATATTTTCGAAAATTAGAGAGAGAGAGTTAGTTAGGTGGTTTTGAAAAAGTTAAGAAACAAACAAAAAGTTAGTTAGTTAGTTGAAACAAATTTTGAAAACCAATTTTGAAAAGATAAGAAGTTAGGAAGTTAGAAAAGATATTTTGAAAAGATATTTTTGAAAAAGATAAGATAAGAAGATATTTTTGAAAAGATATGATTTGAAATTAGTTTTGAAAAAGATTTGATTTTTAAAATCACAATTAATGACTTGATTCATAAGAAATCACAAGATATGATTCTAGAACTCAAAGTTTGAATCTTTCTTAACAAGCAAGTAACAAACTTCAAATTTTTGAACCAAAACATTAATTGTTTAAGTTATTTTCGAAAATTATGATTTAAAATGAGAAAAAGATTTTTTGAAAATTATTTTTGGAATTTTCGAAAATAACTAAGAATTTTGAAAAAGATTTGATTTTTGAAAAAGATTTTGAAAAAGATAAGATTTTCAAATTGAAAATTTGATTTGACTCATAAGAAACAACTTTGATTTTAAAAATTTTTGAAAAAGTCAACTCAAATTTTTGAATTTGATGAGAGAAAAAGGGAAAGATATTTTTTTTATTTTTGAAATTTTTATGAAAAACATGAAAATTATGCAATGCATGAAATTTTTAGATCAAAACAATGAATGCATGCAAGAATGCTATGAATGTCAAGATGAACACCAAGAACACTATGAAGATCATGATGAACATCAAGAACATATTTTTGAAAAATTTTTAATGCAAAGAAAACATGCAAGACACCAAACTTAGAAATCTTTCATGTTTAGACTCTAAGAAACGAAAAATGCATATGAAAAACAATAAAAGACACAAAACAAAAAATCATCAAGATCAAATAAGAAGGCTTACCAAGAACAACTTGAAGATCATGAAGAACACTATGAATGCATGAAATTTTCGAAAAAATGCAAGATGCATATGCAAGTGACACCAAACTTATGATATGACTCAAGACTCAAACAAGAAACACAATATATTTTTGATTTTTATGATTTTCTAAATTTTTTTGGATTTTTTATTTTATATTTTTCGAAAATTAAAAAGGAAAAATAAGGATTCCAAAAATTTTTAATATGAATTCCAGGAATCTTGCCATGTTAGTCTAAAGCTTCAGTCCAGGAATTAGACATGGCTCACTAGCCAGCCAAGCTTTCAAAGAAAGCTCCAGTCCAAAACACTAGACATGGCCAATGGCCAGCCAAGCTTCAGCAGGTGATCAGAAACAGTAGCAGGTGGATTAACTCCAACTAGCTTGCTCTTGATAACAAATTGCTGCCTCAGTCCAAATGAATTTAGACATGGCTTTACAGCCAGCCAGGCTGCAACATATAATTACATGGGCTGGAGTGATTAGTTGAATACCAATCCCAAAGTAGTTTGGGTATGGCTTTACAGCCAGATATGATTCAACATATTTCATGAAACACTAGAATTCATTCTTAAAAATTTTGAAGCCATAGAATAAATTATTTTTGAAAACATTTTTATTTTTTTCGAAAATAGATGAGAAAATTTTAGAAATTTTTTTTGAAAAATTTTTGAAAATAAAATAAAAAGAAAATTACCTAATCTGAGCAACAAGATGAGCCGTTAGTTGTCCATACACAAACAATCCCCGGCAACGGCGCCAAATAAATCCACTTCCGGGGCCCACTTGGTGTGTGTTTGGGCTGAGCCTGAGTGTAGCACGTGCAGAGGCCATTTGTGGAGTTGAACGCCAAGTTCTGTGCCAGTTTGGGCGTTCAACTCTGGTTTTGGATCCTTTTCTGGCGCTGGACGCCAGATTTGGGCAGAAGGCTGGCGTTGAACGCCAGTTTACGTCGTCAAATCTTGGCCAAAGTATGAACTATTATATATTGCTGGAAAGCCCTGGATGTCTACTTTCCAACGCAATTGGAAGCGCGCCATTTCGAGTTCTGTAGCTCTAGAAAATCCACTTTGAGTGCAGGGAGGTTAGAATCCAACAGCATCAGCAGTCCTTTTTCAACCTCTGAATCTGATTTTTGCTCAAGTCCCTCAATTTCAGCCAGAAAATTTCTGAAATCACAGAAAAACACACAAACTCATAGTAAAGTCCAGAAATGTGAATTTAACATAAAAACTAATGAAAACATCCCTAAAAGTAAATAGATCCTACTAAAAACATACTAAAAACAATGCCAAAAAGCGTATAAATTATCCGCTCATCACTAACTCACTAATTTTAATTTACCAATTTCTTTTTCAAATTCTAACCATACTAACCCTTTTAACCTCTTTTCTGATTATTTTCACTTTCCTCTAACTTTCTAACCATGACATATTGATTATTTTTCCATTTAACATAAATTCAATCATATTTCATTTACTCATTTTCCTTATTCTATTTCTCCTTTGCCACTTTGAGTTTCTCTTGTTTAATTGCCTATTTGCTTTCCTATTTTATCCATATCCTGGTTCTCTGTTTTTCAGGATGTCTGCCTCACAGAGGAAAGGAAAAGGCAAGGCTACTGGCAAGCGCAAGCGAGGAGATTCCTCCCAGTCCATCATTGCTCTAATGCACGATTCTTCATGGCGGGAGAAGAACTTCACACAGCAGGAAAAAGCTAACCAGCTGCTCCCTGCAAATGATCCTATAAAATTTGCAAACCGGTACTGTGAGCTGAAGTACCCAGCTTTTGCAAACTCCAGAAATCTATACCTGGAGCGAACTCTAAAGATTCCAGAAGCACTCCAGCAGTACACCACTGAGAAAATCAAGCAAATGGGCTAGTTCTTTCTGGAAAGAACACTGACAGAGGTCAATTCATCTTGGGTACGGGAATTCTACTGCAACTACTATCTCACTACCCTAGATGCAGTGAACCTGAGAGAAAAACAAATTCTGGTCACTGAAGAGGCCTTAGAGGACATTCTCTGGCTCCCAGCCAAGTCCGATCAGCCTGATGGTTATTCAAAGGCTGAGGAGGACATGCGTCAGATGCAGTTTGATTGGGATGCCGTGAAGGCACGGATAGCTCTCGACCCGATGTTCCTTGGGAGATGGGTCAAGACACTACCATGCCTGGAGGGATCAAGAGAGCATACTTAAATGATGAGGCTCGGTTATGGCATCAGATCTTGAGTAATTATGTGATGCCGAGTACTCACGAGACGGAGATCCCGGCTGCTATGATCACCCTCCTTTGGTGCGTGCTGGAGGGTAAGGACCTTTATCTACCACATTTCATTCGGCACTATATGGCCAGGGTCCACGTCCGAGGCACCCTCCCCTTTCCATATCTAGTTACACAGCTTGGCCGTCGAGCTGACGTGCCATGGGAGGCTGCCGATGAGAGACCACCAGCGGCGGATTGCAGGAAGATCATTCCGCACAGCCGGAACTTCTTAGCCTTGGGCCACAGACCACCACCATTCACTGCTGCTGATGCGACAGCCCCACCATCTGCTAGACCCTCTTCCTCTACTGCTGCACCACCTACCCCTGCTACCACCACTGCATCTCCACCTGCCATAGAGCCCGTCTATTATCTGGTGCACTGCTTGTTCCGACGACTTGACTAGATGGAGCATCGCAACAAGAGGCGCTATGAGCACCTAAAGCTGATGATACGATCCGGTGACATTCCCTCCGAGCCCGACACACCGTCCGAGGCATCTGAGGAAGAGGCGGATGCGCCCGAGGCAGAGACCCATCCCCAGGGAGAGGCAGCACCAGCCGCACCACAGGCAGCGGTCCCACATCAAATTGAGGCTGCAGATCTTGAGATCCCGATCCAGTCAGCACCTCCTCCATAGCAGCCAGACCCTCAGCCCACCACCACCACTGAGACTCCAGCTACCATCCCTCCCAGTGATGACACTCCTTCACACCCGACTTGATTGAGCATCGAGGACGATGCTTCCTTTTAAGTGTGGGGAGGTCGCCATCTCTGCCGTTTATTTTGGTGAACCACTACATACTTTTTCTCTTTATTTTGGATATTTTTTTTGTATTTGTCTTTTTACTGTTATTTTCTGAGTACTTATACATTGCTTTTATGTATTTTTACTCTATTTTCTGCATTTTGCATCTTTAGTTCATATTTTAGCCATTTAGTTTATTTTAGTTATTTAGTTTAGTTTGCAATTCTGATTTATTAGTGGATTAATTAGTATAGCTTACCCTTTTTAGCATAAGATAGTATAGTTTAAATTGAAAAATATAAAAAGGAAGTAAGCTAGGAAATTGAACATATCATATTTAAATCCACAAAACTTGTATATAGCATTACATGATGTAGTTAAGCTGACAACATTTCATCAAGGAGGAACAATAAAACTTTAAAAGCTACCCTAAATAATTTTTTTATGAGAATAATGGGAATTTTTAACTAAACTTGCATACAATATATAAATGATATATGATGCTTGAGTTAGAGAACACACAGCCTGTGAGTCTTGAGCTTAAATTGTATGGTTGCATTCAAACCATAATTTCATTTCTGTGTGTTACATTTCTTTTTATTCTGATGTTCTTTCCCTTGCTTTAATTTATATGTCCAATTATAGAATATAGAATAGATACATACCAAGAGAATGATTGAGGCCATCATTTGATTTTAGCTCACTCACCCTAAATTAGCCTACCTTTTACATCACCCTTGTTAGCCCCCTTGAGCCTTTTAAAACCCCTTTATTCTACTTAGCCAAATTACTAGCCTTAAGCAGAAAAACAAAAGAAAACTCCAAGTGAATCCTTGGTTAGCTTAAGATAGGAAATTATAAATAGAGTAAAATGTGGGAAACCTTTTGGGAACATGGATGATATAAACAAAAGGTAGAGAAGTTAAAAGAAATAAAATAAATTTGGGAAGCATGCTCATGAGAAAATCAAAGTGATTCAATTACCATGTGTATTGAAAAAAAAAAAAGAGAGAGAGAGTTATTTTTCAGCATTTAAATAAAAGGGGATACAAAAGAAATTCCCCAATGCAAAATAAAAGCAATGCACATGGAATAAAAAATTTAAAAAGTGAAACATGAGCATGTAACAATAAGTGGGATAATATGGGAAAATAGGTAAAGAGATTTTTGTTTTACTAAATATGTATGTTAGGTGAGATCTTAGTCTAATTAAGGATTCACTTATTTGCTCACTTGACCCTATACATAAATCCTTACCTTTACCTTGACCCCATTACAACCTCAATTAAGACCTCATGACTTTTTGGTATGACTATATTCTATAATTGTTGATTGGTTAGATGAAAAACAAAGCTATAGAAATTAAGAATAAAAAGAAAAATAGAGTGAATAAACCCAATAAACACTGAGTGACTAGAGAGTAAACACAAAATCCAGTGAGGGTTCAATAACTCATCAACATATATCTGTGCTTAAATTTACTAATTGTTTTGCAAGGTCGTACAATGTTTTCTTTCCCATCTCATTTGCTAAAATGATTTATTATTTAAGGGTTGGCTATATATATATACATGACTCCTTGAGAGTGTGAATTAACTTGACTACATGTAAGCTTTATATATGAGTGAATAAATTAGAGTTGTATGATGCATCATTCATTTAGGTAGTTGAATTTAAATTAGGTTGCATTGCATGACATTCCATCACTTTAACCCTAATTATTTACCTTGGATTTAGCATGAGGACATGCTAGTGTTTAAGTGTGGGGAGGTTGATAAACCCATATTTCATGAGTTCTTTTATGCTTAATTTGAGTGATTTATACAATCCTTCACCTACTTATTCACATTAATTGCATGGTTTTACTTTCCCTTCCTTATTATGTCATATTGTGAAAAACATATTTCCTAAGCTTTAAAAATTAATTATTTTAATTACCTTTATTTCCATTCGATGCCGTAATCAGTGTGTTGAGTAGTTTCAGATTTTCTAAGGCAGAATGACTTAAAGGATGGAAAAGGAAACATACTAAAATGGAAGGAGAAAGCAAAATGGAGCTTTAAGGAAACTGGTGTCCACGCGATCGCGTGCCAAGCACGAATCAGCAGCGACGCGGCCGCATGATTGACGCGACCGCGCGCCTTAAGCAGAACGCACATGACGCGGTCGCATGACTGACGCGACCGCGTGGCAAGGAAAAGCTCCAAATGACGCGACCGCGTGACCCACGCGGACGCGTGACAGAGGCCACGTATCAGAATTTACAGAATGCGCCCCCAGCGATTTCTGAAGCCCTTTTTGGCCCAGATCCAAGTACAGACAGCATAGACCAGAGGTTATAAAGTGTGGGAATGCACCCATTCAAAGAGAGCTCGCATATTTTAATTTTCAATGATTTAGATTTAGTTGAGAGGGAGATCTTCTCTCTCTCTCTCCCTTTTAGGATTTAGGATTTCTTCTTGTTTTAAGAGTGACTCTCAATCCAGGTTTTACGTTTCTTTATTTTAGCTTCCTTTTACTTTTATTTATTCCAGCACTTGAATTAATCATTGAATTTATGAATTTCTTCCATGTTGCAAACTGTTATTTAAATTAATAATAATTGAGGTATTTTCAGTTTATGATTGTTCTCTTTGATTCAAGTTACCATTGCTTCCCATCTAAGGATATTTTTATTATTCTATCAATTTTACTTTTTCCCCTTTTGGTTCCGGTTAAGAATTCAGTAACTCAACAGTTATTAAACTCAACATAATTGATAATCGTTATCTTGCTAATTGAGCTGAACTTAAGTAATCCCAACCTTTTTTTAGGAAATAAATAGGATTCAAAGGTCAATTTAATTAGTCCCTTGACTTTCCGTTGCCCTAGTACAGGTTGATCAAGTGGAGTTTAGATTCAACTTTCATTATAGTTGAGAGAGATAACTACGTTTGACCTCTAATTTCTCTTACCTTGCCAAAAGTCTGCTTTACAGTATTTATTTATTTTAATTGCCATTTACTTTACCTGTCATTTAAATTACTTGCCTCTCATCTTCTAAACCCCGATTACAACCTTTATAGCCAATAATAAGAACATACTTCCTCGCAGTTCCTTAAGAAGACGACCCGAGGTTTGAATACTCGGTTAACAATTTCTAAAGGGATTTGTTACTTGTGACACCCAAAACGTTTGTATGAAAGGACTTTTGAAGGTTTAGAAACTATACTTGCAACGAGGATTTATCCGCAAATTTCTAGACCACGCAAAAGTCTCTCTCGTCAGACTTCTTTAATGGAGCTAAATTCAACCGCACAAAGATAGAAAGTGGCATGATGCTTACGCAAGCTCCTAGATCACACATACAGTCATGAAAAGTGTGCCCACCAATACAACAAAATACCAAACAAGGTCCAGGGTCACCATATTTCTTTAGAATATGCTCCATCAAGGATGAAATTAAACTACCCAAGGATATTGTCTCCAACTCTCCTATCCTATCCTTGTGTGTACACAAGTCTTTCAGAAATTTTGCATACTTCAGAATTTGTTGGATAGCATCAAGAAGTGGTATGGTTACCTTAACTTTCTTGAACACTTGAAGCATGTTCAAATCAAATTCCGGGGTCTTCTTTGCTTTCTTCACCAAGGAAGGGAATGGGATAGGAATGGACTCATCCACTATAGCTTTTCTCTTGGGTTCTTTAAGCCTTACTCCTTCTTCATCATGCCTTTTATCTACCTCCTCTTCTTCATGTGGAGCTTCAATGACTACCTCTTCTTCATGAATGTCTTCCATGACCCTAGGAGGTATCTCCTCCAATGTAGTCCCCGACCGTAGAGTGATGGCATTGAGACCGCCCTTGGGTTTGGAAGGGGTTGGGAAGGAAGGCTAGAAGAGCTTGAGGGTTGGTTGGTGTTGTTGGAGGAGGACATGGACATCTTCGAAATCATGTCGGTAAGATTGGCCAATTGAGCACCCATGGTATCGAATTGAGCCTTGTAGCTCTCGTCCCGTTTCTCCATAGCGGCTCTAAGCTCATCAAATTGATTGGTGGAAGGTGGAGAGAATTGGTTGGATTGTTGTCTATAGTGTGGTGCTTGGTATTTGGTGTAGTTGCTTTTATTTTGGTTGTGGTGATTTTAGTTGGCTTGGTGGTTGTTGTTGTTATGGTGGTATTGAGATGAAGATTGGTTGTTGTTGTAATGAGAAGAAGAGTTGTTCCATCTTTGGTTTTGATTGCTCCCTTGTGCATTATCCCTCCACCCTTGATTTTGATTACTACCATGAGAGTAGTTGTTTTGGCCTTGAGAAGGATAGGGCGGACGGTTGTTATAATTCACATTGGCCACGATAAGGGCATGCTCCTCTTGAATTTGATGGCATTGATCGGTGTAATGTGTGGTGCTAGAGCACAAACCACAAATTCTATGAGGGCCTTCAAGTTGAGCAACTTGGGGTGGGGCTTGGATGGCTTGGATGGAATAGTACTCCTTTTGATCTTTTTTTATTTGCGTGAGGATAGTAGTCATATCCCCAAGCGCTTTGGTCAAGCTTGTTTCGGATGGTGACGGTTCTACCACGCCCTTGAAAGGATTACTTCTCACCCTTACGTGTTGTGTAGCCTCGGCCACATCATTTATCAAGCTCCAAGCTTCTCCTTTCGTCTTGTTTTTTGAAAAGGAACCGCCACTAGAAGCGGTGAGCAATCTTCTATCTTCCACACAAAGACCTCCGGTGAAGTAACTAATGAGCAAGTGAGTGTTCAATCCATGGTGTGGACAAGATTCCAATAGCCTCTTGAACCGAGTCCAATGCTCATACAAACTCTCTTGGTCCTTTTGTATTATACCCAAAATCTCCTTCCGGATGTAGTTAGTCTTCTCTGGTGGGAAGAATTTATCTAGAAACTCTCTTCTCAAGAAATCCCAATTGGCCACAATCTCATCTGGTTTTGAATAAAATCACGTCTTTGCTTGCCCTTCAAGAGAGAAAGGAAAGGCAAAAAACATAATAGCCAACTCATCGGCTCCATGCCTTCGAGCCGTAGAACAAGCAACTTGAAAATCTCTTAGATGTCGGATGGGGTCTTGACCAGGCAACCCATGATACTTAGGAAGTAGATTTATCAAGCTATTCTTCAACTCAAAGTTTGGATCAAGGTTGGGATACCTTGCTTGCAAAGGTTGAAGTATGATATCCGAAGCTCCTTGCTCATGCAAAGTGATCCGCCGTGGCTCTGCCATGTATGGCTCACCTGTAGGATGCAAAGATGTATTAGTAGTGCCAACAGAAGAATAGGAAGTAGCGGGCTCCAAGTCACTCTCGGTACCGTCTAGTGATTCGGTATGTTCCTCAAGAAAGGTCGAAGTACTAGCCTTATAATCCAACCGCCGTCTAGCTTGCCGAGTATATAACAAGGTTCTTTCAATCTCAGGGTCAAACTCGGCTAAGCTAGAATTCGGTTGAGATCGAGTCGTCAAACTTGGGAGTCATAGCACACATACAAAAGAAATCTAAACTATAGCTAAGTATTGAAAGAAAGTAAACTATCTACAATATTCACATATTCACATAACCAATATCAAGGCATATGTTGCAACCATTTCCCGGCAACGGTGCCAAAAATTTGATGGTCGAAGGATTTGTACTGGTTCGTAATTCCACAAAATAATTCTGTTGTCAGTATAGTCCAAACCGATAGTCACTCCTCGAATCAAATTTAGAAGGAATTGGTTGTCACAAGTTCAACCCCAATAAAGTAACCGAAGTATTCAAATCTCGAGTCGTCTCACAAGGAATGGGCAAACATATACATCAACATTGGTTAGAATTCCGGGGTTGCAAGTCATGAGCAAGAAATTAAACTAGGAATCTTAATAAGCAAGTAATCTTGAAATGCAAGAAACTAATTCAAATAACTAAAGCAAGAAGTGAGCAATTCCAAACTAATAAGATAACATCTAATATAATTCTACTCTAAAACTAAACAAATAACTATGATTGAGACAAAGCAATTAGGATTTTTGGGTTTTCAAATATGAATGATAAAAGCAACTCTTGGCTAAGCATGGGAATTGAGATTGCCATCCTTGTCTACATACCAAATATTGATAATTATGAGATACCAACCCATTAAGTCTACTTCTCAAAAGCCTTAAGTACGTATTGCCTACTCCTAGGCTTGAAGTACGTTAAATAGGTTTGATCACATCAACCCATAAGTCCCAACCTATCTACTAATTAGATTAGTAGTGTGGTTAGTGTCAATGGGTATCAAGTTGATCACCAAGGATTCTCAAATCACCAATTTAATGAGATCCAATGACTCAAGGTCACTTAACTCCCCTAGTTTATGCCAAGAGTAGAGAAAACTACTCCATAATCAAGAGAAACATTTCATCAAACACATGGTAAGCATTACTAAAAGACATATTCAAAGTGCAATTAAATTGAAATTAGCAAGTACCCACTAACAATTATCAACATACAATCACTCAAATAACACAATTAACCATGAAAATCATCAATGTAACATTAGCAATTCAAGATTCACAAGATTCATGAAATGGGTATAAAATGACAATTGACAAGAAAACATAAATCTAACACAAGATCTAAACAAAATTATCCTAAGGAATTCAAATTAAGCAATCAAAACTAGTAATTAACAAGATCCAATTCAGAATTCAATAAGGAAATATCAATTCAAACTAGATCTAGAGAGGAACAAGGGTTTCTCTCCCTAGAAGAACAAAAACAAAAAAAAAAACTAGCTAAAAATTGTGTCTCAGTGTAAAAATGAATGATCCCCCTCTTTTCCCCTAACATCCTTGGATCTTTTCCATGCAGAACCAGCTTGAATTTGGGCCTCTTGAGCCTCAGAAATCACCAGGCATGATTTTCTTTAATGAGGTCACGTGCAGCTTGTCGCACGTGTGCGCCATGCGTACGTGCGCACCGATTGATTTTGTGATCCACGCGCGCGCGCCATGTACGCGTGCGTGCCGGTGTGGATTTTTCTAATCTGCGCGGATGCATCCATCTTTGCGCGCCGCTTCCAGCTGTCCTCATCCACGCGTGCGCACGAGGTTCACGTGCACACCCATGCTGAAGTTTCCAAAATCCAAATCTTCATGTTCCTTCCTCTTGTGCATGCTTCTTTTCTCTCTTCTAGGCCATTCTTGCCCTATAAATTCTGAAATCACTCAACAAACACGTCACGGCATCGAATGGTAATAAAAGAGGATCAAAATATAGCGATTTTAAGGCAAAAGAAGCATGTTTTTCATCATGAAGCAATATTAGGAAGAGAACACAAAACCATGCAATTCTTGTGAATAAGTATGAAAAATATTGACAAAACTCCCCAAATTCTACACAATATAAACCACAAAATTGGGGTTTATCAGGGGTACTTTGAGTGTTGAAGCGTAGGGAGGCTAAATTATTTACTACCTCAGTCAAGGTAGCCATGAGTTCTAGTGTCGTCCTTTGCATCTCTCCTTACCCTTGAAGAAGAAGACCAAAGGTGTCATCCATTGGAGATCGGAGTGGATATGAGGGTTCATTGCTTGGGAGGAAGGATTCATGATAGGAAGGTGGTTCTTCTTGATAAGGATATGGAGATGGTGTATATTGAGGCGGTTGTTCCTGAGAGTAATTCTGTTGGAATTGGGGTGGTTCTATGTATGGTTCATATGGTGGATAAGAATTAGGGTCATATGAAAATGTTTGGTGGTGTGGGACTTGTGAGTATGGTTGAGGGCTATGTTGTGGAGGAGGTTCATAGGCATAACTACAGGAAAATAAAACATTTGTAACAAAAAATTTGTATCAAATTTAAAATTTTTACAAAAAAATAGTATTTCGTAATAATAATTTGTGATTGTTACAAAAGAATAATGTTTTGTAATAACATTACAAGTTGTTACAAAATATGATAATATTTTGTAACAATCTGTTTTATTTTGTTACAAATTATGTTAGTTTTTGTAACGAGATGGTGTTTTGTTACAAAATACTGTAATATTTTGTAACAAAAGAAAAGTCGTTGCAAAAATTTAAAATATTTTGTAACAAAATATTTTTTTGTTTCAAAACCTTCAATTGTTTTCTAACAAAATTCCTAAATTAAAACCTAAATTCTAACCTTATTTCATAAAACATAAACGCATATCAGAAAAGAAAGGAGGGGGGAAGAACCGAATCAGAAAATGAGGGGAGCCGCGAGGGAAGGTGGGAGAGAACCGAATCAGAAAATAAGGGGAGCCGCGAGGGAAGGAGGGGGAAGAGGGAGACGGCGCGGTGGGCGTCACTGCCACCAGAGCCGCCGTCGAATCACCATGGGGGAGAAGGAGAGAGAAGCAGAACCGCGAAGAGAGAGAGATTGACGGAGACGTTCACGCCGTTCGTCCTCGTCGCTGCCATGCGTTGCCGCCGCCGCCGCTAGTTTCACTACCGTTGAACTCGAAGGACAAAGGGAAAGCGACGTTGACATAGAGATTGATGGAAGCCAGTGAAGCGCGTGAGACAAGGAAAGCCGATTCTGTCACCGCCGCCGCACCCAATTGCCGTCGGTCGAGCTCGCCGTTGTTGGATGTGAACCGGTGTCGCGTCCTTGCGGCCAGAGCCACCAGCGCCACTACTACTACAATAGAGATGGAAAAACTAATTTGCTGAATTTATTGTTCACTGGTGGTTAATCACGAGGTATGATTTGAAAACTGTTACGATTGTCCTATATCCATAGCTTTATAATTATGAAAAGTGATATGCAAGTGATTATCCAACAAGAAATTAAAAAAAAAAAGAACAAAAAATCCAAATGATATTGTTCTACTCAATGAATAAATGTTCATGTGAGTGAAAACCATTTCTAGAAAAGGATTCCATTTTTACATTTTGATTTTGATTTGATATAAAATTTGGTACTTTTAATGTTGCTTGTGATTTTTAATTTTTTATTGATTGTTAATATGAGAACTCATGCTTTATATCTTATTATGTGGTGGAAGCTTTAAATTTTGTTTGCTTTAGAATTCATTTTTATTTTCCTAGCATACAACCTGTTCAATGAAATGCTTCAACTAAATATAAAACAACATGACAATATCAATCATTAAATTAACAAACAGGTCGGTTGTGAAAAACTTGAATGAGTTGTTCTGGTACCGTAAAATGTGGACAGGTATTTCTCTAAATCCTTCTGAATGAGCTTTACTATCTAATTCTGAAGGCACAATTTGGACAAGTATTTTTCTAAAACTTGGGTTTTATACATTAGCTAATTAAGTCAAGTTTATTTTTCGTTTAACCTTTTCAAACTCTGCTTGCTTATGTGCTATGAGTTATGACTGTTTCGGTCATCAATTTGTGACATCAGTCTCTATTTTGGAGATGGCTCACGTCAGGTGCATAGTTCAGCAAGCTTAAGGGTAAAAGCTAATTATTCTTTATATTCCTTATATTTTGATTCCACTTACATATTAAATGAGTATGACTTATTTTTCTTCTAATTTTAGACTAAGGTTTCATAACAGTGATTCAATGACAATATAATTCATGATAATTATTAGTTCGCACGTCACATTACAAACTAAAATGATAAATAGTCTTTTTCCCCTCCTTTTATTAATCTAATGAGTTTTAGAATTGAGTTATAAATAGTTTTTAGTGTTGAATGACACCAGGTACTTTTTAAAAAAATTTATTTTTGTAACTGGGTCTTCTTTGTTCTCCTTAAAGGTTGGAACTTGTTTTTAAACTAATGTTAGCTTAGTTCAATTGGTTCTGCATTGGTTAATTGGTATAATTTGGTCAATGTCTAGTTCTAGTATGCCTATAAGTTGAAACTATTAAATTTGGTTAATGTCTAGTTCTTGTATGCCTAATTAATTGTTATTATTTAATTAGGAGTTTTGATGGACATTATCTTTACTGCATATTTAATTAACGCATTCGAATCCAATCCCATGGATAAGGCTTTGTTCATTACGTGGTGCTATGACTCATGTATTTTGTATATCTGAGAGCTCATGCTTGTGATATTCAATTTTTCTTTCTGCTATACAGCTTATTATTTCAAAGTTAAACATATATTTATTATTGGGCTCATTTACATGTTCTAGAAATCATCTCCTGTTGTTGTCAGATATGCTGATCGAGAACGTGAATGGCTTGGTAACTCTTTCAAATTTTACTTCCTTCAAAACTTATTGAGTTAAATAATGTATTAGTGTGCCTTAACCAGGTTCTACTTCCTAGCTGATTAATAGATTATATTTTCTCTATCTAGTTTAGTTCAGTTTAAAGAAGGTTTTGATTGCATGTTGTAGTTTAGTTTCTTAAGGAAAAATTAGTGAAAAGAACAGGTTTCACACTGAAATGTGAACTCATAGGCATATATAGCTTCATCTTGTTCTCTCCCTTTTTATTTTATGGTAATTACACAAACCTTGCTTGAATTTTCTTTATTCGTTACAAACTTCTCCTGACACATGGTCTGTTGAGGGAAGTTCCTATGTGTTCTCAAAATAGAGAATAGTATCGTATATAACGAAGGTAAAACTCAAGGGAGGTGAGAGTAATTTTATGTTTGTGTGTGTGGGCACAAGCGTTTTGAAGCTGCGGTTTAGCCTTGGCACTGTATGTGTCTATACTGAATCTTTGTATGTTTTGTTTTAAGACCCCCTTTTTCTTTAGCTTCCCTTAAAAATTGAGAGTCAGCCTTGATGCAATGGTAAGGTTGCTACCTTGTGAGTTAGAGATTATGGGTTCTAGATTTCAAATCATTGAAAAATGGTCTATATATACACCCATATACAGAAAGGTATTCCTAACTATTAATTTATCATGCAACTGGCTTTGGAGTGATTTATTAAGTAGTAATATAGAGCATGTTGTCATTCTAATGCTGGACAAAATGAGTTACTAGAAGCCATGGGGTTGGAAAAGGACATGGTAAGAATGTTAGAGTTCGTATTCATTGTTGAATAATATGAGTATAGTTTTTTGTTTTTCCTGTGCATTTTTAAAGGAAAAACAAATCTTGTTTCTTAAGATAGTGTTTTCTGGTTGGTGGTCTTTTCAAGTGTGTGGCACTTATTAGAAGCTTCTCCATGAGAAAGGAGCTGAATGAACATAATGGAGTTTGTAATTTGTAGTTTACATTTTGGATATTTATAATTTCTTGTTTTTCTTATCCTATATATCTATCTAGTTCATTAGGGTTCTTCAATATGTCTTGTTAGTTTGTACTTTAAAGTTTATATGTTGAAGATTTATAAAACAATCTTAGTTAAATGAAAGATATTTAAACTATCTATGTTATTATATATTATATAAATGTTGACTTGCTGAGTAAATTAGTTAATATATTAATTAATTAAAAAACTAATATAATTTGGTAAATTATGTGTGTAATTTGTATTTAAAAAAATTATTACAAATAAATAGAGTTTTGTAACTAAAGAAAAAAGTTACAAAATCAAGTTATATTTTGTAACAAAATTTTATGATAGGAAAAAATATATTGTCACCAAAAATATTTTGAGGATCAAAATTTGTTATCACTTTTGTAACGACTTTTAGTTTTTTGTATCAGAAAAATTTGTTACAAAATATCACTTTGAATTGTAACAGTTTTGTTTTTTGTTACAAAAACTTTTTGTAACGGGACATACTGCAACGGCCCCTTTTTTTGTTACAAAATCCTTTTGTTTCAAAATTTCGATTTTTTGTAACAATTTTTTTGGTTACAAATATTGCTTTTTCTTGTAGCGGTGGTGGTCGTTGGTAGTCACAAGGAGGTCCACCATAGCCATCGGTTTGGTATGCATCTTAGAATGACCCTTGCTCATAGTGCATTGGAGAGGGTTTTGGCCATGAAGGTTGTCCATAAGTTTGAGGCTCCTCTCACCTTTGATTGTCCCATCCTTGATGCATGTTCTCATTGTAGCTTCTATGCCCTACAACATAATTTGAACCAAACTCATAGCCAAAGTGGTGAGAATTCATAGTAACAAGAGAAAATAAAAGCAAAAACTAACAAGAAATAATGAAATTAAACTCCTAAATCTAGCAATAACTAACAAAGAAACAAAAGGCAAACATATTCACAATATTCACAATAACCAATAACAAAGCACACATTTGCAACTCCCTAGCAATGGCGCTAAAAACTTGACGGAGGATAAATGTCGATAAAGAATTTCATAAAAATAGTTTCGTCGAAGTATAGATCTAAACCGACAATTAAACCTCAATCAACGTTTAAATTGTTTGTCACAATAAAAACCCAATAAAAATAACCGAAGTATTTAAATCTCGAGTCGTCTCTCAAAGAAATTGTAGGGAAGTGTACTTATTATTGGTTATGGAAAAGTATATTTTTAGGGTTTTGTAATAAGAAACAAGAAAGTAAAATGGCAAGAAAATAAACTAATAACTAAGAAAGCTCTTAGCAAGGAAAGAGAATTAGAAGTCCTATCCTCATTACCATCGTCAATTGTGATGGTAAATGTAAATTGCCTTCACTTAGTTAACCTCTAACCAATGAAGGAAAGTCAAGTGCATACAATCAACTTGAGTTCACAAGTCCTAGTCAACTCATAGTGAGAGACTAGATTTAGTGAAGTTCAAGTTAACCGGCAATCTTCAATTAGCAATCAACAAGAGACTTTGACAATTTAAGAGTCTCCAAATCATTAACCCAAGCCAAGAACACAAAAATCTATTTTAAAATCTAACCAATTATTTTATCAAACACTTGGAAGCCACAAACTAAAAACATAGAAAATTAACAAGAATAAGTAAAATCTAAGATTAGCAATCACAAGAAAACAGTGACCATAAATTAAAGAAAACGACAATAAATATAAAATACCTCAAAGTGCATTAAAGGGAAATTGGAATCAACAAAGAGTTATGAACAATAAAGCAACAAAGTAAAGGAAACAACATATAAAACTAAGAACACAAAGAAGGTAATAACGAGAAATTAAAAAGAAGAACTTGAATCAATATGAGAAGTAGAATCTAAACCTAGATGAAACTGAAATTAAAAGAAGAAACCCTAAACCTATAGAGAGAAGAGAGCCTCTCTCTAGAATTCTACATCTAACTAAAACTAAAGTGTGTGAATGAATGATTGAATGATGTCCATCCAGCTCCACTCCCTAGCCTCTTGTCTTCATTTTCGGGTTTGAAATTGGGTCAAAAGCAGTCCAAAACTCTTCCCCAACATTTTCCCGTTACTGAGGCACGTGCCGCTTGTCACGCGTACGCATCAGTCACGCGTACACGTCGCTTTGATAATTCACTGGTCATGTGTACGCGCTAGTCACGCACACATGTCATTTGGACTATGGCTTGGTCACGCGTATGTGTCAGCCACGCGTATGCGTCGAGACCAGCTTCTCAAATCTCCAAATTCCATTGTTCCTTCCACTTTAGCATGCTTCCTTTCAATTTCCAAGCTATTCATGCTCTATAAACTCTGGAATCACTTAACGTACATATCATGGTATCGAATGATAATAATAGAGGATTAAAAATTTGTAATTTTAAGGCGTAGAAAGCATGTTTTCAATCATAGCAAAAATTCGAAAGAAAACTTAAAAACATGCAAATTATATGGATAAGTGTGAGTAAAGTCAATAGAATCCACTTGATTTAATCCAAAATAAGTCATAAAATAATGGTTCATCAATGGACTTATATGATAAAATAGCTTGTACGTGGAGAATAATTATTATTTTTATTGCATTTATTTAAGTCAATCGCTACTACGGTCTAATTCATATTTATTTTCCATTCTTAACCTCTCAACTATTTTAGCCATTCAACTATTTCAGCCACTAAAATATCACTTATTTAATATTAATAATTGATTTTAATATATACGTATTCTATATCTTATTCTAATATATATATTTTAATATATACACGTAACATTGTTAAATATTTTATACAATAAACTTATTATATGAGAAAGACGTAACGTAGACCATAATGTTTTTTTGTTGGAGATTTTAGGCCTGCTTATAGAAAAGATGTATTTTGGGTGGAATAATTGCTATTAAGAAAACAAAAGTTAGGCCTTAATAATACAATGAAGGTTGAAGTAAGTGTATACTAATTACCTTATCAATTAAATTTAAAAATCAAAGTAAAGCTGGTCAAATAATCCTCCTTCAGCTCATGTTTCAATTCAAATGGTTGACTGACATAGTCATCAGACATCTATATAATGGTTGAGAGTTATAGTATACATTAGCCATGGTGATCGAAGTCTTCCCTTACACGTATGGCACCACGTGATGGGTATGGAACAACTCATATTATTATACCCTAGGACGGTATATATAAAACCTTGGTCTTTTTCCCACAACAGTATGCATTTGTTTTTATTGATCGCTTCGACAGCAAGAATAAGATAATAATCATAGCATGCACTTTGTGTCCTCATTATTAGTTACTCAAATAGACCTAACTTGTGTTGCAAAATTTCATTCACGCATCGATATCTGAAAAGTAGTTATATAAAGTCTCGGGTTTGGTCACCAACGAAGATGGAGAAAATTCATACTCAGCTTCATCAATATTCCACCTCTTATTTGTTTGCAATTGTTGCTAACTTTTTCTTACCAAGCTAGCTATTATAGACTAGATGTGTGTTTAGACTCGCGTTTGTAAACAGATATTGTACAGAATTAACTTTAATTAGAATTAAATTGATATTAACTTAATTTGTGTTTAGATGTTTTTTATCAAATATAATTATAAGAAAATAAATATTATTTTAAAATAATTTCCAGTCAATCCTCTTATAAATAAAGGATATGTTATTCTCTATGACTTGTTCAATGATTATTGGAGAAATTCAATTGTGCTATCATAGTTAAACTAACGATTTATTTAATTATTTGAGTTTTAAAAACCAAATCATTTAATCAACGTAAAATTATTTTCACAAATTATAAGAGTTTTTAAATAGGTCTTAATTTACTATTTTTACCTTTTTCATAGTCCAATCAATCCTAAAAAAAAAAGTCAAATAT
>NC_029787.2:97421142-97430686 GCF_000816755.2 Arachis ipaensis | reverse complement strand
AGGAAAAATCAAAAGGCAAAACACGGAATAAGGAAATTAGTATTTATTAAAATCTAATTATAACCTATTCCATGTTCCATTAAAATAAAAACCAGACAGGCAACCCCTCCACCAAATTTAAAGAACATGCGACCTTTTTTGTCATAACACTGCACAATAATTTCTTATATCCTATTTTCAAATGAATCCATGTTGGTTTCAATTTATTTTCTTCATTCCTTTGTATGCATTCATGTTTCTGTTGGTCCATTGTTTGCTGGGGGACCAATCCCACCACCAACGTTGACAAACCTTAAACAGTAGTGTTACAACTACACCAAACAACTAGTTAATTAATTCTTAATATCAATTCAAACAACTAATATAGTCTCCATGAATAACACACGAACTGACACAAAAACTGAATGAATGGTCATCTTAAATACTTAATCTAATATTTGTGGCTGGAGTTAATTAATAAATTGGGTGGATTGAGAACAAAGATAAAATTTGATAATTGGGGCTCATTTAAAAATTCTTTTAATTTGCAAAAATACTTTTATTATGGTCGAGTAATTTGATTTATAAAACTAAACTTAAATAGATAATTAAGTTAATTATGATGATATAATTATTAAATTCTTTTAATAATCATTGAATAAATTATAAAGAGTATTTATATTTTATTTATGAGAAAGTTAGTTAGAAATTACTTTATTTTCACACTTTGTAAGTAGGACTGAACATGGATCGGATAATATTCACAAATTTGTGGTATTTATCCGTATCTGATCTGTAAATTGCGGATATTATCCAATCCACATAGTTATCGGATCGCATCTTATCCCATCCGCACTCTAAAAGAATCGGATCGTGGATATCACACCTGCATCTGCGAATCGTATGTAACAGCCCAGACCACCCGCTAGCACGATATTGTCCGCTTTGGCACACAAAACCTCACGGTTTTGCCTTTGACGATAGGGATGATAGCCGAAGCCCCCCACACTCACTCGTCAAAACGCGTCATGCTAGGGAGAGGTATCCACACCCTTATAAGGCATGCTTCGTTCCCCTCCCCAACCGATGTGGGACCTTACAATCCACCCCCCTAAGGGAGTCCAGCGCCCTCGCTGACACATCGATCCGGGTTCTGGCTCTAATACCATCTGTAACAGCCCAGACCACCCGCTAGCACGAAGCATGCCTTATAAGGGTGTGGATACCTCTCCCTAGCATGACGCATTTTGACGAGTGAGTGTGGGGGGGGGGCTTCGGCTATCATCCCTATCGTCAAAGGCAAAACCGTGAGGCTTTGTGTGCCAAAGCGGACAATATCGTGCTAGCGGGTGGTCTGGGCTGTTACAGATGGTATCAGAGTCAGAACCCGGATCGATGTGCCAGCGAGGGCGCTGGACTCCCTTAGGGAGGTGGATTGTAAGGCCCACATCGGTTGGAGAGGGGAACGAAGCATGCCTTATAAGGGTGGGGATACCTCTCCCTAG
The DNA here is from genome assembly GCF_000816755.2 of Arachis ipaensis. Taxonomy (NCBI): domain Eukaryota; kingdom Viridiplantae; phylum Streptophyta; class Magnoliopsida; order Fabales; family Fabaceae; genus Arachis; species Arachis ipaensis. Next base: position 97,429,202 of record NC_029787.2, on the reverse strand, counting down.
CATGACGCGTTTTGACGAGTGAGTGTGGGGGGCTTCGGCTATCATCCCTATCGTCAAAGGCAAAATCGTGAGGCCTTGTGTGCTAAAGCGGACAATATCGTGCTAGCGGGTGATCTGGGCTGTTACACCGTATACTTAAGAAATAAATAATATAAATAGTTAAGTTTAGAAATCAAAGACCCTAACCCTAAACCTTCATTTTGCCGTTGCACATCTCCCCCTCTCCCTCTGCCTTCTCCCTCTTCTCACTTTTCAGACGCGACATCTCAAGTCTCATTCTCTAATCTACTCAGTACCGACCACCAGCACCGTTCACCTCTTCTCAAATCTTATTCGTTCGCCATCTCGCATCCCGTGGCCTCCTTATCTCGCATCCCGTCGTCTTCCTATCTTGCATCTATCTTCTCTTCCTCACCACCTCGCCGTTTTCTCTTCTCTTTTCTTTCTCAGCGGCACTCTCCTCTTCGTGGATCAATGGTTGTGCTGCTTTTTTTTTCCTCGATAGTCGCATTCATACCTTCATCGTGGTTCTTCTCTGCCTTGCCTCTGTTCTTCACAAATCTCATCATCATCATTATTTTATGTTTGTTGGGCATTTTATTCACCATTTTGCTTCTGCTTCTACTCCAATTTTTCATTTGCTTGAGTCCTTCAGTTCTATGTATCTTCTGCTGCGTCCCTTAATGCCTTTTTTGTTTTAAAAAATTAAAAAAGAATAAATTTTATGCTTTTAAAATTTTTTTATTTGTGACTCTCTTATTGTATGTTTTTCTTTAAACTTAGATGCTATTAGGGTTTGATTCAGGTTTCTGGTTCTTGTAAAATTGCTGGTGATCTGTTATGATTTGATTGTAGTGATTTTTCTTTTAAATTCTAGATTTTTTTGGTATGCTATTTTTTGTATTATATTATTATTTTTTGTTTTTTGATAAGATATATCCGATATCCGATCCGCAAATGTGCGGATCGGATCGCACCAAATCTGAATATAAAATGTGCAGATATTATATCCGATCCAATCCGATAAATTTAGTGTAGATTGAACTGAAATTTTAGCCATATCCGATCCGATTCGATCCGATCCATGTGTAGCCCTATTTGTAAGCGGTATGTAAAGTCTTAACGCATAAACAAAAAAGTAATTATTCTTTTATGACATATAATTGTAAAAAATATTACTACAATAATAATTACTTATTTCATTTTTGTGCTTTATAATTTATTTTAGATAATTCTAATCCATTCTAAAGTCACGGTTAAGAACTAAAACCATGCACTCGATACCTACAATCTCTCAGTTAAAGTTTCGGAGAGTAAATTCTTATAATAGTCTCTGAGATTCACGAAATTATCCAATTTGGTCATTGAGATTCCAATTGCACTATAGTGGTCCCCCAGATTCAGCTTCGAGCACTATAATAGTCTCTAGGCATATTTACGATGATAAGTCGCTCATTTCAATGCTGATGTAACTACAATATGCCATGTTGGTACCTGCAATGACTTTATACCTGATTTGGTCCCTCCATCTCTATTTAACCCTAAACCTCTTTGCTCCCTCCTTCTTGACAGTAACTTCTGGTGCTTCTCTCTCCTTTTCTTGTCGTTCTTCCTCCTTTTCTTGATATCAATAATGGGTGGTGTCTCAGTTTGATTTTCCTACTATTATTGATGTTAGGAGCAGAATCAAAGACTCGTTGGAGTGACACATAACTTTTGAAGGATTTCAAGAATGGGATTCACCCAAGTTCTATGAATCATGACTCCTTCTTAATCTCATGGGACTTCACTCTTGACTAGTGTGATAATCTCTTCACTCAGGAATTCACATGCGGCTTTAGGTGTGACTCCATCCTGTTTGGCTTCAGCAGAATCATTGAACTCGCTCTTGACCAGGCGGGTAACCCAGGATCCTTCCCGATGAATCCATATTTGATGATGATTTTTTGTTAGAATTGGATGGATTTTCATCATATAAACTTGCACATATTCCCTTGAATAGCACGCTTTTGAACTTTCTATGCAAATTGCGCTTGATTATAGAAATATGCTCTTTTGTACTTAATTTAATCTATTTTATTCCAATTGCCTTCCATTCGATACCTTGATGTTGTTTGTGAGTGATCTCAGGTATATAAGGTAGGAATGGGTTGGAGGAAATGGAAGAAGAGCATGCAAAGTGGAGGAAACATGAAGAATCAAAGGAGATGAGCTCAGAGATGTGTGCATGCGCACAGCTACCTGTGCGTACGCACAGCCGCCCAATCAGAGCGCATGGAGTGTTTCGAGCGCGTCGCGCATCCAGCCAAGCATCGCTTAGTGTGCGTGCACACAGCTCCTTGTGCGTGTGCATAGGCCTGGATTTATCGCAAGGTGTGCGGACGCACGCATCTGTGCGTCCGCACAGGTGTCCACACATGACTTCATTAAAATAGCACATGACTCGCGATTTGGGGGCTTTGGAGGCCCATTTCTGAAGCCTTCTAGCTCATATTGGAGGGAAAATGAGAGACATAACATAGCATATCATTAGTATAGTTTTAAGAGTAGTAGTAGGAAGCTTTAGTTAGTTTTTCTCTAAGTTTTTCATTATCTCTATTAGGGTATCTATTAGGATTTTACATTCAAGTGCCATTTTCATTTTTGATCTTGGATTTTGCTAGCTTTCATTGTAAGTATTCTCTTGTTATTACTCTTTATAGTTACATTGTCATTACTCTTTCTTCTAATTCAAGTTATAGTTCAATTTTAATTTCTTGTTGATGAATTTGATGTTTGATGTTTGTTTCATGCTTCCTTCTGTTATTCTTGTTGATTGAGATCAATTGTTGCTTTTAGTTTCAAGACTTTTCTCATTTTCTCCATGTTTAAGGTTTATGCTCACCAAGTGTTTGACAAAATATCAAACATGGTTTTAGGCTAAATTTTTTGCTCTTGGCTTGAGTAAAGTGAGCAATTGGGTTTTTAGAGTTGGAATATCCAACATTTAGTTTCAATTCTTGGATTGTTAATTGTTCTTGTTCCCACTAACGCTAAGTTGTTGCTAAGCCAATTAGCAAGCAATTTAGGATTTGTGGATTGGAAACACTTATGCTCATTTAACTTACCTTCCGATGTGAGGGTTGATCAAGTGAGATTAATCCATCATAATTGTCATAGTTGTGGTTCCAACAAGGAAAGGACCCTTAGCTCACTCCAAGTCAAGACTCTTTTTTATGCTTTTAATCTTTCATATACTTCTATGTTAATCTCTTTTATACTTTACTTGTTTATATTACATAGTCGGTTCTTTAATTTCTTTATTAGTTCAATCATTAAAATTTTGCATGTTCTTTTATTGCTTTATGTGTTCATTTCTTTAATGACAAACCCTTGATCACTACAACCAGATTCACACACTCATTGCTCTAAAGTACTCCTTGGGAGATGACTCGGGAGTTAAATACTCTCGGTTTTAAATTAGTTTTGAATTGTGACACATCTTGTGAACCTCTAATTTTATTGGTGGCTAACTTGTTGGGTTAGGACTATACTTACAACGCTAATTCCATTTTTTTTGGATAACCGAGTTCCTAATCCTATATATGCATATTGGCCATCGCACGCATCAAATTTTGGCGCTATTGCCGGGGAGTTTACTTTAAGTGCAATGGGTGCTAAAATTTTGGTTGTGTAAATATGTGAATAGTGTGAATATTTGACTTTTGATTTTCTACTTAGGCACTAATTGTAGATACTATTTTTCTCTTTAGTAGGAGGTGCCTCTATCTTAGTATTGATAGCAACTAACACTTTTTGTTTGTTTGGCCCTACACAAGTGGATATAACTAGAACATATATACTCATTTGTTTATTGCTTTTGTTGATATCATTGCATTTTATTTTTCTTATTCGTCATGAACTATCACCCGTTTGGCTTGGAGTCTAGTTGTTATCATGTTGCAGGGGGTAGCAATTCCGACGTTGGTCCACCTCAAGGTATGGGATGTCAATTTGAGGAAGGGTCACAAGCAATCAACTCTTGGCAACAAGGACCGTTGCGAAGGCCCTACGATCTTAATATCTATCAACCTCTCACACCTAGTGGAACACGTCCTTACTACAATTTTGCCCATCCATATGCTTATGCTCCATGCCCTCAACATGAAATGCAACCATCATACCCACAAGCTCCTTTACCTTTTCCACCACCGATTCCCTCCCCATCCATCTATCTACCACCTCACTTGGGACAACCTAGCTTCCACCACCATCCTATCCCCATTAACTTCCCTTATGCAGAGTCTAACTTTCAAGCCCTCATCCAAGAGCAAAGGGAATTTCAAAGAAAACAAGAGAATTGTATGGCAACTCTTGCCGAGGCTTTGTCACATCTAGCACCCTCTCACTCCACCCCTAGTAACCTTGCCCCTCCACCCTTGTCACACCCATCAAACCCGAACTCCAGCATTGATGCTATAACTCCGGGAGGAAGTGAGCCGCTTAATGAGATAAACCCTCAACCCACTCTTCCGAATGGGGAATCTATTAATGGGAGCGAGAATTTCATTGAAGATGGGAGAGAGGATGACCTTGAGGTAGCTAACCACCATGAGCTTCAAAAAGGTTTTAGTGATGAAGAAGATGAAAGTGACCCACCAAGTCTCCACAACCAAGAGGATAAGTTACCCCACCAAGAAGCAATGGAAGATTTGAAACCACTACCACCTCATGTTAAATTACGTTCCTTGATGAGAAGCATAAGTTTCCGGTGATAGTGGCAACCGATCTCTCCGATCAAGAAGAGCAACAACTCCTTGAGGTTATCCGGAAGTACAAAAAGGCAATTGGATGGAGTCTAAGCGACATTGTGGGAATAAGTCCTCAAGTGTGCCTCCATAGGATTTTCTTAGAAGAAGGCGCTAAGCCAGTCCGACAACCGCAAAGACGGCTAAATCCTACAATCCTTGATGTGGTCAAGAAGGAAGTAACTCGCCTCTTGGAAGCAGACATCATTTACCCCATTTCCGACATTGAATGGGTAAGTCCGGTCCAAGTAGTATCGAAGAAGTCCGGGGTAACAATGGTGAAGACGGAAAGTGGAGAGCTTGTGGCCACCCGAGTCTGTAATACTTGGCGAGTGTGCATTGATTATCGCCGGCTGAATCAAGCAACGAGGAAGGACTACTACTCGTTGTCGTTCATTGACCAAATGTTAGATCGATTGGCAGGTAAATCTCATTATTGCTTTTGAGATGGATACACAGGGTACTTTCAAATTCACATAGCTCCTGAAGATCAGGAGAAAATCACTTTTACTTGCCCCTTTGGAACGTTTGCGTACAAGAGAATGCCGTTTGGCTTATGCAATGCACCGAAAACGTTTCAAAGATACATGACAAGTGTTTTAATTTCTCGGATCTTTTGGAAGATTGTATGGAAGTCTTCATGGACGATTTCAGTGTGTATGGTAGCTCCTTTGATGCTTGTTTAGGAAACTTAGCTAGGGTACTAGAGCGATGTACCAATACTAACCTTGTTTTGAATTTTGAAAAGTGCCACTTCATGGTGAAGCAAGGTATAGCATTGGGTCATATTGTCTCCAAAGACGGAATCTCCGTTGACCCGGCTAAGATCGATGTCATTTCGAGTTTACCTTACCCCTCATCGATGAGGGAGATCCATTCCTTCCTTGGTCATGCAGGCTTTTATCGTCGGTTCATCAAGGACTTTGGCAAGGTCGCCTTACCTCTCTCCCGCTTACTACAAAAGGATGTGGAATTCCATTTCAGTGAAGATTGCAAAAAGGCTTTTGACAAGTTGAAGGAAGCATTAACCACAGCCCCTATTGTGCGAGGCCCAAATTGGAGTCAACCTTTTGAGATCATGTGCGATGCCTTGAATCACGCCGTAGGTGCCGCGCTAGCTCAGCGCGATGGTAACGCTCCCTACACTATAGCTTATGCATCAAAAACTTTGGATTCGGCTCAGTCGAATTACACCACCACCGAAAAAGAGCTTCTAGCCATTGTTTTTACTCTAGACAAGTTTTGACCTTATTTTCTAGGCTCTAAAGTGGTGGTGTATTCGGACCATGCCGCATTGAAATATTTGCTAAAGGAGAAAGAGTCAAAGCCTAGGCTTATTAGGTAGATATTACTCTTGCAAGAATTTGACTTGGAGATCAAAGATAGAAGTGGATCCCAAAATCTAGTGGCAGACCATTTGAGTTAGCTCGAACATTTAACTATGGATCCCACTCCTATCAATGACTCATTTCCTTTAGATACCTTGCAAGCAATATCCCAAAGCACCCCTTGGTTTGCCCCGATAGCTAATTACTTGGTCACTCACGTTTTTCCCCCACAATTTTCAAAGCATTAAAAAGATAAACTGAGAAGCGATGCTAAGTATTATCTTTGGGATGATCCACATATGTGGAGGCATGGAGCAGATCAAGTAATTAGAAAATGTGTGCCGAAATCTGAGTTCTAATCTATCCTTCAATTTTGCCACTCATTTGAGAGTAGGGGTCATTTTGGCCCGCAGCGAACAGCGAGAAAGGTTTTAGACTGTGGATTCTGGTGGCCTACTTTATTTAGGGATGCCAACCAATTTTTCAAATCTTGTCATCAATGCCAGAAATCTGGAAATACCTCACAAAGAGATGAAATGCCCCAACAGCCGATGATTTTTTTGTGAGATTTTTTATGTTTGGGCATGGATTTCATAGGGCCATTTCCAAATTCCAATGGGTTTGTGTACATATTGTTAGCATTGGATTAGGTCTCCAAATGGGTGGAAGCAATTCCTACCCGTTGTGATGACGCTAATACTGTTGCTTCATTTTTGAAAAATAACATTATTTGTAGATTCGGGTCACCACGAGCAATCGTGAGCGACCAAGCACGTACCTTAGAGAAGCGGAAGTATCCAACAGGGAGATCAAAAAAATCTTAGAGAAGGTGGTTAATCCACAGAGGAAGGATTGGAGTTCTAGATTGGGGGATGCATTATGGGCCTATAGGACCGCTTACAAGACCTCAATTGGAATGAGCCCCTTCCGTATTGTTTTTGGGAAGCCCTGTCACCTTCCGGTTGATATCCAACATAGAGCCTATTGGGCAGTTGATGCACGGAAAACTTGTCTCACAACAAATTTCCTTCGGCAAGTGTACCGAATTTGTCGTCAAGTAAAAACTCACAATAGAGTGAGGTCGAATCCCACAAGGATTGATTGATCAAGCAACTAAAGCTTGCTTGTCCCTAAGCATGTACTGGAACAAGAGAATGATGAATGGAATGCCAAGAGAAATGAGTCATTCTTGTGGAAGTCATGTCCCTGGTTTTATGGTGGTTTCATGCATAGCAACTTAGGTTCAATCCTGGATTTCAGACCTTTATCTTGTCATAAAACACTCACTTTGATTGCATCCCATGAGACTTTTATTCATTGATCCTTTTGTTGTTAATTCAGGGCTTATTTGTGTTCTTAGGCTAAGTGCTCTGTAAGGGGGCAACTCTTTAAAATAAGCTTTCAGCCAACACTCCCGAACCAGTTGGTTCAAGCTGCTAGGTGTTGAAGTACCCCTAAGGACTTACTTGCTCAAGTCTCTCCCCCATACATACACACCACAGGCACATAGTTTATTTATTTTCTTTTCTTGAGACCTTGGTGTCCAGCACCTCTTTGGGTTACTAAATGCTCTGTGGTGAGGGTTACTCTTGATAGTGGACTTTCAGCTGATAATCCCGGGTTAGTTAACCCAAGTTACCAAGTGATAAGGCACCCCTAAGAGCTTATTCATCCAAGTAAATCCCTCACACAGGAGCACCACAGACACATGCTTCAAGATTAAAACCATTGGTGCCTAGCCTTATTGCTTACTATTTTTCTTTTATTCCTCAACTTTGATTGTTCTTTTCCTTTTTCTTATTAGGATCTTCTTATTTATCTAATCTCATGGGGTGTGTCTCAAGCATAGTATTCATGACAGATAGTTGTCTTCCCACCTTATGGTTGAACCAACTTTGCTAACTTATGACCACACCACAAACTCATGGACTTACTCTCTAGTATA
>NC_029787.2:97416747-97420994 GCF_000816755.2 Arachis ipaensis | reverse complement strand
CCCTCTCTCTTTGTCATCATCCTAGTTTTTGCTGCCTCGCTTCTTTGGGTGGAGGTGCACCATTTCCTCATAAGATTCCTGCAAAGTTATTTGAAGTTGCTTGTTCCCAAAGCACTTGAGAAATAGTTAGCTTGCATGTATGCTTGTGATTTCTGAACTTAATTTGGTGTGTGAACACCAAACTTAGTTCCGTGCCTAGTACCAAACCTTGCATATATGCTGAGAACCTCATATCTTATTTTTAACAAAACACTTATTAACTAAAGTCTAACTACATTTAAGTGGTTTCCCTTGATTGGTTGGAGCTAGCAATGTGATTTGGGAGTGGAGTGTAATTCTAACTACTGTCCTTTGGTGGAACACCAAACTTAGAATTACACTATCACTCTTGGATTGTTCTGGTGTGGAACACCAAACTTAGCTCCTTACAATACAGGGGAAACAACTTGTGATCTTTATTGAAATAAAGGTGAAAAGGAAAATACCTGAGGTTGGGTTGCCTCCCAACAAAGCGCTTCTTTATCGTCACTAGCTTGACGATTCCTCCTTCACTTGAGATGATAGTTTACTCTGGGGTTTTCCCCCATGTTGCCCAAGTAATGCTTGAGTCTTTGTCCATTAACTGTAAAAGTCCTCTCTGAACCTTCATCCGTGACTTCGATGTGTCCATATGGCGATACTTTTGTGACAAGAAAAGGTCCAGACCACCTTGATTTGAGTTTTCCTGGGAACAGTCTCAATTTGAAATTGTAGAGAAGTACTCGCTGCCCCTTTTCGCAACTTCTGGGTGCAAGACGCAGGTCATGTCTTCTCTTTGCCTTCTCTTTGTACATCCTGGAATTTTCATAGGCTTATGACCTGAATTCCTCCATCTCTTGCAGCTGTAAGATCTTCTTTGCACCAGCGGCAATGCTGTCAAAGTTTAGTATCTTGATAGCCCAGAGAGCTTTGTGTTCCAGCTCTAGTGGTAAATGACAAGCCTTACCATACATCAGTTGATATGGGGACATTCCAAGTGGTGTTTTGAATGCTGTTCTGTATGCCCAAAGAGCATCATCCAGCTTCTTCGACCAATCCTTTCTTGATGCACCCACAGTCTTTTCCAGAATCCTCTTTAGCTCTCTGTTGGATATCTCAGTGTGTCCACTTGTTTGGGGATGGTATGGTGTGGCTACCTTATGTTTTACCCCATATCGTAGGAGAAGAGCTTCTAGTGGTTTGTTACAATAATGGCTTCCTCCATCACTGATGAGTGCTCATGGGACTCCAAACCGGCTAAAGATATTCTTCCTGAGGAAGTTCATGACCACCTTGTTATCGTTTGTTGGGGTTGCAATAGCCTCTACCCACTTGGAGACGTAATCTACTGCTACCAAGATGTAATTGTTTGCATATGAGGTTGGGAATGGTCCCATGAAATCAATTCCCCACACATCAAACAGTTCCAGTTCCAAGATGAAATTCTGTGGCATCTCATTTCTTTTGGGCAAGTTTCCAGATCTTTGGCATTCATTGCAGCTCCTTACCAGTTCTTTTGCATCCTTGAAAAGGGTGGGCCAAAAGAATCCACTTTGTAACACCTTTGCTGTTGTTCTGTCTCCTCCAAAGTGTCCTCCATAACATGAGCCGTGGCAGTTCCATAGGACCTCTCGTCCTTCTTCTTCCGAAACACATCGTCTAAGGATTCCATCTGAACACTTCTTGAAGAGATATGGCTCATCCTAGACAAAGTACTTTGCATCATTCATGAGCTTCCTTTTTTGATGTTTATTGATCTCTGGAGGTAATGCTCCAGATGCCTTGAAGTTGGCAATGTCTGCGAACCATGGTGCTTTGTGAACTGTCATCAACTGCTCATCAGGGAAGAGCTCGTTTACACTTGTATCATGTGCTCCACCTTCATTATGAGGAATCCTGGATAGGTGATCTGCTACCTTGTTCTCTACTCCTTTCTTGTCTCTGATCTCAATATTGAATTCCTGCAACAATAAGATCCATCTTATTAGTCTTGGTTTTGATTCTTGCTTGGCAAACAAATATTTAAGTGCTGTGTGGTCTGTAAAAACAATCACTTTCGCACCAATGAGGTATGATCTAAACTTGTCAAATGCAAAAACTATTGCTAGTAACTCCTTTTCAGTAGTGGTATAATTTCTTTGAGTATCATTAAGGACCTTGCTAGTATAGTATATCACGTGGACTAAGTTATCTTTCCTCTGTCCCAACACTACCCCAACTGCGAAATCCGATGCGTCACACATCAATTCAAACGGTAAATTCCAATCAGGTAGGGAAATAATAGGAGCAGAGGACAACCTCATTTTCAAATTTTCAAAGGCTAACATGCATGTTTCATCAAAGATAAATGGTGTATCTGATACAAGCAGATTGCTTAAGGGCTTGGCTATCTTTAAAAAATCTTTAATAAACCTTCTGTAAAAACCAGCATGCCCTAAAAAGCTCCTAATTGCCCTGACATCACTGGGTGGAGGCAGTTTTTCAATAAGTTCTACTTTGGCTCTGTCAACCTCAATGCCTTGGTTAGAAACTTTGTGACCAAGGACTATTCCTCCTGTCACCATAAAGTGACATTTTTCCCAGTTCAAGACCAGATTGGTTTCTTAGCATCTTTTCAATACCAAGGCAAGGTGATGTAGGCAGCTAGGAAAGGAATCTCCGAATACTGAGAAGTCATCCATAAAAACTTCAATGAATTTTTCTATCATATCTAAAAAGATAGAAAGCATGCAGCATTGGAAAGTCGCAGGTGCATTATATAGCCCAAATGGCATGCGCCTGTAAGCAAACACTCCATATGGGCAAGTGAATGAGGTTTTCTCTTGATCTCTGGGATCAACCACTATTTGGTTATATCCTGAATAACCGTCGAGAAAACAATAATAAACGTGCCCTGCGAGTCTTTCCAACATCTGATCCATGAATGGAAGGGGGAAATGATCTTTTCGTGTAGCCTCGTTGAGCTTCCTGTAGTCTATGCACATCTGCCATCCTGTGATTGTCCTTGTAGGAATTAGTTCGTTCTTCTCATTGGGAACCACGGTAATTCCTCCCTTTTTTGGGACGATATGCACGGGGCTAACCCAGGGGCTGTCTGAGATTGGGTAAATTACCCCTTGCCACAACTTCATAACTTTCTTCTGTACCACTTCCTTTATGATTGGGTTCAACCCCCTTTAGGATTGAATGGATGGTTTGGCATCTTCTTCCAGCAGTATCTTGTGCATACATATGGCCGAACTTATCCCCTTCAAGTCAGCAAGAGTCCAACCAATAGCATCTTTGTGGTTTCGCAGTACTTTGAGCAGTTCATCCTCTTAATCTTGGCTGAGGAAGGAGCTTATAATCACTGGGTAATTTTCATCTTCTCCTAAGTACGCATATTTGAGAGAGGGTGGCAATGCTTTGAGTTCAAGTTTGGGTGCTTCTGACTTTTCCTTCTCTTCCTTTGGTGCACCTTGTATTTGACTTTCTGCTGTTGCAACCTCTTCACTACACGTAGACTCCTCCTCTATTATGCCTTCAGGTTCTTCTTCTTCAAAACTTTCCTGCACTGTGTCTTCAAGTGAGTCCAACCTCATACATTCTCCCATTTGCTCTGGTGGGTAACTCATGGCCTTGAACACATTGATCGTCATCTTTTCCTTGTGTAATCTCAGGGTGTGATCTCTTTTTTGTACATCAATTACAGCTCCAGCAGTGGCCAAGAATGGCCTTCCCAGAATAATGGAAACCTTGGCTTCCTCCTGCATGTCCAGCACTACAAAGTCTGCTGGGAAGATAAAATCTCCCACCTTCACCAGCAAATCTTCTACGACGCTATGCGGGAACTTGAACGATCTGTCCGCCAATTGTAAGGCCATCTTTGTTGGTTTAGCTTCCTCGATCTTCATCTTTCTCATCATAGCTACTGACATCAAATTGATGCTGGCTCCTAAGTCACACAGAGCCTTTTCCACTGTGATTTCCCCTATAATACAAGGGATTTAAAAACTCCCGGGATCCTTTAATTTCTGGGGCAGTTTGTGCTGAATGATAGCACTACATTCTTCGATTAGTATCACAGTTTCGTTGTTCTTCCAGCTTCTCTTCTTAGTCATGAGCTCCTTCAAGAACTTGGCGTAGAGTGGCATTTGTTCTATTGCTTCAGCAAAGGGTATGTTGATTTGCAGTTTCTTGAAGATTTCCAGAAATCTCAAAAACTGATTGTCATCCCCTTTCTTCCTTAA
>NC_029787.2:97401036-97416741 GCF_000816755.2 Arachis ipaensis | reverse complement strand
AATTCAAAGTGGGAACTCGAGCTTCGTCCTGCTCTTCTTCCTCTTTAGTTGAGTCCTCTTTTTGTGGTTTCTGGGGGGTTTCCTTCAGTTCCTTCCCACTCCTAAAGGTGATAGCCTGACACTCCTCCCTTTGTGTTGAGCTAGTCTTGCTGTGAAGGTTGTGGTGGGGGATTTGTTTGAATAAGTAGCCAATTTGTGTCTCAAGTTTCTTGATGGCAGCATCCTGATTCTGCATATTGGATATCACCTCTTCTCGGAATGCTTTACTATCTTGAATTTCTTTGCTTATGCCTTCAAGTAGATTCTCAATCCTTGAGATTCTTTCATTAAATGATGACAGGTCAGGCTGAGTAGGGTTATTCTGGCCTTGATATGAATGTGGGAAGTTGTTGTTATGGGGGTGTTGATATGGTCTAGATGTGAAGTGTTGGGTGGCTGCATTGTTTGGATTTGGGCGTCTTTGATCAAGGCTTTGGTCTTGTTGATTTCCCCACCCAAAGTTTGGGTGATTCCTCCATCCAGGGTTGTAGGTCTTGGAGTATGGATCATGGTTTTGCCTAGGTGAATTTCCAATGTAGTTGGCTTGCTCCTGACTACCCTCTGCTTCTTCATTCACTCTTTCTTGGGTTGTTGATAAAGTGGATACTGCTGCTACTTGGTTCCTCTCCATCTTCTTGGTGAGGTCAGCCAGCTGCTGGGTAATGAGCTTGTTTTGGGCCAGCAGAGCATCTACATTGTTTAGCTCCATTACTCCTCTTGTGTTCCCTCTTTCGGAAGTATAGAAGTAGTCGTTCTCTGCTACTGTTTCAATGACATCTATGGCTTCCTCAATAGTCTTCTTCTTGTTCAAAGATCCCCCGGATGAATGGTCTACGGCCTTCTTTGAATCATAAGAGAGCCCTTCATAGAAAATGTGCAGCTGCACCCATTCATTGAACATATCTGGTGGGCACCTCCTTGTTAGGTCTTTAAACCTCTCCCATGCTTCATATAGAGTCTCACCATCTTGTTGCCTGAAAGTTTGGACTTCAGCTCTCAGCCTATTGATTCGTTGAGGAGGGTAAAATCTTGCTAAGAATTTCTTCACCACGTCTTTTCAAGTTGTCAAGCTTTCCCTTGGGAAAGATTCCAGCCACTTGGCTGCCTTATCCTTGAGTGAGAATGGAAATAAGAGCAGTCTATAGGCGTCAGGATGAACACCATTAGATTTCACTATGTCACATATTCTCAGGAAGGTGGTTAGATGTTGATTGGGGTCCTCTTGGACACTCCCTCCGAACGAACAGTTGTTCTGAACAAGGGTGATGAGCTGTGGCTTCAGTTCAAAATTGTTGGCATGGATGGTTAGCTTTTGAATGCTACTTCCACAGTTTCCTGGGTTTGGATTGATGTAAGAGCCTAAAACTCTTCTATCCTCCCTAGCATGATTTGCTCGACCTCCTTTGCCATGGTTGTGAGCCTCTTCTTCATGATGGTTTTCCATGTTTTCTTCCATGTTTGGTTCAAAGTATTCCTCAAAGTGTTCCTCCTCTTCTTCAGCACCAACTACACGTTTTTCTCTTGCCTCCCTCCTTAGTCTAAGGAAGGTTCTCTCAGGTTCAGAATCAAAGGAAGTTGAAGCCCCTCTTCTTCTCCCTGTCATACAACCAACAAGTACAAGCAAAGAGAATAGGTGCAGAAAGTATATCTGTCAGAATTACTGTTAGTGTGAGTGATGCAATATATCAAATAGTTAGTTGGTTAGTGAGATGAATAGTAAATAACAAAGAAAAAGTATGGGGGAAGGGAAGAAGTTATCTAAAACAGAAAGTAAATGACTAAAACAGAAATTTAAATCAAATAAAAATAAAATGCTCAATCTAGTTATCCTCCAATCTAATCATTGTTGATGCACAATCAATCCCCGGCAACGGCACCATAAACCTGATGCACGGAAAACTTGTCTCACAACAAATTTCCTTCGGCAAGTGTACCAAATTTGTCGTCAAGTAAAAACTCACAATAGAGTGAGGTCGAATCCCACAAGGATTGATTGATCAAGCAACTTTAATTAGAGGACTGTTCTAGTTGAGCGAATCCAGAATTTGAGTTGAGAATTGCAGAAAATAAAATGGCGGGAAGGTAATTGACAGGAAAGTAAATGCTAGAATTATAGATCTGAAAGTAAATGACTGAAGGTAAATTGCAGAATTATAAATGGGAATGGGAGAATTGATCATTAAAGTAAATAACAGAAATTAAAGAGAATGGGTAAGATCAGAAATGGGGAGTTCATTGGGCTTAGGAGATGTTGCATTCTCCGGATCAATTTCATTTTCATCTCTTCCTCAATCAATGCACTCATTGATCTCCTTGGCAATCTTAAGTGATTGAATTACAACTTCTTGTAATTCAATCTCTCAAATCTTGATCAATAGCCAATTCCCTTGTCAATTGCTCATGAGAAGAGATGAAGTATGGTCACTGATTATACCACATGCATTTCCCAAACCAAGTGTTGAGAGGATTATAGTCACATATCCATCCAAACCCAATTTGGTCCAGCATGAGAAAGCATTTCTAGCTTGATCTCTTCATTCCTCTTTCAAGGTTCAGAAGAGATCCAAGTATGAATAGCTTCTTTTTCAAGATAACTACTCAATTGGATGAAGATCTAAAGCTTTCAAGTAAAATCAAGAGAAAAGATAGAAGAAGAATAATAAAAACTAGTATTGATCCATCAAATTACAACAGAGCTCCCTAACCCAATGACAGGGGTTTAGTTGTTCATAGCTCTGGAATCAAGATGTAAGTGAATATCTACCCAAAACTAGCTTATTTCCTAAGGAAATGCATGAAACTACCCTAAAAACAGTAAAGAAAAGGTCAGTGAAACTGGCCAAAATGCCATGGCATCAGCGGTGAAGAATTTCAATCCGGACTTAAAGGGGGCGGGAATGGAACGTAAGCTTCAATTGGAGGAATTAGAATGCCTTAGGTTGGAAGCATATGAGAACGCTCAATTCTACAAGGAAAAAGCTAAGGCATTCCATGACCAGAATATCAGGAGGAAGAACTTCAAGATGGGTGATGAAGTGCTTGTGTATAATTCAAGATTGCGATTGATGCCTGGAAAATTGAGATCAAGATGGGACGGGCCGTTTAGAGTAGTGGATGTCAAACCTTATGGGGTGGTGGAGGTGATCCACCCTACCAAGGGAGTGAAGTTCAAAGTTAATGGTCATAGGGTGAAGCTTTATCACACTCAACCCAAAAATGCCAAGGAGTTGGAGATTTTCCTCCTTGGTGAAGTTCCCAAGTGACAAATGAAGCCATGAAAGTCTAACTTAGGACTCTAAACCAAAGTGTTCGGTGGGAGACACCCCACCATGGTAACATTGTTTCAATTTTATCTCTTGTTTATAGCCTTCTAAATTATTTGCTTTCTTGTGATATAATGAGTAGTTTAGGTTTGGTTTGATAATTTTGAGTTGAATGAGTTAAATTGCTTGTGGACCATGAAATTGTGCTTGTTTGAATGATTTGGGGTTGGTATGTTGATATACTAAGGGTAGGAATCTTAGTTTTGAAGAGAAATGAATTTTTTGAAACAGGGCATCTGTGCGTACGCACCAACCTATGCGTGCGCACAAAACTGTGTTTTTCGCCACCTGTGCAGCCGCACGCACCTGTGCGTACGCACACAACATATTGTGCCCTCTGGTCGCAGCACCAGCACAGCTTGTGTGTGCGGGCTGCCCTGTTTTCTCTTATCGGTGCGTGCGCACAGCTGCGTGTGTACGCACATGACCCCACTCATACTTCGTCTGTGCGGCCGCACAGACGTGTGCACCCGCACACAGCTTGATAGCCCCTCTGGTGGGAGCGAGGGAACAACTTGTACGCCTGAACAACCCACCCCATTTCTAACCCTTGTGCGTGCGCACGGACCTGTGTGCGCACGCACACATACCTTTGTCCCCAAGTAAAAAAAAAAAAGAAAGAGAGCCTGCCTGTGTGGTCGCACGTCTTTGTGCGTCCGCATGTTCTTTTGCAACCTCTCTGGTCGCAGCGATCACATGCTGTGTGCGTTCGCAACCTTTCTTAGTTGTGCTCTCTGTCCGTCCGCACAGGCCCTTGTGCATCCGCACGGTGACCCCTCTCTCTCTTTCTCTCTCTCTCTCTCTCTCTCTCTCACTCTCTCTCTTTCTCTCTCCCTCTCTCTCTCTCTCTCTCTCTCTTACTCCTCTTCTCTTCTCTTTCTTTCTTTCTTTCTCTTCTCTTTTCTCTATACACCACCGGTGAGTACTCTCTTCCGGTGCTTCTTTTTCCGGTGAACCTAAATGCCGTGATTTCGCAGTGGCTATAAGGAGTGCCATTGTTTCTCCCTCATTCTTGTTCTATTCAACCTTTATATCTTAGGTTCTTATTTTTCCTTTCTTTTTATGTTAATGTTTTTGCACTTGCTTTCATTTCTTCTATGTTGCTTAGATTTCATTAGTTGCTTTCCTTATTGTTTCTTTGTATTGCAAAGTGTTGTTGCTTGATTGTTGGGTTAATTAGGATCAAATTTGAGCTTAATTGTGATGAACTTTCACATTGCATACCACATGCTCGATAAAATGCCTCAATGAACATTTTGTTTGATTCATATGACTCGACCATCATATGTATTCAATTTATCTCTTCTTAGGCATATTGTATGAATGATGTGACTTCTATTATGACTTTTGATGGTAGGAAATTGAAATCACCAATGCATTTCCTTTTTGTTGATGTGAAGTTTTGGTTGTGAATGCATTGTGTTGGTGCCATCTAAGTTTCATGGTTCATCTTGGAATTTCAATTGAGTAACCATTCTACGAATGTTCAACTTTTGATGATGTCTTGATCAAACATCTTTTAGGCTTCCAATTGAGAACATTGTATGTGTGATTACCACTTTTTGAGGATGAACAATGGACAATTCCATTTTGGTGCTTGCTTGAAGTTGTGTGCATTTCTCGGTTTTATATTTGCAACTTGAGCACTAAATCGTGAAGCTTTGAGCTGTGAATTACCTTAAGAGTGTGACTGCTGTGATATCTGGCTGGTGTGTGTGTTCCAACCGTGCGCATCATTGGAATATACACACCGTGTTTCACGCAAATCACACTACTTCTATAAGCTCTCTTAACATTGTTAGTGCTTCCTCATTGATTTTACTTTATTGTTGCCCTATGATCTCGAAGTTCTTTTATTTGTATTTTCAGGATGCGGAAGAAAGGTAAGACACCAGTTACTTTGCCGATTGAGCAAACTACCGCTCACCCTCCTGATATTTGGTGGGATCGCCAAGCCATAGACCGGATACCTTGGTTAACCAGAGAGCCGACTATCAATACAAGGCTATTAAGATGCGTACCATCCATTGGGAGCGGCCGTTGAAGGTTCCAAGCCAATACAAGGCGACTATCCACCAAGGGATTGCCTTGCTTCATTGGGAGTTTCGCGAGCGAGAACCCATTGAAGTAAATGAGACTATGGTGCGGGAATTTTATGCAAACTACCAAGCTTGGGAAGCAAAGTCAGTCTTCTTCTGGGGAAAGATGTTGGATACATCCAATCAAGCTCTAGAAGCTATTCTGGACATCCTCCACATTCCACTTGAGAAAGATGAATATTCCAAGATAAAGGTGGATGTCTTTAACGGAAGAGTATCTCTGACTCCCATTCTTGAGAGAATAGGCCGTCCTGGTGCATCTTGGGAGTATAGCAAAGGAAGAATTCTATCCCCACTAGTATTGCATACTCTGATTTGAATGCTGAAGCTCGTATATGATATCAGATCGTGGCGGACTACATCATCCCGAGCACCCACACTACCCATGTGAGATTTAGGACTGCTTTGCTATTTTGGGCTATTATGCAAGGGAAGCATATAGCCATCTTGCCTTTATTGCACAAATCGATCTGGAAATTGGTTGAGAAGAAAAATATCAACATTCCATTTCCATTGATGGTGATGCGCTTAGCAAACGCGGCGGGGGTAGAGAGGCGACCAACAGACATTATGTTCCGGACTCCTAGAGGCAATAAATTCATTCCGAGGAGAGATTTGGAAAGATCAACAAACATTACACCCTCCAAGAGGAAGACACCCATAGCACTACCATCAACTCCATGATGGCACGGATACCGTCGATAAGGAATTTCACAAGATTTTTTTGCGTTGCAAGTATAGTCCTCAACCGACAAATAATTCACGAATCAAATTTAGAAGGAATTGGTTGTCACAAGTTCAACCCCAATAAAGTAACCGAAGTATTCAAACCTCGGGTCGTCTCACAAGGAATGGGCAAACATGTGCATCAACATTGGTTAGAATTCCGGGGTTGCAAGTCATGAGCAAGAAATTAAATTAGGAATCTTAATAAGCAAGTAATCTTGAAATGCAAGAAACTAATTCAAATAACTAAAGCAAGAAGTGAGCAATTCCAAACTAATAAGACAACATCCAATTGAATTCTACTCTAAAACTAAACAATTAACTATAACTGAGACAAAGCAATTAGGATTTTTGGATTTTAAAATATGAATGATAAAAGCAACTCTTTGCTAAGCATAGGAATTGAGATTGCCATCCTTGTCTACATACCGAATATTGATCATTATGAGGTACCAACCCATTAAGTCTACTTCTCAAAAGCCTTAAGTACGTATTGCCTACTCCTAGGCTTGAAGTACGTTAAATAGGTTTGATCACATCAACCCATAAGTCCCAACCTATCTACTAATTAGATTAGTAGTGGGTTAGTGTCAATGGGTATCAAGTTGATCACCAAGGGTTCTCAAATCACCAATTCAATGAGACCCAATGACTCAAGGTCACTCAACTCCCCTAGCTTATGCCAAGAGTAGAGAAAACTACTCCATAATCAAGGGAAATATTTCATCAAACACATGGTAAGAATTACTAAAAGACATATTCAAAGTGTAATTAAATTGAAATTAGCAAGTACCCACTAACAATTATCAACATACAATCACCCAAACAACACAATTAACCATGAAAATTATCAATGTAACATTAGCAATTCAAGATTCACAAGATTCATGAAATGGGTATAAAATGACAATTGACAAGAAAACATAAATCTAACACAAGATCTAAACAAAATTATGCTAAGGAATTCAAATTAAGCAATTAAAACTAGTAATTAACAAGATCCAATTTAGAATTCAACAAGGGAAGATCAATTCAAACTAGATCTAGAGAGGAACAAGGGTTTCTCTCCCTAGAAGAACAAAAACCAAAAACTAGCTAAAAATTGTGTCTAAGTGTAAAATGAATGATCCCCCATTTCCCCCTAGCATCCTTGGGTCTTTTCCATACAGAACCAGTTTGAATTTGGGCCTCTTGAGCCTCAAAAATCGCCAGGCACGATTTTCTTTAATGAGGTCATGTGCAGCTTGTCGCGCGTGCGCGCCATGCGTGCGTGCGCACCAATTGATTTTGTGATCCACGCGCGTGCGCCATGTACGCATGCGCGCCGATGTAGATTTCCCTAATCTGCGCGGATGCGTCTATCTTTGCGCGCCGCTTCCAACTGTCCTCATAAAATCTAAATCTTCACGTTCCTTCCTCTTGTGCATGCTTCTTTTCTCTCTTCTAGGCCATTCTTGCCCTATAAATTCTGAAATCACTCAACAAACACGTCATGGCATCGAATGGTAATAAAAGAGGATCAAAATATAGCGATTTTAAGGCAAAAGAAGCATGTTTTTCATCATGAAGCAATATTAGGAAGAGAACACAAAACCATGCAATTCTTGTGAATAAGTGTGAAAAATATTGACAACCCCCCCCCAAATTCTACACAATATAAACCACAAAATTGGGGTTTATCACTCTACCAACTTCATCAACTGCTTTAACCTTTCTCTGACCTCTTCCGAATCTATTCCGAGACATCTTGCACACGATATTCACCACATGGAGCATTTGGAGCGCAAACGTTTTGAGTGGATAGCAGCAAAGCTAGAAGGAAAAGACCCCAGCCCGATTCCTAAAGCTTCATCCGAGCTAGTTGGGGAGGAGCATGATGCAGTTGACCATCCCACTCATGAGTCCACCAGCTGAAGGTGGCCCCTCTTCATCCTCCCGAATCGTGAGCATGCACGGAGGACCGTGCACAAATTAAGTGTGGGAAAGATCGATGACTTCAAAGGGGGTAAAAATTTCTCTCTTAAAGACACATTGCAATGTTTCTTGTAGTACTTTTCCTTTATTTTGAGTAGCTTTATTTCTGTTGCATCTTGTTTGGTTTGCTGTAAATATTTCTTTATCGCTTATGGATAGTTAGTAGTTAATATTTGCATATTGCATGATAGAATGAATAAGTTGGTGAAACACCAAGGAATTTCCATGAAATTTTCCTTTTAAGGGCATACCATTGATTGAATTGAAGAAAAATTTGTTTACCAACTTGCTTGGAGTATTTTGTTTGTAGAACATGGAAACGAGCTAGAACAACATACCTTGTGAGATTTGAGCTTTAATAGATGGTTGCACTTTTCAGCCATAATGTTGTTCTTGTGTGTGATTATACTCCTTTTTTATTGTGATAATTGATTTGCATGATTCTTTATGTCCTGTATTTATCTTTGGATGTATTTAGCATGATTGAGGCCATCTTTGATGATAAACTCACTAACCTATATAGCCAACCCTTGCATTCACCTTTGTGAACCCCTTTGATCCTATGAATCCCCTTTTGTTCTAATGATAGCACATTACTCCCCTTAAGCGAAAAACCATTGATGTCCTTGAATTATTCTTTGATTAGCTTGGGTGGATTAGTGTGTAAATTCCAAGTGTGGGGGAACACTACAAGAAAATGGAGCATTTGTAACAAAAAATTTGTATTAAATTTAAAATTGTTACAAATTATGGTCTTTTGGTAACAATAATTAGTTATTGTTATAAAATAAGAATATTTTATAACAACGTGATTTCTTTTGTTACAAATTATGTTGACTTTTTGTATCGAATTGTTGTTTTGTTGCAAAATATTATAATGTTTTGTAACAAAAGATTATATTATTGCAAAAATTCAATATATTTTGTAACAAAAAATTAATTTGTCACAAAATACAATATTTTTGTAACAAGTTATTTATTTGTCACAAAATACAAAAATTTTTTGTAACTAATAAAAAATTTTATTTTAACATATTAAATAAAAAGAAAAAGAAAAGAGGGCGAGAGTGAGATGATACAGAAGCGGGGAACGGGGGAAGTGAGGGATAGAAGAAAAAGGGGGAGGGGAACCCTAACAGTGAGGGATAGAAGAAAGGGGGAGGGGGAACCCTAGTAGCCGCTCGCCTTTGTTTCCTCTGCCGTTGAGCTTCGAAGAGAGAGGGAAGAGAAACGCGACAGTGGGAGCTCCATTGAAGCTGGTCACCGTTGTTGCTGCCGTCCGAGCCACCACCAGGGGAAGCCCCTGCCGCCGTTGCCACGGGTGGAGTCTGCCATCGAGTTGTGCGCCGTTGGTGGAGCTATACCTTGCCGGAGTTGCTTTTCACCACTATCAGTTCAGTTTCACCGCAATCCTGCTCCACTTGTGCGTTCTATTTTGCTCTCATCTTATTTATCTGCTTGTTCTGATTTTAAATTACATTTTAGTTTCTGCCTTGTCCTGAATTTTCAAAACTATTTACATATTCAATTTTTATCAAATTCGATTTTCTTGTTTTGTGTTAATGCGTATGGTGTTAATGCGTTAGAATTTTGGCAAATGTCTAAAGAGATTGCACCCTAGTAGTAGTAGTTGTGTTTGGGGATTTCAATGTTGTTGTAGCCGTAAGTGAGGGAGTAAATTGTCTTTCTAATCCACCTTATATGAGAGCTAGAGCATTTTGATAGGTAGTTTTCCCACCACCTGTTCGATAGAATGTTTCTTTAACTTCTTCTCAATGGACATCCACCTGTTCGATAGCTTTTTTGTGAACATTTGAGCTTAGTGTATTTGTGTTCTTAGTATTACAAAATGATATGAAATAATTGACATTTGACACCTTTAAACAGACTGGTGGAGTGGCTTTGACAAATGGTTTAGTTTCCGCATTAGAAGAAAAGTTTGTCTTAATTTTGTTTGATCCTGTAGCGTATTTAAATGCTTTGTTACTGAATGATTGGCTGCAATACTGAAATTTGGGATGATAATTACTGTATTCTTCGTAAATGTACTTTCTAAATATGCTAACAACACATGGAAACCCATTATAACTTATAAGCACATTATCATATTAACAATGTTGGCCTAAAAGTCATATGATTAGTGCATGTGATTTTTCATTGATAGGTCATATGCAAGTAGAATCTTGGAAGAAAAATGCATTCGCATTGATTTAATGACCTCTAACATCAATTTGTTTCTTTTGGTTGTAACCAATTTTTTTATATTTGAGCAGTATTAGCCTCTCTATAGGATATTTCTGTTTTTTTTAACTTGTCCTGCTTAGCCTTTTTATATTTCGATAAATCATGTCAATCAAAAAATGCTAGTGTCTTGAAAGATCTTGTTATTGTTATTATTATTATTATCTCTCTCTCTCTCTCTCAGTTATTGTGAATGTGAATATCCCAATTAAGCATGATGCCATTGTGAAGCAGGTTATAATCTACTTATTAACATTATCATTCATTAGGATATATTTGATTTTGGAAAGAGAGAAGATGTCTGAACTTGTGCTTTTTTACTCATCTTCTCATATAATGACAATTTTTCTTTCATGATACACAGTGGAATCATCACATATGTACAACTCTTGGGGTTGCAAATCAATGCAGAAAAAGTTCTTCTTCAGCATAAGAAAGAGCCTAGTTGAATTTGATGAAGTATTGGAGGTATGTTATGAGGAGACATTTCAAAGACATAGTTGGTTAAGTAATTACTTTGTAGCTTGTTGTCATAATCTTCTTGGTTGATTCAAATTGGTGAAGGTCTGTTTTGCCAAATTAGGCTTACTATTATTTTTGAATAAAAGTGAATGAAAAAAATTGTAATTAGTGTTATATATTGTTCTAATTTTTGCTTTAATTTTTCTCATTTACAAGAGTGCAAAAATAGTGACAACATGCTACTTAAAGGATTCAAGAATATTTTAATTTATAGAGACATTAATCTATGTTAGAAATTTTAACTTTTGGTTGAACTTGTGCAAGACATATAACTTGTAGAACTAATCAATGTACTCACTATTGTTATTTTGTTTTAAAACAATTTTAGCTAAATGAGACATGTTTAAATTATGTATGTTTTTATGTATTATATAAATGTAGACTTACTTAGTAAAATAGTTAATATATTAGTTAATTAAAAAAATAATTTAGTAAATTATGCATGCAATTTGTATTAAAAAAAATTGTTACAAAATAATTATTTTGCTTTTGTAACTAAAGAAAAAAATGTTACAAAATCAAGTTACATTTTGTAACAAAATTTTATGATAGAAAAAATAGATTGTCACAAAAAATACCTTGTAGATCAAAATTTGTTACCACTTTCGTAACGACTTCTGGTTTTTTGTATCAGAAAAATTTATTACAAAATATCACTTTGAATTGTAACAGTTTCGTTTTTTGTTACAAAAACTTTTTGTAATGGGACATACTGCAATGGCCCCTTTTTTTTGTTATAAAATCCTTTTGTTTCAAAATTTTGAATTTTTGTAACAATATTTTTTGTTACAATTACTTTTTCTTGTAGTGAAATTTTAGGAAGCATTGGTGATAAAGGCATGAACTCTTTGTGAAAAGAAATTTTGGGCAATAAGGTAATGCTCATGCATTTTACTAATTAAAACATATGCATTCATAGTTCAATTTTAAAAAAAAACTTGTGCATAACAAAGTATGAATAAAATGAGTGAATAAAGGATGCATATGCCATGTTTGAAAAGAAAATGCATGAGTGAAGTGAGATAGGAAAGAGAAAATGGGTAAAAAGGTTGTATTGTTATGTGTACATAGGTGATGTAGGATTAGGTAAACATTCAAGCTAATCAAAGAACTAATTCTTTAAGTCCACTTGACCATATTTTATCCTACCTAACCCTAGCCCCATTACATCCTTCTAAAGACCTCATGATACTTGTTATTCATGCATTAAATACTAGTTGATTGTTAGATGACTTGCAAATCTTTGAAAAGCATGATAAAAGGAGAATTGAGTGGTTAAACCCTAAATACTGAGCGAATTGAGTGGATACACATCCGGTGAGGGGTTCTATCGCTCAATTCTATGTTCTTACGCTCCATATTGCATCTTCTTGCAAGTTGTTTGATTGGATAGTTTTGACAACTTCAATCCAATTCTTTGGACATTTATCTTAATGCATGAACTCTTTGCATTGGCCCTATAGTTTCTTGTGATGGATTGGAATTTCATGGTTTGTTTCTACCAACTCTCATCATAGTATATTTTGGTGATTAGTCTTAGGATAGTTGCATGTATTTAAGTAGTATATAGCATAAGTTATTTTCCCTTTCATATATCTCCTTTGTGTGTTTAACATGAGGACTTGCTAGTGTTTAAATGTGGGAGAATTGATGAATCCATATTTGATGATTATTTTTGGTTAGAATTGGATGGATTTTCATCATATAAACTTGCACTTATTCCCTTGAATAGCATGCTTTTGAACTTTCTTTCCAAATTGCGCTTGATTATAGAAATATGCTCTTTTGTACTTAATTTAATCTATTTTATTCTATTTGCCTTCCATTCGATGCCTTGATGTTGTTTGTGAGTGATCTCAGGTGTATAAGGTAGAAATGGGTTGGAGAAAATGGAAGAAGAGCATGCAAAGTAGAGGAAACATGAAGAATCAAAGGAGGTGAGCTCAGAGACGTGTGCATGCGCACAGCTACGTACGCACAGCTACCTGTGCGTACGCACAGCTGCCCAATCAGAGTGCGTGGAGTGTTTCGAGCGCGTCGCGTGTCCAGCAAGCATCGCTTAGTGTGCGTGCGTACAGCTCCTTGTGCGTACGCACATACCTGGATTTATCGCAAGGTGTGCGGACAGACGCATTTGTGCGTCCGCACAGGTGTCCGCACATGACTTCATTAAAATAGCACGTGACTCGCGAGTTGGGGGCTTTGGAGGCCCATTTCTGAAGTCTTCTAGCTCTTATTAGAGGGGAAATGAGAGACATAACATAACATATCATTAGTATAGTTTTAGGAGTAGTAGTAGGAAGCTTTAGTTAGTTTTTTTCTAAGTTTTTCATCATCTCTATTAGGGTTTATATTAGGATTTTACATTCAAGTGCCATTTCCACTTTTGATCTTGCATTTTGCTAGCTTTCATTGTAAGTATTCTCTTGTTATTACTCTTTATAGTTACATTGTCATTACTCTTTCTTCTAATTCAAGTTATAGTTCAATTTTGCTTCTCTCTTGAAATTTTAATTTCTTGTTGATGAATTTGATGTTTGATATTTATTTCATGCTTCCTTGTGCTATTCTTGTTGATTGAGATCAATTGTTGCTTTTAGTTTCAAGCATTTTCTCATTTTCTCCATGTTTAAGGTTTATGCCCACCATGTGTTTGACAAAATGTCAAATATGATTTTAGGCTAAATTTTTGGCTCTTGGCTTGGGTAAAGTGAGCAATTGGGTTTCTAGAGTTAGAATGTCCAACATTTTGTTTCAATTCTTGGATTGTTAATTGTTCTTGTTCCCACTAACGCTAAGTTGTTGCTAAGCCAATTAGCAAGCAATTTAGGATTTGTGGGTTGGGAACACTTATGCTCATTTAACTTACCTTCTGATGTGAGGGTTGATCAAGCGAGATTAATTCATCATAATTGTCATAGTTGTGGTTCCAACAAGGAAAGGACCCTTAGCTCACTCCAAGCCAAGACTCTTTTTGATGCTTTTAATCTTTCATATACATCTATGTTAATCTCTTTTATACTTTACTTGTTTATATTACATAGTCGGTTCTTTAATTTCTTTATTAGTTCAATCATTACAATTTTGCATGTTCTTTTATTGCTTTATGTGTTCATTTCTTTAATGACAAACCCTCAATCACTACAACCGGATTCGCACACTCATTGCTCTAAAGTACTCCTTGGGAGACGACTCGGGAGTCAAATACTCTCGGTTTTAAATTAGTTTTGAATTGTGACACATCTTGTGAACCTCTAATTTGATCGGTGGCCAACTTGTTGGGTTAGAACTATACTTACAATGCTAATTCCATTTTTTTCGGATAACCGAGTTCCTAATCCTATATATGCATATTGGCCATCGCACCTATCACTTCCCTCCAACTTGGAATCTTCTTTCCTACCTCCAACTTGGACTCCTTCTCTAGCATCATACCCTCCTCAACTGCCTCACTCTTTGCTCTCGAAGAGCTTTGCTCGATCACAACAACCTTACCAAAGCTATCCCCGTCACTTTTAATGACCTCATGAACTTGAAGAAGTTGGAGCTTCTATCAAACAAGCTTCAAGGCCCCCTGAACAAACTTAATTACCTCCATGCTAGCGATAATTCTCTTATTAAAGAATTGTCAATCTGGCTGTTGGTTTTTCAGGTTCAGATTTTGATGAGTAACAACAAGTTGAGCAAAGTATTAAAACCAGAAGTGTTAAAAAACATCAAGGACTTGTAGGTTTTGGTTGGATTTGAGTTCGAACAAGCTGAGTGGGCCAATTCTTTTTTCTCTTTTTGAGCTTTCATCATTGTAACAATTAACGTTGTTGTTCCGAGGGTTACCTAAAATATTAATTTGGGCCTAAACATGAGGTCCACATCCCTTTGTGTGGCAGCATTTGACCTCTTTGGTGTCGAGGTGCCGCCTGTCCGAGTTTCTCGTGAGGAGGTGAGGGGTACTAACTGAGAAAGACTCCGATGCTTAAGTTAGCAAGAGCTTTAAGCAGGTTTTTAGTAGATTAGAATGTGTGGCATACATGGGAGTTCCAGTGTATTTATAGTAGAGCAGATAACCACCTTTGAGTAGTTCTATCTTTTTTATAGATAAGCATTCCCTTTATCTTGGGAGTTTGTTGGGATCTACCTTCTAGATGAGGTAGAGATAGTAGGAGAAATTTAAGGAGGCAGTTACTTGTTAAGTTAAGTAGGGCTGGACCTTTATGTCAGCGTCCGACCTCCTTAAAGAGATCGGGCTTATCGTGAAGTCCACCTTTACTGGTGGGCCTTTTTGTGTTGTTAGGCCTGGCTTTTATTTATTGGACCAGGGTATGAATAGTGTCCCTGCTTGAGTCCGTTTCTTTTATAGGTTGGGCTCAAGAATTTGTTGGCCTCTGCTGTGGACGTTGGACTTTAACCTTGTCAGTATTACCCGACGTAATTTAAAATGTTGGTGGAGCTTTAATGGCTGTCGAATAACGCACGACAGTTTCTCCTGGGGATTCACGCACACTTAAAGAGGAGTGAAAGAGCCATTTCTGATTTATTGTTCTTTATAATGGGGACTTTTCGGCTCTCTTTCTCCTTTTGTTATTTTTGAAAGGCTGTTTTACTTTCTTCTTTACCAAAATGCTCCTCTGTGTCATTTCGTCCATTTCTATTTCCTTAAGATTTCTCAATCTTGGTGTTTAAAGAGTTACTTGCTTTTGCCAGGGTGAAGGGGATCCTTCGTGTTGTACTGCTTTTAGACGTGCTCTTCCCTTTTTTCACAACCTTCTTCAAGGTAGTTTCTC
>NC_029787.2:97399712-97400811 GCF_000816755.2 Arachis ipaensis | reverse complement strand
GTCGTTGGTTTTTGCTTTTGCTGTCTTTGCACCTTTCTTTTGTTTGTTTTGGTGAAAGTTTGTTTTGATGTGGAGTGTTTTGAGAAGAGAAAACATTTGTTACTAGAAATATTTGAAAGACTCTCTTCTTCTCTTTGAAAGAATCTTTGTCTGTGTTATCGTAGCTATTATCTTTTATGCACTGTACTGCCCCCCAATGGTGCCTCTTCTATATGATTTTAGAGAGGTACCATTCGTTTATTCTGTAAAATATTTGGGAAGAACACTTTTTTATTTGGCATTTGTAGGTATAGCCTGTATGTCTCACTGTGTTATTACGAATATGTCGACTAATATCCCTTCTAGTCTTCTGGTTTGGGTAGATAGTGTCGTTCTTTGCTGTGTCCCCGTGACTGATAGGGAGTACTGTGATGAATTCCATAGGTATTAGTATCTGTGATAATAGGGAAGACGAGAGAATGTATGTATTACATGTAAGACCCAGAGCTTTTGAAAAGGTTTATTATAAATTAATTTCAAATTCAATTATTTTTGTCGCTCTAATTTCGGAAATTTCTTTATTAAAGATATTTAAAGCAAGTTTTGATTAATTGAATTTGAAATAATTAAGATCCTTATTCAATTTTATAATTGTTGAGTTATTTTCTATATTTAAATTATAACGTTAGTAGTGATGAAATAATAAGAATTTTATATGATTTAATTTAGACAGTTGATATTTTTATAATTCAATACTTTAAGTTTTGGAAATAAAGGAAATTAATCTTATTATCTTATAATTTCAATTAAAGTATTCGATTTTAAATCAATTAGTATTTTGATACAACAAATAATATTTTGAAGTAATTTTAAGTATTTAATTAGATTTTAAATTTATACCCTATGCCCTAATTTTATTAAAATTACCTTACTCTAATTAAACCCAAAATCCCCAAATCAAAACCCTAAACCCCGACCTAACCCTAACCCTAGCTACCCTAACCCACACACAACACCCACAATCCACACACACACACACGACACACACACAGTAGCTGCTGCTGCAAGAAACAAAGAAAGAAAGAGGGAACAAAGTGAGAGAGAGAGAGGGAGCTGCGCG
>NC_029787.2:97399107-97399692 GCF_000816755.2 Arachis ipaensis | reverse complement strand
AAACCCCCACTGATCCGCCAAACCCGCCACGCCTCACCGCCAGTTGCGCCTCACCGCCGCCCAGCTTGCTGATGAGCGGATATTTTATACGCTTTTTGGGGTTAATTTCATATAGTTTTTAGTATGTTTTAGTTAGGCTTTAGTTTATTTTCATTAGTTTCTAGGCAAAATTCATATTTCTGGACTTTACTATGAGTTTGTGTATTTTTGTGTAATTTCAGGTATTTTCTGGCTGAAATTGAGGGAGCTGAGCAGAAATCTGATTCAGGCTGAAAAAGGACTGCTGATGCTGTTGGATTCTGACCTCTCTGCACTCAAAGTGGATTTTCTGGAGCTACAGAACTCCAAATGGCGCGCTTCCAATCGCATTGGAAAGTAGACATCCAGGACTTTTCAGCAATATATAATAGTTCATACTTTGCTCAAGGATAGATGACGTAAACTGGCGTTCAACGCTAGTTCCATGCTGCAGTCTGGCGTCCAGTGCCAGAAACAAGTTACAAAGTGGAGTTCAACGCCAGAAAAGGATCCAAAGCTGGCGTCGAACGACCAAAACAGCCCTATGCACGTGATTAGCTTAAGTCT
>NC_029787.2:97397948-97399079 GCF_000816755.2 Arachis ipaensis | reverse complement strand
GAAACACCATGGTTTGCAGACATTGCAAACTATAAAGCTGCAAGGTTCATACCCAAGGAGTATAGCATGCATCAAAAGAAAAAATTAATTACTGATGCAAAGTACTACTTGTGGGATGAACCCTATCTCTTTAAGAGATGTGCAGATGGCATAATCCGTAGGTGTGTGCCTAAAAAAGAAGCACAAAGGATCTTATGGCATTGCCATGGGTCACAATATGGAGGTCATTTCGGAGGTGAGCGAACAGCTACCAAAGTCCTCCAATGTGGCTTCTACTGGCCTACACTCTACAGAGATTCCCGAGAGTTTGTACGTAACTGTGACAGTTGCCAAAGAGCTGGTAATTTGCCTCACAGTTACGCCATGCCTCAACAAGGAATCTTGGAGATTGAGTTGTTTGATGTATGGGGTATTGATTTCATGGGGCCTTTCCCACCATCATACTCAAACACTTATATTCTGGTGGCAGTTGACTATGTATCAAAATGGGTTGAGGCCATTGCCACACCCACCAATGATACTAAAACAGTGCTGAAATTCCTCCAGAAACATATATTCAGCAGGTTTGGTGTCCCCAGGGTACTAATCAGTGATGGGGGCACTCACTTCTGCAACAAACAGCTTTACTCTACCATGGTCCGGTATGGGATTCGCCACAAGGTGGCGACTCCATATCATCCACAGACAAATGGGCAAGCTAAAGTCTCTAACAGAGAACTAAAAAGAATCCTGGAACGGACTGTAAGTACCCGTAGAAAGGATTGGGCACGAAGCTTGGATGATGCTCTGTGGGCTTACAGAACAGCATTCAAGACTCCTATAGAGACCTCTCCATACCAACTTGTGTATGGTAAGGCATGCCACCTGCCCGTGGAACTGGAACATAAAGCCTACTGGGCAACCAAATTCCTAAACTTTGATGCCAAATTAGCTGGAGAAAAAAGATTGCTCCAGCTAAATGAGCTAGAGGAATTCAGATTCACTGCTTTCGAAAATGCCAAGCTTTATAAGGAAAAATCAAAAAAGTGGCATGACAGAAAGCTGTCATTTAGAATCTTTGAACCAGGACAAAAGGTTCTGTTGTTTAACTCTAGGCTCAGGCTATTCCCCGGGAAACTAAAGTCCCGGTGG
>NC_029787.2:97385563-97397879 GCF_000816755.2 Arachis ipaensis | reverse complement strand
GGCATTCAACGCCCAAAAGAAGCATCCACTGGGCGTTGAACGCCAGTAAGGATAGCCATCTGGGCGTTAAACGCCAGAAAGGAGCTCCTTCTGGGCGTTCAGAAAAATGCCCAGTGACAAAAGAGTTCCTGGCGTTCAACGCCAGAAAGAAGCAACAGCTGGGCGTTGAACGCCCAGGAGAGGCAGCATTTGGGCGTTGAACACCCAAAACATGCAGCGTTTGGGCGTTCAAACGCCAGGATGGTGGGAAGGAGGTAAATTCATTTTTTCTTCATATTTTTCATTTTAATCTCAATTTTCATGTTTCAATTCATGATTTCTTGCATAAACATGTTACAAACCCTGATTTCTAAAATCCCTAATTTCTAAACACCCTTCTTTAAAAATATTAAATGTATCTTAATCCATAAGCACAAATCCTTTTTTCAATCCAATTCAACTCTTTTTCAAAATTTTCAAAATAAATCTATCTCTTTTCATTCAAAAATCTTTTCAACTAATCAATATCTTTTTCAAATCTCCATTTTATCTTTTTCAAATATCTTTCATATCTTTTCAATTTTAAGCTATATCTTTTCTTATCATACTTATTTTTTAAAAAAAATCATATCTTCTATCTTATCTTTCTCCCTATTTTCGAAAACCCCCCCTCCCTTTTAAAAACCCATTCGGCCTCCTTCCTCTCATCCACCATCCTACATTATCCCTCCTTCTATCCCTCTCCTTTCTTTTCTTTTGCTTGAGGACAAGCAAACCTCTAAGTTTGGTGTGTTTATCCGTGATCACTAAACCATACCCACTAAGATCATGGCTCCTAAAGGAAAACAACCCACTCCAAGAGGCAAGAAAGAGAGTGTTCCAAAACCACTTTGGAATCAAGGGAAGTTCTTAACTAAAGAACATTCAGACCATTATTACAAAATAATGGGTCTAAGATCAGTGATCCCGGAAGTTAGATTCGATCTGAAAGAAGATGAATATCCGGAGATCCAGGAGCAAATCCGAATCAGGAACTGGGAGATCCTAGCTAATCCTGAAACGAAAGTGGGAAGGAATATGGTCCAGGAGTTTTATGCTAATATGTGGCATATAGACAGGCAAAGACTATCTGGATCTGCTATCTATGACTATCGGACCTTGGTCAGAGGAAAGATTGTTCATACCCACCCTGACAAGATCAGGGAGATCTTAAAGCTACCTCAGCTGAAAGATGATCCAGACTCCTTCAATAGGAGAATGATGAGAACAGACAACGGCCTGGATAAGATTCTAGAAGATATATGTATCCCTGGAGCCAGGTGGACCACCAGCACGAAGGGTGTCCTAAATCAACTCAAAAGAGAAGATCCCAAACCAGTCGCCAGAGGATGGCTGGACTTCATTGGGCATTCTCTGCTGCCCACTAGCAACCATTCTGAAGTCACTATTAGAAGAGCAGTGATGATCCATTGCATCATGATGGGAAAAGAAGTGGAAGTTCATCAACTGATTTCAACTGAATTCTACAAAATTGCAAACAAAAATTCCAAAGATGCCAGGTTGGCTTATCCAAGCTTGAATTCTATGCTCTGCAAGGACGCTGGAGTAAGGATGGGAATAACTGAGTATATCTCAGTTGAGAAGCCAATCACCAAAGCATCAATGGAAAAACAACAATTGGGGACTTTAGCAAAGCTGAGTCACAATCTGAAAAGGTTCACCCAATTATGTGTCTGTGGCATTTATGTATCCGGTGGTAATACTGGAAAACAAAGTGCTTAGGGCCACGGCCAAGACTCATAAAGTAGCTGTGTTCAAGAATCAACATAATGAACTAGGATAATCAATATCACTATCTGAATTCTGAGTTCTTATAGATGCCAATCACTCTGAGCTTCAATGGATAAAGTGAGATGCCAAAACTGTTCAGAAGCAAAAAGCTACTAGCCCCGCTCATCTAGTTAGAATCTGAGCTTCACTCAAAAACTCTGAGATATTATTGCTTCTTAAATTATTTGTATTCTATTTTATTTATCTAGTTGCTTGAGGACAAGTAACAGTTTAAGTTTGGTGTTGTGATGAGCAGATATTTTATACGCTTTTTGGGGTTAATTTCATATAGTTTTAGTTAGTTTTTAGTTTATTTTCATTAGTTTCTAGGCAAAATTCATATTTCTAGACTTTACTATGAGTTTGTGTGTTTTTCTATAATTTCAGGTATTTTCTGGCTGAAATTGAGGGAGCTGAGCAGAAATTTGATTCAGGCTGAAAAAGGACTGCTGATGTTGTTGGAGTCTGACCTCCCTGCACTCAAAGTGGCTTTTCTGGAGTTACAGGACTCCAAATGGCGCGTTTCCAATCGCGTTGGAAAGTAGACATCCAGGGCTTTCCAGAAATATATAATAGTCTATACTTTGCTCAAGGATAAATGATGTAAACTGGCGTTCAACGCCAGTTCAATGCTGCAGTCTGGCATCCAGCGCCAGAAACAAGTTACAAAGTGGAGTTCAACGCCAGAAAAGGATCCAAAGCTGGCGTCGAACGCCCAAAACAGCCCTATGCACGTGATTAGCTTAAGTCTCAGCCCTAGCACACACCAAGTGGGCCCCAGAAGTGGATTTCTACACCATCTATCATAGTTTGTTCATTTTCTGTAAACCTAGGTTACTAGTTTAGTATTTAAACAACTTTTAGAGGTTTATTTCGCACCTCATAACATTTTAAATCTGAACTTTGTATCTTTTGACGGCATGAGTCTCTAAACTCCATTGTTGGGGGTGAAGAGCTCTGCTGTGTCTCGATGAATTAATGCAAGTATTTCTGTTTTCCATTCAAACATGCGTATTCCTATCTAAGATATCCATTCGCACTTCAATATGAATAGATGAACGTGACAATCATCATCATTCCTCCACGAACGCGTGCCTGACAACCACTTATGTTCCATCGTAGAATAAATGAATATCTCTTAGATCTCTTAATCAGAATCTTCGTGGTATAAGCTAGATTGATGGCAGCATTCAAGAGAATCCGGAAAGTCTAAACCTTGTCTGTGGTATTCCGAGTAGGATTCAGGGATTGAATGACTGTGACGAGCTTCAAACTCGCGAGTGCTGGGCGTAGTGACAGACGCAAAAGGATAGTAAATCCTATTCCGGTACGATTGAGACCCTGCAGATGATTAGTCGTGCGGTGACAGCGCATTTGGACCCTTTTCACTGGAAGGATGGATGGTAGCCATTGACAACGGTGATCCACCTACACACAGCTTGCCAGGAGGACGTGCGTGCGTGAATCAGAAAACAGAGGAAAGCAGAATTTCAGAAGACAAAGCATCTCCAAAACTCCAACATATTCTCCATCATTGCATACAAGTATAATTTGTGTTCTGCCCTTTTATTCCTTGCAATCAAATTTGATAAGTGAATTATTTTATTGTTTTCCTGACTAAGAGTTACAAGATAACCATAGATTGCTTCAAGCCAACAATCTCCGTGGGATCGACCCTTACTCACGTAAGGTATTACTTGGACGACCCAGTGCACTTGCTGGTTAGTTGTGCGGAATTACATTGTGAAGTAATTTTCGTGCACCACTTGCCGTCGCGCCAGCCACCCATGCCAGAGGAGGAGAGAGAGAGATCAGACAGAGAGAGAGAGAGGCACGAAGAGGGAGAAGGATTCGCGCTACTACTTCTGTCGATTCCGTCATCGCCGAGGGAAGCCAGCACCACCACCGCGTCACCATCGCCGAGCCGTATCGTCACCACTGCTATTGACGAGCCCAGCCGCCGCCGTCTCATCCTCCATCGCTGCCCCTGGAGGTCCACCACCAATCTGATCTGAGGGAGAGGAAACACAAACAGAAGATAAGACTGGGAGCCAGCGCCACTGTTGCTGCACCCTCGAAGCTTCACGTCACCTCTGTCGTTCGAAACTTCGCTGCCGTAGTCGGAAAACTCCGCCGGTAAGGGTTTAAAAGTTTTGGTTTCTATTCTTTTGGATTCTGAGAAGGTTTTTGATGCTGTGTGGTTGTTACAATCGTTGTTGATGACAAGTCATCTTAGCCTAGTTTCACTAGCCTTTTTCTTTGTTTTTATTAGGTTTTATGCACTTTCTTGCATTCTAAGTAAGTAATTTGGAATGAAAATGCATGACTTCTTTGAATCAATCAACCACCATAT
This sequence comes from Arachis ipaensis, assembly GCF_000816755.2. Taxonomy (NCBI): domain Eukaryota; kingdom Viridiplantae; phylum Streptophyta; class Magnoliopsida; order Fabales; family Fabaceae; genus Arachis; species Arachis ipaensis. Next base: position 97,393,717 of record NC_029787.2, on the reverse strand, counting down.
AATTGATGTTAAATCATGAGGTTTAAGCTAAATTTAATTGAATTTTAATGATTTATAAACCTTGTGAATTTGGTGATACTTTGATTGGTTGATTTGATTACTTGTAGGTGAAGAAAGAAGAAAATAAGAAAAGCATGGCATAAGGGACGTTCCAAAGGAAGCAAAAAGCATGCCCCAAAGGAAGAAAAAGCGTGGCAACGTTAAGGGAGAAGGAAAGCTAAGTTTGGGAAATGAACTGAGCTTCACAAGGAATGAAAGGAGAAGGCAAGGTACAAAGCTAAGTTCAAATAGTTAACTGAGCACTAAAGAAAGCAAGGAAATGGCATGAAGCTCAGTTCACTAAGTGAACTTTATCGGGGACCTCTCAAAATTAATTCAAGATGAAATTCCAAGGGATGAAGCCACCAAGATTCGAACCAAGGACCAAGGGGAGGCAAGGAACGTTTCTCACAAAAGAAAATCATGAAGAATTAACTAAAATGCCTCCTCTAGGATTCGAACTTGGGAATCCTTTGAAACATAAGGGAGGAGCGCCACTCAGCTTGCAAGGAAAATGAACTAACATGCTTGGGCCAAGTTTCGAACTTGGGAACTCTTTGAGAAGCAAGGGAGGAGCGTCCAACCCTTCCAAGAAAAATAGCCTCCACTTGCTCCCTCTAGGATTCGAACTTGGGAATTCTTGGAGACATAAGGAAGGAGCACCCACTCTTCCAAAGGAAATTGCTCCAAACTTCCTCCACCAAGATTTGAACCTGGGACATTGAAGCCGAAGGCTAAGCGTTGCATGGAAAGCTCAGTTGGTTTTCCCAACTGAGCATTACCTCCCCCCAAGCGTCCCACTCTTTGGCGCAACAAATGCTCACAAGGGAGCTTATCATGTGCACCATGACACGGCCGTGACACACAAATTGATGCAACAAGGAGCAAGCCACACGCACCATACTTGACACGGGCAGCACACTTGAGTGCTCAGTTGGTTTTTCCAACTGAGCTTGCCCCTGGGAGGTGAAATATTGGGCTGAAAATTGAATTAAAACTCCAACTTAATTCATTTCTTCACCAAATCAAAAGCCCATCCAAATTCCAAAATCCAAGAATAGAAAGTGTATAAATAGGAGTTAGTTTGATGTAATTAGGACTTTTGAACCTCTAGACTTTACTTTGAATTTTTCCTTTGAATTTTCATTTTCATTTGGAGCTTTTACTTTTGAATTTAGATCTTAGAGAATTGGGAAGGAGAATTGATCTCTCTTCTTCCTTGTTCTTGCTTGAGTACTCTTTAATTTCTTGCTTTTGATCTTGGGTGAAGAATTGAAGAACTTCTGTTTCAATCTCACCTTGAGATCTCTTGTTTACTTTCTCTGCATAATCGAATTTCCATTTCTGTTTACTTTACTGCTTCATCGTCTCTTTAATTCTGCAATTTACTTTTCTTTATTTCTTTTGCAATTGTTCTTGTTGGATCAAGGAAGGATTTGAGATCTAGACTTGTTATCTAGTCTCTTCCACTCCTGAGATCTTCAACCTCTTTTAAATTGTTGCAAATTAAGCATTGCTCATTCTCTGTTTTTAAATTCTCAAAGCATTTTTACTTCTCTGTTAAGATCTAGTTTAATTCAATTAATCCTCTACTCGCCCGTTTATTGCAATTTACTCTTGCTTGTTTAATTTATACAATCCCCATTCCCAATTCCTTTTATGATTCAAGCAATTTACATTTCTTTCATTTTAAGCTTCAGTTATTTACATTTCTTGCAATTTAAGTTTCTGCAATTTACCTTACTTGTTCTTTAAAATTCAGCACATTTACTTTCCTGCTCTTTCATTTACTGCAATTTCCCCTTCTCCCTTTACATTTCAAGCAATTTAGTTTCTGCAAATTACAAACCACTCAACCAGTACTTGATTCGCTTGACTAAATCAACCACTAAACTAAAATTGCTCAATCCTTCAATCCCTGTGGGATCGACCTCACTCATGTGAGTTATTATTACTTGATGCGACTCGATACACTTGCTGGTGAGTTTTGTGTTGGATCGTTTTCCACACACATCAGTTGTCACCGGGGTTTTTCTCGCGGCTGTCACTTGGGGTTACTGTCGGAGCTACTGCCCGGTCGATTTGGAGTCGCAGCTGCTTCGTTTTATATTTTCAGCAAGTAATTATGTTTCGAAAACCCTCGCGCTAGTATTCTATTGTGTTTGGTTAATGAATCTGAGTTCTGGTAATGTGGGGTCGAGTCTTAATTATTATATGTTGTGTTTAGAGTTGTTGTAGTTGCTGAGAAAGTGGTTTGGAGCTAAGGTTGCGGCTGCCGCTGTTGCGGGTCAAGAGAAAATGAGTTGTGACGCGTTTTAGAGCTTTCAAGTTTCGACAATCGAGGTAGGAATTTTTTCTAAAAAGCTATTTTATATTTTGGAATTGTTATAAATGGATACTGATGTGAGAATTATATACTTTTTAATGATTGTATAAGTCTTATGTATTGTCTGGCTGTTTTGGATGAATATGATTATATGTTTGATTGGACTATTGTTTGGTTTCGATAAATGGACTGTTGCTGAATTGTTTCCTTAAAGTTTTGAAAAATGGGTTTGATCAGTTGATAATTATTTGATTTTGAATCGGTTTTTCTGGAGAGATAAAAATGATATGAATGGTTGGATTTAGCTTTCTTTTAAATTGATTTTGGTTTTGGACCGTCGAAAAGGATTATGGAATGGTTTGGTTGGGACCCAAAAAGGGTGGCAAAGTTTAAGTTTAGGGGAAGGTGCTGCCGAAATTTCTATAAAAATATTAGACCATATTTGAAAAGATATTTAGAAAGATTTGGATTTAAGAAATTGTATTATTTGATTTATTAATAAAATAGTTATGTTTTTTAGTTTAACTTATTTAAGAAAACTATAAGTCTTGAGTTCGATTTATTTGAAAAAAGAATTACTTTCCGAATCTTAAATCACTGAAGAAAGGTATTATGTTCTAATATCGATTTTAGAAATAAGAAGGGCTTATGTTTTTAGTTGGACTTAAGGATTTCGTTCAGAGGAGCTTTTAGTGATTTTAAAGAAAATTAGACTTTGATTGAATAATTACATTTGTGATGTTTTGGGAGAAGTCAGAGATTCGGTTTTTGAGAATGAACCTGAAAGTGGTTTGATTTAAATGGATTGATTTCATTTTAAGTGAATTGGTTTTGAATTGGGTTTGGGACTTGTGGTTTATATTATTCGGTTTTAAATTAAAATCTATTGTATTTACTCATACCCAGGAGCTATAATTTTAAGGATTTTCAATAAATTTTAAGGAAATGGGATCGGTTATTCTCCCCTAAAGTGTTCAGACTCTGCTGTGAAATTTTATTACCAAACCCTAATTTAGAATGAATGATTTTTGATGACTTTTGAAAGAGATTTACAATTGATATGATTTTGAAGTTGTTTGGAGTTGGGAAAATGATACCAAAGAAATAGATTTTTGGTTTTAAAGGAAATTGATTTGAGGAATTGGAAACTGATGATGAGTTTTGGAACATGGAAAGGGATGATGGACTTGTTAGGTATGGCAAGTGTGTCCGACACGATATTCGTGGGCAAGAATAATTTTTGAAATAAGACTTTGAGCTTGATTAATTGTGGAAAGTGTGTCAGGCAATATATCCTTGGGAAGATAGTGTGCAGGGTACTATATCCCTAGGTTGAATTATGATGGATAACCTTTTCTGCCGTAAGAGTGTGTCAGGCACTATATCTTTGGGTTACGCATGCGAGTGTGCCTGGCACTATATCTGTGGGTCAATAGAGTGTGCCCGACATTATATCCCTGGGAGTGGCAGAAAAGCTACATCCGAAAGGATTCTCACTATAGGATTACAGAAAAGCTACATCCGAAAGGATTCTCACTATAGTGTGTAATTATTTTTTATCATTAAATTTTGCTTAACAAAATACCCTTTAATAAATTATTCTTTTATTGATTAAATTGTATTTTGGTAAGAAAAATTTAATGATAAAAAATAAAAATTTAATCAATAAAAGAATAATTTATTAAAGGGTATTTTGGTAAGCAAAATTTAATGATAAAAAATAAAATTTTTGTTATTGGGTATTTTTTCAAAAAATAATTTATTTTTTCTTAAAAAATAGATAAAATTAACATTAGTTAACACAAAAAATTTAAAATGGATTAAAGAGGAGGTTTTTTTAAAGTTAGAATGGAGGAGAATGTACATTTATAAAATAGAGAGGAAGAAAGTATCATTTTAGTATCTCGTAGAGGAAGAGAGTAGAATTTTCTCTTAAATTTAAAATGAAATTATTTATTTCTTCTATTAATATCAGAACTAACTAAAAAAAAAACTAAGAAGCAATTAAATGGGAAAATAAAATCGTTGTACACAACGGTGACATTTACATGTGTGTGTAATTATTCAATGTTAACAATAATGTTAAAATTAATCTGTTGCTCTACAAAAGTTACATATGACTATATTGAAGTCGATTTTTGTGTGAATATTAGTGCATATTATAGTATAATTTGAAGCTGAATTAATTCACAAAAGAAATTCAGTTGATATTAAATTAAATATTATTTTCATCAATCATATATTCTTTCTAAAATGTTCAAACAAATTTAAATAATGTCTTAATTTTATTTTTAAAAAACTATACTACAAGATCACCAAGATGATAAGCACTTTGCCTTTTTAATCAATGGTGTTGAGTTTAAGTTTTAAGAATGAATATTTTTCCTTTAAATATGAAAAAGGGAACTTAAAGAAAAAAATAGTTGGAGATTATAAAAGAAAATTCTCTAATTCCTATATATATGATAAATTATTATCCGTATTTGTTTAATTATTTTTATATTTAAAATAAAAGATATTTTTTTAAATAAAAGATGTAGTTTTATTTAAGTTAAAAAATAAATTGGCTTTTATTACTTCATGACCTTTATACCAAGCAAACAAAAGCCAATGAATCTTTAATGCTTTAGAGAAATGTTGGTCGGTAAACAAATTATTTGTATATACTATATACCAAGCATACAAAAGGCAATAAAATTTTAGAGAAATATTGAGTAGTGAACAAATTATTTTTGTAACTAAATTTATTTACGTTTTTTTTATGTGTCTTTTTTTTTTCTCCTTCTTTAGCTGAAATTTTTAATTATTAATCCTTAAATTATTGGATCAATTTAATTAGTTAAACTTGATTACTAAAATAATTTAATCATATAATATCACCGAAAATTTTATTATGATATAGTTTAAGATTTATTTTTAAATTCTAAATTATAAACAATCGCTATATATATTTTGTTAAAGAGAAATGAATTTCATTATAAACCTTAAGAAGTTAATTTTGCATTCGAATTTTTTTTAGATTTAAAAATTAGAAATAAAAAAATAATTTGAAATTTTTTTTGAATTATTTTACTCAATTTACGAGTTGCTCAAAAAATCTGCTGCTTTTGAACTGCAGAATGGATAATTGTCATAGAAGGACCGAGAAGAAATTATCAGCAATAATTGAATTTATTACTGGACAGCTCATCATGTTCATATCGATCTATTACGCAATTTACATCTAGCATTGGGTAGACCTCATATAATAACTGTCATACCTCTATCCTATGTTTTATTTCATTTCTTCGACAATAATAAAAAATCTTTTTTGAATTATGAGGACAAGAAAAATAATTCAATACGTAAATTTAGCATTCAAGAAATATTTTTTATTAATCTTATTTTTCAGTTATTTAATCCCCTTGTCTTACCAAGTTTCATATTAGTTAGATTAGTAAACATCTATATGTTTAGATGCCACAATAAATTATTATTTTTAACAAGTGATTTTGGTGGTTAGTTAAATAGTCACATTTTTTCATAAAATGGATTGATATTTGTATTTGTTTGAATACAACAAAATAATATTAAATATAATGAATGCATTTGCTATAGGAAGTCTATTTTATCAGAATTTCAAACTTCTGTTGCTCAATTCTTTAGTATTTTTTATTTCTTATGTGTTTGTGCTGTTTAGGTCGAACATCCTTGTCCTTTGTTATTAAAAAGAAAAGTTCAAAAAATAAAGAAAGCGGTGAAATTGAAAAACACAAATTTGATGTTGAAAGAATTTCAGAAATGACAAGAACTGAGAAAAAAAAAGATATCTGATGAGTGAAAATTGATGCTCAAAGATGCCGACAAGTGCACCAGATCGCACAAGTAATACCATGGTGAGTGGATATTGTTTCCACAAGAATTAAAGGATTGAACAAGCAAATTTTCAATTAAAAAGCCTAATTAGATTAATAAAACTTTATTGATGATCGAAGAGGACAAGAGAGTATCTTGATGGGAGCCTTGAGAATTTTGAATGCTGAATGCTTGGATGCCACGGATAATGAACTTGAATGATGATTTGAGAGAAGACAGTGATGATGAGATTCAAGGGTTTTGAAGATGCTTATGCTCGGTAAACCAATCTTGTTTATTTATCTTGAAGTTTGTAAAGATCTTTTACGATAAAACCTTTAGTAACTGATTTTCGATTCCCTGACTCCTCAGTTTCTCAAGCATCAATTAGGTGTCAATTAATTAATCTAGAGATTAAGCACAAAAACTGATTTTAGATTCAAATAAGATGAAAAAGTAGTCCTTAGGTCGAATTATATGTCATGCATTCAAATTATATGTCACTTATTCAAAATTAGAGTCATTGAAAATCATGTATGTGTTGAACACTAATTGAACCACTATTCCTAGTCGAATTCAAATAGTCATGTGAAAGAGTTTTTAAACTTTGATTCAAGTATCAATTTTTCCAATTATAATAAAAGAATCCAAAAATAATTAGCTTACCTTTCGATCCACTAATCCGAATGAAAAATGAATAACTCAATCACAAAATAGATCAATGTAAGACTTCAAAATAAAATAAACGTACATTAATTATTCATACAAAACATAAACAGAACTCCTAACCCTTTGACAGAGAATTAATTACCTATAAAGAAATAAGAAAAACAAGAAAAAGAGAAGTAGTTCGAGGACTTGATGCTCTTCTCTGTGAGCTATGCTCACTTATTTATAGCTTAAATTACAGATTTTAAATTTAAAACTAAACTAATTTTATCTGTCGGGGGGAGAGGGAGATAAAATAGCTATCTTAATATTATTATTCGGAAAGAAAGATAAGCTACAAACTTCAATTTTAAATTTAAAATGAAAATTTAAATCTAAACGATCAAATCTCTTATGCTTCTAGAGAATCAATAATTAATTTTTTAGAGTGTTTAATTTTATGGATGTCATTAAAGTTTCTAATGATGTGGATAATTAAATTTTGGACTTTAATTGTTGAATCTATAAGTTGTAATTGTACTTTTTTTTTTTTGAACGTGAGTTGTAATTGTACTTAAGCTGGCTTAGATTAAAAGATTTAGGCAAAAAGCCCAAAATCACACTTGGAGGAAGATGTATACACCGGGCGTGGTATGTGGGCCTGGGGGTGTGAAATTGGGCTGCCGGGGGGTGAAGTTGGGCTGCCAGGCACAGGGAGTTTCCGCCAGGCGTGCTTGAGCGTGAATGGAATCCTTCAGGCCTGTGTTGCTTTACTCCTTTGGGCCACGCTTTCTGAGCCACGTTTCTTGGACCACGATTTTATTTCCTTTGTGCTTTTCTTGGGAAAAAGTTTTGTTTTTTGCTATTTTTTTAGTATAAAATTTCTGAAAACATAAAAATACTATTCCAACTCTAAATATTTTATTATTTATTAAAGTCTATTAAAAAATATAAAAAATTTAATTAAAACTTAAGAAAATAAATAAGAATAAAAATTAAAAAATATTTAAAATAATGTATTATCAATATCTTTAAAAAAAATATTTCTTCTTATTTTTTTACAATGAAGGATAAGAATTTAAAAAAAACATGTTCATATCGATCTATTACGCAATTTACATCTAGCATTGGGTAGACCTCATATAATAACTGTCATACCTCTATCCTATGTTTTATTTCATTTCTTCGACAATAATCTTTTATCTTTTTTGAATTATGAGGACAAGAAAAATAATTCAATACGTAAATTTAGCATTCAAGAAATATTTTTTATTAATCTTAGTTATTTAATATTTAATCCCCTTATC